>NC_053397.1:136027842-136345014 GCF_905171765.1 Bufo bufo
CGCTATATAATGATAATAAAATGGATTAAAAGACAGGGTGGATAGAAGTTGCTATAGAAAGTATAAAAACGGGATAAATGAATAAATAAATAAAAGGGTATTTAGATAGGAAAAATTATTTCGTATATTATTTCAATATTATTATTTTATTATATATTTCGTTCGTGGGTTAACCGTGGAACGCAAACCCGAAGTGACGCCACTACCTCCCATTTTTTGGGCGACGTTTTGTGGCGTTCTTTGGCGCCTTTTCACTGTATAAATACCTGCCATTATGCATGATGCACTTATGCTCCTGATGAAGGGGATCCCAGTGACCCCGAAACGCGTTGAGCCTACTCCTACCCCTACCCTGTGCTAAAACAATAAAAAGAAAATAACCAGAAGTTCCAAGTGTAACTGCCGTTATTTCCGGACGATCTTACAGGCGATCCAGACGCAGGAGGAAGCAGAGTGGGTGTTATGTGCTTTATCCCACCCTGCCCCTCCTGGGTGAAGTGAGTCTTTACTACAAAATGCCTTTTTTATTCTCATTGCGATTTTAACCAACTACCATTACTGTTTTAATTAAGGTTATTTTGCACGTTTTCACAAACGTTGTGTTTTTAAACAACTGTATCAAAGTTACCACTTAATTGGCCATTTTTACCGCAAGTAGGCCATTACTGTTGAGGCTATTGGCGCCCTATACAGGTCTATTTTTCTTACGTTTTTTTCCCTATCCTCGCATTATGTCCATTTCAGGCTTACCCCTGTCTGGACACTAGACCTGTGGCTGCCTACCACCTCTCTAGTAATCAAACACACCCGTATTACACCCGAATTTTAAACCATCTACTAACGGTCCTTCTCTTTGGCGCCCTGCCTGGATATCCCAGACTCTTTTCACCATAAGGAGTCTGTGACTAATCCCCTCTCTTTTTTCCCCTCATATCTCTGTCTTATATTTGTTCGGCTGATGGGGGACCAACGGCCGACCAGAGGAGCAGAGGCTGACTTAGGACGGACCTACTTCGAAAGGGACTTGCCCGACCTATTCAAAAGACTACAAAAAGAAATAGAACGAATGCCCACCACTAAAGACGTTATAATACCGGAGAACATCCAGACCTGCACATGGCGTAATATCCGTAAGGAACAACAACCCATTACGAACAATGAAGCGCCTAAAAGAGAAAGTAAGACTTTCAAAACATCACTGTTGGGGATTGCTAAAGACTATGTGAGAAATGAAATAGACTGTTTTTTTCTCGCAATCTATCTCCATCTAAAAATTATTCCAAGAGGTTTGAGGATCCCATCTTCATCAAATCGTGGTTAGAAGCCAGCGATGTTTGTTCCCTGAACTATATAAATCTACTACTAGAAAAAAGGAAAAAGATATGCATAAACCTAGGTGAACAACTTATCCACCTCCTAGACACAAACCCTGACACATCACTGGGCTTCACTACGAACACCCTAAGAGTATTCGAATACAATGAGGCTATAAAAAAATGTAGAAAATTATTCAGAGACTTAACAGATTACCACAACAACACTATCAGACCATGGGAGAGAAAACGTTTTCAACACACCCATCATACCTTTCCAGTGCGGCCTACCAGCCCCCACCAAAGACCATGTATCGGTAACGCCAGCATACCTATCTCGTCACATGCTGTCACAAAACCATTCCGAGTCCCTTACACACAGAAAACTTGGATTCAAGGTAGAACCTTCTACAATAAAAATCACTATAAAAATCCCACTAATTTCAACCAATATAAACTAACATCCATTCCACAAACCATTGCAGCTATTCCACAGCTTACCTCCCTACTCCCACAAATCAGTCCCGGTGCCTCATCAGCACCAACTAGTCTCCTTTCCATTAGGACCACTCCCGACCTAGACAACTTGTCCATCTACAACACCCCACCTCCTACAACCCGTCACTCTCCCCAGCCTCCAGTGACTACCATTCCACCTACCCAAGTAGGTCCTGAAAAAAGCTCCATTCCTTCCCCCCCACCAAAAAAAACCCTATCCACTCCACCAATCGCCTACAACACTAACCAAATCCTACCAAATCCAAACCCACCTGGGAATTGCAACCTGTCCAGTTCTATTCTGAACACAACAACCCATTCCCTCTCCAGCACACCTTCAGACACTTTTTTAGCCTTACCTTCCAATCTATCAGGAAGTCCTTTTTTAGGAATCCTTTCCCCAGGACCACCACTAACACCATCGACCACCCCAACCCAGAAAGTAATTTCAAGCATACAGCTGTTAAGTCCCTTCTTCACCCCAACCCAACCACACCCCCCACCCGAACCCTCATCTACAGAACCGGAGAATCACCCAATTCTTCAGCCCACTACCAATGACACGAAAAAGACCAATAAAAGAAGAAGAGAATGCAGAGGAGGCAGACATAGACACACCAAAAAACAAAAAAACAAAAAGCTTGCGGCTGTCACCCAACACACCCAACCTGAACACCTAAACCCATCCCCCTCCACTAGTCCACCCAGTACCAATGCAACTACCACACCAAAAACCAATGGATTTTTTAATCTCTCTAAATATCCCCTAAAACCAGAAGAATTACTACTCCTAAATAAAGGCCTTTCCTTTTGCCCCACCTACTATCCAGACCCCTTCGAGTTATTCGTTGATCTGAATCAATTTATTAGAAGATTAACCCTCAAGAGACACTTCTCCATCAAAAACCTCACCAACGGAGAACACGATCCCCCAATCCACACTCCAGAGACCACCAGTCCCACCGATCCTGTGGACATTTGCATGGTCACCTCCAACGAACCACCTCCTATACCTTCCAACCTTAAACCCAAATCCTCTTTCTACCCTCTAGGAAGTAGAGGCCCCCATCTAGAAACTTTTTTTAATCTAGTCCTCGAAGATTTCAAAACCCTAACCAAAGCTCAATCCATCAAACATCCGCTCAATCTCAAAACCCATGAGAACAGAGCCTTGAAGGCTCTAAAAAAACAATGGTGACATAGTCATAAAGAACGCCAATAAAGGGGGAGGAGTCGTCATTATGGATCATTTAATTCAAATAGCCTAGTTGCCTAGACTAGTAAACTCCCGTTTCTGGTCGGTATAAAACTTAACATTTATTTCATTTTATTTATTAGAAAAATAACATAACGGGAGAACAAAGAATAGTTTAAAATTCTAGGTGTGGTAGGGCACTAGTGGCTGGGATAGGGGTTACTTCACCCATATAATCAACCCCATCCGTTTGTCCCACTTTTTCCTTTTTGTCAGCAATAGTTTTACTTTGTTTGCCTAGGTGAACATAATGCTAAAAATGCACTTATTCATTCACCCTAAGTCTCTGGAATGTCCAGTGATTTTCCTTTTGTGCAATTCTCAGCCACTGGTGTTCAGGCACAATCGAGTCTGCAGTTACTCCGTGCTGTAACACTTGGTCCTACCTACTCCTAATCTAAAAACTAGCACAAGAGCTCCCCCAACATGTTTTACCACCGGATGTGGCTTCTTCAGGGGATGGAGCTACTTTCAACAGATCATTATGGATCACAGCTACTATTTAGAAGAATCCAATAGAATCCTGTCAGACAACAACTACTACAGAACCATTCCAAGTGACCCAACACCTATTTAAAAAAAATAAAAATCTGCAGTGACTAATAGACTCTGGCTTCTCTTCGGGAATTATTAATAAGAAAGAAAAAGCATTCCTTTACAATAACCATCCCACAATAGCCCGTTTTTATTTTTTACCCAAGATTCACAAATCCATTGAAAATCCTCCAGGCAGACCGATCATATCCGGCATTGACTCCCTCACATCCAATCTGTCCGCTTATGTAGACAATTTTCTGCAAAAATATGTCATCAAACTTCCCTCCTATCTTAGAGATTCCGCACATCTAATCAACATTCTAGATACGGTCCAATGGAAAACAAACTACCATTGGGTAACACTAGATGTAAGCTCCCTTTACAGCAACATCCAACATGAATTAGGCCTGCAAGCAATTAAACATTTTCTATCCCAAGATCAAGAAATGCCCTCGGTCCAAAAAGAATTTATCCTCCAATCCATCCACTTTATTCTTCACCACAACTTTTTCACCTTCAATAAAAAATTCTTCCTACAAACCAAGGGGACAGCAATAGGGACAAAATTTGTGCCCTCCTATGCCAATCTATTTGTAGGCCTTTTTGAGGAAAAACTGGGCCTCCTCTCAAATGACTAGATTATATGCTACAAAAGATATATTGATGACATCATAATGATCTGGGATGGACGAGGGGAGGATCTAGTCAACTTCATCAAGGACCTTAACACCAATAGCTGGGGCCTACAATTAAGCTCTGAACACGACCCCCAGGAAGCCATTTTTTTAGACATCCATGTCAAAACCCTAACAAATAAAATCACCACCCAAACGCACTTCAAAAAAGTCGATGCGAATAGTTACCTCGAATATTCCAGCTGCCACTACTCCAAATGGAAAAATAACATTCCATTTGGTCAAATGAAAAGAATCAGAAGAAACTGCTCAAGCGACCAAGTAATGAAGGAACAACTAGAGATTATCAAAAACAGATTTAAGGAAAAGGGGTACCCCAAAAAACTAATCAATGCTACTGCAAAGAAGGTCTGCACCCTTAATCAGAAAGCCACTCTTACATCGACCCGACCCAGAACCATAACCGACGTGAAATATCAATACAACCTCATTACCCGTTTTAATGCAAAACACAAAAATATCAGGCAGATACTGAATAAACATTGGGACATCCTCTTGAAGGATCCAATCCTAAGAGACTCCTTACCCAGACAACCATCCCTCACATTCAGAAGAGCCCAAACCCTGAAAAATTTAATCGCCCCATCTTGCCCCAAATTAGAAACAAAAAAAGTGATTCTGCCTCTTGGGACAACTCGAGACACAAGTCTGATAGGAATACGGAAATGCCGACTCAAAAAATGCCTATGCTGCACCATGATCACTCAGGGCACAAAAGAACTATCTATTGATGGACCAAAAGAGGCCCCTAAGGAAATATGGAACATAAAACAAGATCTACATTGCGGTACAAAAAATGTGATTTATCTACTTACCTGTCCTTGCAAACTAAAATATGTTGGGAGAACCACACAAACAGTCAGGGAAAGAATGAACGAGCATCTCTCTAACATCAGACGAGGCGTTCTAACCCACAGCATGTCCCGACATTACTCAGAGAAACATAATAAGGACCCATCAACACTAAAAGTTTCACCTATAGAACATATAACCACCTCATACCAACAACTCTGCCGGAAGGAAATGCATTGGATCTACCGCTTTAACACTCTAACACCCTTTGGACTCAACGAATCAATGGAATATTCAAATTACTAACCAGTACCTCCAATCACCATAACAACACACCTGTGTGTGTGTATATATGTGTATACATGTATATATATGTATATATAACCTAGAAAAAACCAAAAAAAAAAAACATATATATATAAAATAATATCCCTTAAACAACCATCATAGATCCTTCTATTCCGCACATAACCAACACATCTTTACGGTTAACCCACGGACGAAATATATAATAAAATAATAATATTGAAGTAATATACGAAATAATTTTTCCTATCTAAATACCCTTTTATTTATTTATTCATTTCTATAGCAACCTCTATCCACCCTGTCTTTTAATACATTTTATTATCATTATATAGCGCTCCTCGAGCGATATTTTTATTGAGCTCGACGCTAATAAATATTTAGGGCATACCCCTCCATTCATATACACACATGTCCTTTTTTGGAACAAAAATATACTCGTTTGTTTCAAGACACTGACACACAGATCGCCTTTTTAAAAAAAAAATTTAATTCTTGATTTCTGCACGATCTTTATATAATCCATGTAACCCTCCTTCCCTTATCCTGCAAAATACACACATATTTTACTAATCAGACCTCCATTTTTATTCTATTTTTATTTCCACAGTATTTTTGAATTTTTTTGTTAACTTCTTCATCTCTTCTAAATGCCCTTACAAATCATTTTTATTCACTTTTATTTCTCCCATCGTTTCCACCTATAGAACACCCCCCCCCCCTCCCTGTGCACATATTTGTGTACGTATAAATATACACTTAGGGAGATGTTACCTGCTGATCTAAAAAACATCTAAAAATAACATCATAAATCTCCTGATTCTCCCCATATCCATATGGGGTAAGAGAAACCAGCTATTGCCGGTCAAAATACCCTGGTCAAAATATATCAAAATATATTACTATGCATGATGTGTTTCTCTGCCATTTCCTTTAGACTAACAATTGCCAACAGCTATATTCCCCCCCCCCCCATACACAGACATTCTCCACCATGATCCCTGGCAGAAGCTGTGGTGCGTTTCACCCTGGAACGCAAACCGGAACCTTTATCACTTCCGGTTTTCTCCACACCCAATTCTCTCTCCCTGGCCATCAGATTATATTATATATAAAAAAAACTGGATACCCCTCCTAAACATCCCCACACCTACCCACATTATCCGACAAGTAGTCCATGTACTTTTGTGCCGATCCCTCAGCCGCCTCGGTCCCGATGCGTTCCAAGCTGGAACGCATACCGAAAGTGAAGTCGCTTCCCCTCCTGGTCCACATTCAATCCACTACAAGGCCGAGATGCTTCCTAATGCGTTCCACGCTGGAACGCAAACCGGAAACCACTCCAAGCTAAGCCTACCACAATGCGTTCCACCCTGGAATGCAAACCGGAAGTGACGCCACTACCTCCCATTTTTTTGGGCGCCGTTTTCTGGCGTTCTTTGGCGCCTTTTCACTGTATAAATACCTGCCATTATGCATGATGCACTTATGCTCCTGATGAAGGGGATCCCAGTGACCCCGAAACGCGTTGAGCCTACTCCTACCCCTACCCTGTGCTAAAACAATAAAAAGAAAATAACCAGAAGTTCCAAGTGTAACTGCCGTTATTTCCGGACGATCTTACAGGCGATCCAGGCGCAGGAGGAAGCAGAGTGGATGTTATGTGCTTTATCCCACCCTGCCCCTCCTGGGTGAAGTGAGTCTTTACTACAAAATGCCTTTTTTATTCTCATTGCGATTTTAATCAACTACCATTACTGTTTTAATTAAGGTTATTTTGCACGTTTTCACAAACGTTGTGTTTTTAAACAACTGTATCAAAGTTACCACTTAATTGACCATTTTTACCGCAAGTAGGCCATTACTTTTGAGGCTATTGGCGCCCTATACAGGTCTATTTTTTCCAATTACATCGGGTTAACGGCCGATGTGGACGCTCTGAGAAGCAAGGAACCCCTGGACTACTGGGTGTGCAGGCTTGACCTGTGTCCAGAGCTGGACTCTTGGCTTGCCCCTCGTCAAGTGCCCTGTCCGAAAGGACGTTCAGCGCAGTAGGGGAGATCATGACCGATAATTGCACTCACCTAGCTCACAACAGTGTGGACTACCTCACATTCCTAAAAATGAATGAGGCATGGATCTCAGAGGAATTCAACACCTGTTACGAACATGTGTAATTGAATTTCCTCATGCCACTTCACACATATCCGCCACCACCCAGAACAAAGAATGGTCCTTGTCTTATGTATATATAGTGGCATAAAAGGCCTTTTCTGTCAGGTGATTGTCTCATTTTTGGGGCCTCTACTCCAGTGGCCTAGAGTAAAATTGTTATCCAGTGACCGCCTAATGTACCTCCAGACACATAATTACTAGTTCTTTTCTGTCAGGTGAATGCCTAATTTTTGGGGCCTGTACTGGCCTACAGTAAAATTTTTAGCCGGTGACCGCCTATTGTACCTCTAGCCACATGATCACAAGTTTTTTTCTCTTAGGTGAATGCCTAATGTTTGGCGCCTGTACTGGCCTACAGTAAAAATTTTAGCCAGTGACCGCCTAATGTACCTCCAGACACATAATCACTTGTTCTTTTCTGTCAGGTGAATGCCTAATTTTTGAGGTCTGTACTCTAGTGGCCTGCAGTAAAATTGTTATCCACTGACCGTCTAATATACCTCCAGCCACATAATCACTTGTTCTTTTCTGTCAGGTGAATGGCTAATTTTTGGGGCCTGTACTCCACTGGCCTCCTGTAAAATTGTCATTCAGTGAACGCCTAATGTACCTTCAGCCACGTAATCACTTGTTCTTTTTTGTCCGGTGAATGCCTAATGTTTGGGGCCTGTACTCCACTGGCCTGCAGTAAAATTGTTATCCACTAACCGTCTAATATACCACCAGCCACATAATCACTTGTTCTTTTCTGTCAGGTGCATGCCAAATTTTTAGGGCCCATACTCCCGTGGCCTAAAAAAAATAATTTCTAGGCTCCAGCAGAGCTTTCCTTCCAGATGCATAAAAGTGGCCCCTGATTAAAATACATATTTTTTGTGGAAATTTTTGCCATTGATCCCCCTCTGGTATGTCACTGTCCATGTTGTGGGACTATTTATGCACTTCTAGTAAGTACTTCTGCAAATATGACCTTTTCAGGTTCACCTAAATGTTAAAAAGTATAAATCTGAAGGTGTCGGCCCTTTAAAGAGTAATGAGGGGGGAGTCGCAGAGAGCGACGAGGAGAAAGCAAAGCTGTTAAATATTTTTTTCTCCAATGTATTCACTGAGGAAAATAAACTGTCAGATGAAATGCTGAATGCTGAAATAAATTCGCCATTAAAAGTGTCCTGTCTGACCCAGGAAGAAGTACAACAGCGACTTAAAAAGATCAAAATAGACAAATCGCCAGGACCGGATGGCATACACCCCCGTATCCTAAGGGAATTAAGTAATGTCATAGCCAGACCCTTATTTCTGATATTTGCGGACTCTGTACTGACAGGGAATGTCCCACAGGATTGGCGCATGGCAAATGTGGTGCCAATATTCAAAAAGGGTCCAAAAACAGAGCCTGGAAACTATAGGCCGGTAAGTTTAACATCTGTTGTGGGTAAACTGTTTGAAGGTTTTCTGAGAGATGCTATGTTAGAGCATCTTATGGGAAATAAGCAAATAATGCCATATCAGCATGGCTTCGTGAGGGATCGGTCATGTCAAACTAATTTAATCAGTTTCTATGAGGAGGTAAGTACTAGACTTGACAGCGGCGAATCAATGGATGTCGTGTATCTGGACTTCTCCAAAGCATTTGACACTGTACCTCATAAAAGGTTAGTATATAAAATGAGAATGCTCGGACTCGGAGAAAACGTCTGTAAGTGGGTAAGTAACTGGCTCAATGATAGAAAACAGAGGGTGGTTATTAACGGTACATACTCAGATTGGGTCACTGTCACTAGTGGAGTACCTCAGGGGTCAGTATTGGGCCCTATTCTCTTCAATATATTTATTAATGATCTTGTAGAAGGCTTGCATAGTAAATATCAATTTTCGCAGATGACACTAAACTGTGTAAAGTAATTAACACTGAAGAGGACAGTATACTACTACAGAGGGATCTGGATAGATTGGAGGCTTGGGCAGATAAGTGGCAGATGAGGTTTAACACTGAGAAATGTAAAGTTATGCACATGGGAAGGAATAATGCAAGTCACCCGTACATACTAAATGGTAAAACACTCGGTAACACTGACATGGAAAAGGATCTAGGAATTTTAATAAACAGCAAACTAAGCTGCAAAAAACAGTGTCAGGCAGTGGCTGCCAAGGCCAATAAGATAATGGGTTGCATCAAAAGGGGCATAGATGCCCGTGATGAGAACATATTCCTACTACTTTACAAATCACTGGTCAGACCACACATGGAGTACTGTGTACAGTTCTGGGCTCCTGTAAACAAGGCAGACATAGCAGAGCTGGAGAGGGTCCAGAGGAGGGCAACTAAAGTAATAACTGGAATGGGGCAACTACAGTACCCTGAAAGATTATCAAAATTAGGGTTATTCACGTTAGAAAAAAGACGACTGAGGGGAGATCTAATTACTATGTATAAATATATCAGGGGGCAGTACAGAGATCTATCCCATCATCTATTTATCCCCAGGACTGTGACTGTGACGAGGGGACATCCTCTGCGTTTGGAGGAAAGAAGGTTTGTACACAAACATAGAAAAGGGTTCTTTACGGTAAGAGCAGTGAGACTATGGAACTCTCTGCCTGAGGAGGTGGTGATGGTGAGTACAATAAAGGAATTCAAGAGGGGCCTGGATGTATTTCTGGAGTGTAATAATATTACAGGCTATAGCTACTAGAGAGGGGTCGTTGATCCAGGGAGTTATTCTGATTGCCTGATTGGAGTCGGGAAGGAATTTTTTATTCCCCTAAAGTGAGGAAAATTGGCTTCTACCTCACAGGGTTTTTTTTTTGCCTTCCTCTGGATCAACTTGTAGGATGACAGGCCGAACTGGATGGACAAATGTCTTTTTTCGGCCTTATGTACTATGTTACTATGTTACCTGCCATTTAAGTGAATGAGGCCCGCCGCGAACGAGCGGTTCGAGAACATTTGATCGCAAATGCTCGTTCGCGTTACGTCCCGGACGATGTTCATCCATCACTATTCACCATTACAAAGGGTGTGCTAATTCTTTTTATATAATTTTATATATCCTCTATTCATGTGGCTTTATACCACACCTACATCCTTTAATTGATTTATCCTTGACGCCTCTCCACGCGCACTTTTCGTCTGGATGAATTGTGGGGTGGCACCTTAAGCTCCCTAAAACCTAAAAGTAATGACGGTTGTTGTTGACGTCGCCTCTTGTGACTTTTTTAGCTATCTAGTCCCTACATTTTGGAGCTCCACTTGTCTCCTTTTTCTTGTATATCCACTGCTATTGCGACCTGCGAGTCAGGCCGACTTGGACCACCAGTTCCACTTAGTGTGAGCAGCCTCACCCATCTCCACTTCCTCTTGGTCTTTTCCTTGCAGGTAGACCTTGGCACCCACCTTTTGTTCCCACCACCACATCGTCCTTTTCCCCCCTACAAGTGGCCTAGCCAGTCACCTTCTCTTTTACTCTGACCATCCCCACTTACACTCCTCTTTTTCTATATTTCTATTTTTTTATGCAAGTGCCAAGGAGGTGGTTTTACTGTAAAGTGTTGGCTACTCCCTGCATGGAGTTGCTTCACATCCCTTCCTCTCTGTTCTGAGTGACAGCTTTAGTGGTCTCCTGGTTCAATGCTACAGCTGTCACACAAAGTATAGGGAATAGGTTGTGAAGAAGCTCACTGCATAGAACTCTTCACAGGCAGTCATGGACACCTGAACACTTGCAGGAACAGTACTGGGCAGATACAAAAACTAATATTCACAATACTCTGAGCACTTTGCAAACTTCTCCATTTCATCATTGTCTAATGAGAATGAAAGTTGATGAGAGTTAAATCTGATTGGATGCTATAGGTGACTTTTCCATTATTTTATTTTTGATAGTTTTGATAATTTCTTCATTTGTGTTTTAATTCATACTTGTCAGTGAAAGGATACATTGTTGGCTCAAGGCTGGAAATCCTTAAAGCACTTTCACATTGGACAATCATTGGGCCAATTATTAGGGATTATATTTTTTGGGCTGGCACCCAAAGTCATAATTTATAGGCAGCAGATTGTCCTATTTAAATAGGGATTTACTGCCCAGAAAAAAAGAATTCTCTATGGGTGTGAGTGATTGCAGTAGCTATCACTTTCCCCATGCAATAGAGATGATTGCTACATGTAAATGCAGCTAACATCTCTGCTGAGGATCAGGCAATTTTTGGGAATGCTTGGTTTGTTCCCCATAATTGCCTGTAACATTGACCTTTTCAACCTGAAGTGATGAAAGTTGGACGATTGAGCTCTTTCTGTGTTTAGCTCATACATGATTGTCTACCCTTTTTTTTTATGACTACGGACTTATCCTCTAAAAGTACTGTAATATTGGTTCCACAAGAATGAAATAATTTATTCACAGGTGACACTCAGTATTAGATGCATTTTTCTCATCTGTATTCAAGAAAGAACACACTGCTAGGGGAACACTGCTAATGATATAATAACTTGTTCTGGCTGAATGAAATAGTTGTACAGAAGCTTTAGGGGAAATTATTATGATTAAAGTTATGTAACCTCATAGATCACTGCCCAAGAGCACAGTAAAAAACAAAATAACAAATGTTTATTTCATATATACCCCTATACCTGTATACACAAAGGAAAATGATAAGGGACAGCTCACAGCTGGAGTATCAACGTGGCTATTAGTTCCAATATAAGTTATACATGAATGAATACCAGTACAGCTTGCCTGAAGTCTTCTCACTGTAGCAATGTTGCAAGATGACTGACTTATTATGTTTCTACCCCTTGTAGCTGTGTTTGTGTGATGTATATAAAAAAACTACACATTTCCCTCCTGCTACTTCTTCATCATCCATGTGCAGAGAGACTAGTCATATCCTAATATAGTGCTTCACTGCCTGCAGCGCTCTCATCACAGTGGCGCACAGTGCTATGTAGTAATATAGTTGGGCAGTTCCCTCTATCCCACCACATCCCTCACTCGGCTATATCACTTTACACTTTGCAGTAGAAGTAGAACTCCTAACTCTCATAACGATCTATGCATTTCAACATCCTATCTTGGATATATCATCAGGAGCCAACTTGTAGGAGTCTATGTAGTATTTGTATAGTTAATACATGCAGAACTCCAGCCACAACTGATGGTGTGTAACAGAATGACCAAGCACTGGGATGGCTATGAAATGGCCCCCAGGTCATATCCTTATTACAGATGCTTAACCCTCTCCCTAGGATGCATACTTCCAGGTAGAGACGTCGCGAACATAAAATTTTCCGTTCGCGAACGGCGAACTCAAATTTTCGCAAATGTTCAATGGGAACCGCCATTGACTTCAATGGGCAGGTGAATTTTAAAACCCACAGGGACTCTTTCTGGCCACAATAGTGATGGAAAAGTTGTTTCAAGGGGACTAACACCTGGACTGTGGCATGCCGGAGGGGGATCCATGGCAAAACTCCCATGGAAAATTACGTAGTTGACGCAGAGTCGGGTTTTAATCCATAAAGGGCATAAATCACCTAACATTCTTAAATTTTTGGGAATAAAGTGCTTTAAAACATCAGGTATGATGTTGTATCGGTCAGGTAGTGTAAGGGTTATGCCCGCTTCACAGTGACAGACCAAACTCCCCGTTTAACGCACCGCAAATTCCCCATTTGCACAAGGTTGGATACCAAGCTAGCCATGTCCCGTTCCTTGTCCTCACTGATGTCATTGAAGGTCTCTTCCTCCACCCAGCCACGTACAACACCAAGGGTCCCCAAAAGGTGACAACAAGCCCCCTGGGACGCCTGCTGTGGTTGGTCTTCCACCTCCTCAAAGCCACCTTCCTCCTCTGACTCCTCTTCTTCAGACTCCTCTCTCTGCGTTGCCTCTCTCTGCGTTATTATAAGGTGTGTTAAGTAGAACTATTCCTATCAGTTTAATCCCTGTTACGTCCCCTATCAGGGGACGTGTATATGGCATCGATTTTAGGATAGATGGAAAAAGATGCTTGGTCGGTCCTCCTACTTCAAATTTGGGGCACTGCGCGTGCAATCTAATGTGCCACCAGATAGTTGTGGTGTGTTATGTTGTTCTATTCTTATCAGTTTAATCCCTGTTACGTCCCCTATCAGGGGACGTGTATATGGCATTGATTTTAGGAACGGGGAGATGGAAAAAGATGCTTGGTCGGTCCCCCTACTTCAAATTTGGGGTACTGCGCGTGCAATCTAATGTGCCACCAGATAGTTGTGGTGTGTTATGTTGTTCTATTCTTGTCAGTTTAATCCCTGTTACGTCCCCTATCAGGGGACGTGTATATGGCATTGATTTTAGGAACGGGGAGATGGAAAAAGATGCTTGGTCGGTCCTCCTACTTCAAATTTGGGGCACTGCGCATGCAATCTAATGTGCCACCAGATAGTTGTGGTGTGTTATGTTGTTCTATTCTTATCAGTTTAATCCCTGTTACGTCCCCTATCAGGGGACGTGTATGGAATAGATTTTAGACAACCGCAAAGAGTTGTCAATAGTTGACACACTCATGACATAAATTTTATACCACTATGCGTCAATCTTGGAGTAGTTATGACTGTGCTCGTGCGCACGTTTGGGAGATTGCAGGCGATGGGGGTTTTACAAAGCCTATGGTCGTGCTGAGGTAGTTCAGTGACAGTTAAGTGACCCAGAAAACAATGATTCTGCAGTGTGGGCCCATTGTTGGCCTAGTAGGCTTTAATGATCACCTTAGATGATCACAAAGAAAATTAATGTTTTTTCTATGCAAAATTATCCAGCCGATCGCTTTTGGTCTGTTCACAATGAAGCAACGACCTTATCATCTGGGGTGTGCCAACATTGCCATTGCCAACACACTCATAGAGGTGGTCGCTTCATTGTGATACGCAAGCCCCATCACCATGAAAAGGTAACGATCATGAAGGGGAATTGACACATGTATGTGCCTTTTTTTTTGTTTGGTTTTTGAAGCCACAGTGCAGCACCAGAGGCCAGAAAAATTAGGCATGTACACATGCCTGAAAAATTAGGTATTGATGTTTTCCAGGCAGAAAGTGCACTAAAACATTGCGGCTTGAACCCTAGTTGGTGGCGGATAAGTCACGCAAGTCATCCGGTATTCAGAGGTAAAATACAGCAGCGTGTGGACCATTTTTAGCCCAAGGCAGATCATCTCATCACCAGGCCTTTTTTAGTTGAATGTATCGCCCACTGTCAGTCCCTTCGGGATCCATCCCTCATTCATCTTAATAAAGGTGTCTAGACTTTTTTGACCTAGGCGACTTCTCTTCTCAGTGACAATACCTCCTGCTGCACTGAAGGTCCTTTCTGACAGGACACTTGAAGCGGGGCAGGCCAGAAGTTCTATCGCAAATTGGGATAGCTCAGGCCACAGGTCAAGCCTGCACACCCAGTAGTCAAGGGGTTCATCGCTCCTCAGAGTGTCGATATCTGCAGTTAAGGCGAGGTAGTCTGCTACCTGTCAGTCGAGTCGTTCTCTGAGGGTGGACCCCGAAGGGCTGTGGTGATGCGTAGGACTTAAAAAGCTCTGCATGTCCTCCATCAACAACACGTCTGTAAAGCGTCCTGTCCTTGCCGGCGTGGTCGTGGTAGGAGGAGGATTACTTTCACCTCTTCCCCTGTTAGATTCCCGTTGTTCTGTGACATCACCCTTATATGCTGTGTAAAGCATACTTTTTAAATTATTTTGGAACTGCTGCATCCTTTCCGACTTCCGGTAATTCGGTAACATTTGAGGCACTTTCTGCTTATACCGGGGGGCCACCCAGTACAGGTCATTCTCCTTCAGCCTTTTTATACGAGGGTCCCTCAACAGGCACGACAGCATGAAAGACCCCATTTGCACAAGGTTGGATGCCGCGCTCCTCATGTCCCGTTCCTCATCCTCACTGATCTCACTGAAGGTCTGTTCTTCCCCCCAGCCACGTACAACACCATGGGTACCAGATAGGTGACAACGAGCACCCTGAGATGCCTGCTGTGGTTGGTCTTCCTCCTCCTCAAAGCCACATTCCTCCTCTGACTCCTCTTCCTCAGACTCCTCTTCCAGCGTTGCCGCAGGTACAGCAAGCAATGCTGATAAGGCTGTTTCTGGTGGTGATGATGGTGACCACAACTCTTCCTCTTCCTCTTCACGCTCATCTATGGCCTGATCCAGCACTCTTCGCAGGGCACGCTCCAGGAAGAAAACAAATGGGATGGTGCCTTCGGTGCGACTGACTAGGTTTGTCACCTCCTCAAAAGGACACATGAGCCTACAGGCATTGTGCATGAGCGTCTAGTAACGTGGCAAAAAACATCATACAAATACTCGTTGACAGCTTTTTCTTGTTGGAGCAGGCGGTCGAACATTAGGAGTGTTGAATTCCAACATGTCGGACTGTCGCAAATCAAGCACCTCACTGGCATGTTGTTTCGACGCTGCATATCTGAAAAGTGCGCCATGGCTGTGTAGGAACGCCTGAAATGGCCACACACCTTCCTGGCCTGCTTCAGGACGTCCTGTAAGCCTGGGTTCTTATGCACAAAGCGCTGTACGATCAGATTACACACATGTGCCATGCAAACTTGCCCAAATTCAAAGTCACCAACAAATTGCTTCCGTTGTCACACACCACTTTGCCGATCTCCAGTTGGTGCGGAGTCAGCCACTGATCCACCCGTGCGTTCAGGGCGGACAGGAGTGCTGGTCAAGTGTGGCTCTCTGCTTTCAGGCAAGTCAACCCCAAGACGGCGTATCCGGGATGTGGAATAGCCCCTGGGGAGCTGGGGGGGTGCCGTTGATGTGGTGCAAGACGCAGCAGCAGAAGAGGACTCAGCTGAGGAGGTTATGGAAGAGGATGGAGTAGGAGGAGTAGAGGAGGTGGCAGCAGGCCTGCCTGCAAGTCGTGGTGGTGTCACCAACTCCTCTGCAGAGCCACGCATTCCATGCTTGGCAGCCGTCAGCAGGTTTACCCAATGCGCAGTGTAGGTGATATACCTGCCCTGACCGTGCTTGGCAGACCAGGTATCAGATGGACCCTTGCCCCAACACTGTGTGCCAGACATGCCATTACTTCCTTTTGCACAATCGAGTACAGGTTGGGGATTGCCTTTTGTGCAAAGAAATTTCGGCCGGGTAACCTTCCACTGCGGTGTCCCAATAGCTACAAATTTTTGGAACGCCTCAGACTCCACCAGCTTGTATGGTAAAAGCTGGCGGGCTAAGAGTTCAGACAAGCCAGCTGTCAGACGTCGAGCAAGGGGGTGACTTTGTGACATTGGCTTCTTACGCTCAAACATGTCCTTGACAGACACCTGACTGTGGGCAGATGAGCAGGAACTGCTCAAGGCGAGAGACAGAGTGGCGGATGGTTGAGAGGGGGCAAGGAGGACAGCAGCGGTTGACGTGGCTGAAGATGCTGGACCAGGAGGAGGATGGCGGCTTTGAGTTTGTGTGCTGCTTGTACTCGTCATCATGTGTTGATCCCATAGGCGTTTGTGATGTGCGATCATGTGCCTTCGCAAAGCAGTTGTACCTAGGCAGGTGTTGGACTTCCCACGACTCAGTTTCTTTTGGCACAGGTTGCAAATGGCATCGCTGTTGTCAGAGGCAGACACACAAAAAAAAGGCCACACTGCTGAGCTCTGCAATGATGGCATTCTGGTGATGGCAACAGCATGCGTTGAATGGCGTGCTGTCTGGCTAACCCCGGGTGCCGATGCATGTTGTCTGACTGTGCCACTAGCTCCTTGAGACGACCTCCCCCTGCTTCCAACTCGTCTCCTCCTCCTCTCTGTCTCCCCATCAGAACTTTCCCCCTGTTCTTCTTCTCTTCGAGCGGGCACCCACGTGACATCCACGGACACATCGTCATCATCAACCGCTTCACTTGTATCTGACAACTCAGCAAAGGAAGCAGCAGCGGGTACAACATCATCATCATCACACCGTACGTCCATGTGTGTAATGCTGCCTGACTGAGACATATCCCTGTTATCTACATCCTCTGGCAATAATGGTTGCGCATCACTCATTTCTTCCAACTGATGTGTAAATAACTCCTCTGACAGATCAAGTGAAGCGGCTGTGGTGCTAGTGTTGGTGGTGGCGGCAGGCGGGCGAGTGGTAACTTGAGAGGTGCCCAAAGCTGAGCTGGAGGAGGATGGTGCGTCAAGGTTCCGAGTGGAAGCTGTAGAAAATTGGGTGTCCTGTGTTAGCCAGTCAACTATGTCCTCAGAACTTTTCGAGTTCAGGGTACGTGGCCTCTGAACACTGGGCATTAGTCTAGGGCCAAAGGGAATCACAGCTCCACGACCACGACGGCCCCTGCGGGGTGGCCTGCCTCTGCCTGTCATTTTTTTTAGATTAGTTAAGTTGTACTATGCGTGAAAGCTACTGTGACACAAGATATGAGTTGCGCTGAAGTGACACTATTCACTGCACTTGGCCTTAAACACATAAACACGTGTGTAACTGACTGCTATTTATTCAGCCAAAATTGTTTTTTATTCTTTAAATGGAATCGAATGTGACACCAGATATGAATGGCGCTGAAGTGAGACTATGCACTGCACTGGGCCTTAAACACACAAACACGTGTGTAACTGACTGCTATTTATTCAGTCAAAATTGTTTTTTTTCTTTAAATGGAATCGAATGTGACACCAGATATGAATGGCGCTGAAGTTACACTATGCACTGCACTGGGCCTTAAACACACAAACACGTGTGTGTAACTGACTGCTATTTATTCAGTCAAAATTGTTGTTTTTCTTTAAATGTAATTGAATGTGACACCAGATATGAGTAGCGCTGGTGACATTATGCACTTGCAGGGCTGTGAGCCTGACACACACGCTGGCAGGCAGGCAACTGCAAATTGATTACACGGGAAAAAAAAAAAAGATCGGATGAGTCCTTCAGGACTACAGTGGACACTAAATACACTTGCCTAGCTATTGATTTCCCTATTAAATCAGCAGCAGCTACACTGTCCCTCCTCTCACTAAGAATGCAGCTTCCGAATGAAGCTAAAATGGATGCTGTCCAGGAGGTGGGAGGGTCTTGGAGGGAGGGTCTGCTGCTGATTGGCTGGAATGTGTCTGCTGACTGTGAGGTACAGGGTCAAAGTTTACTCAATGATGACGAATAGGGGGCGGACCGAACATCGCATATGTTCGCCCGCCGCGGCGAACGTGAACAAGCTATGTTCGCCGGGAACTATTCGCCGGCGAACTATTCGGGACATCTCTACTTCCAGGTCACAAACCAATCCAAGGAAGGTGGTATACTAAACTACATGTCAATCTTCCCCCTCCCTGAATGGTAACCCTTCTCTGTTCATCCAGCATTGATCTTTGAGTAGCAGGTTATCTTGGGGACCATTTGGCGGCCCCATATTGATTTCTACCTGAGAAACAATTATTCACATCTGGGACAGTGAGTGCATAAATCAAGGTGCACATAGAACATCACAAAAAAGCTGACAATCCACTAATATCATATCTACAGCATGGCAGTAGTAATAAATCTATTAGGACAAATTAGAATCTTCAAGTGGACATACATACAGTCCCTTGCAAAAGTATTTACCCCCATTGACTTTTTTTCGTATTTTGGTACATTACAGCCTTAAGTTCAATGTTTTGTTAATCTGAATTTTATGTGATGGATCAGAACACAATAGTCTAATTTGGTGAAGTGAAATGAGAAAAATATCTAAATAAAACTATTGTTTAGAAATAGAAAACAGAAAATTGGCATGTGCGTATGTATTCACCCCCTTTGTTAGGAAGCCCATAAAAAGCTCTGGTGCAACCAATTACCTTAAGAAGTCCACATAATTAGTGAAATGATGTCCACCTGTGTGCAATCTAAGCATCACATGATCTGTCATTACATATACACACCTTTTTTTGAAAGGCCCCAGAAGCTGCAACACCTAAACAAGAGGCATCACTAACAAAACACTGAAAAAAATATAGGGGGTTGAGTCCGCACAACCTGCCTGCAGGTGCACATCACTATGGCGAAATACATACACAAACGGAAAATGCAAATGTGATCGCACACTACATCCAGCACTCTGCCCTCCATGCTGGATGAGACATTGGTTTATATTTTGGCCAAAGCATAGTAAGCCACTCACCGCGTCAAGGTCGTCTCAATTGAGTGGTCCCTAACTTTTGTTCCCACCTGTTCATGGGCCATGACAGCCACACAAAATCCAGGGAATGCAGGTCAGCATGCAAGCCAAGTACACTTTGCTTGTAACCCCGTCCGGTGCCACTAACCAAACACTGCCATGAAGACCAAGGAACTCTCCAAACAAGTAAGGGACAATGTTGTTGAGAAGTAAAAGTCAGGGTTAGGTTATAAAAAAATATCCAAATCTTTGATGATCCCCAGGAGCACCATCAAATCTATCATAACCAAATGGAAAGAACATGGCACAACAGCAAACCTGCCAAGAGACGGCCACCCACCAAAACTAATGGACCGGGCAAAGAGGGCATTAATCAGAGAGGCAGCACAGATACCTAAGGTAATCCCGGGGGGGGGGGGGGGCCTGCAGAGTTCCACAGCAGAGACTGGAGTATCTGTACATAGGACGACAATAAGCCGTACGCTCCATAGAGTTGGGATTTATGGAAGAGTGGCCAGAAGAAAGCCATTACTTTCAGCTAAAAACAAAAAGTTTGTGAAAAGGCACGTGGGAGACTCCCCAAATGTATGGCGAAGGTGCTCTGGTCTGATGAGACAAAAATTTTACTTTTCGGCCACCAAAGAAAACACTGTGTCTGGCACAAACCCAACACATCACATCACTCAAAGAACACCATCCCCCCAGTGAGACATGGTGGTGGCAGCATCATGCTGTGGGGATGTTTTTTAGCAGCCGGGACTGGGAAACTGGTCCTTCGAGCAGGACAATGATCCCAAAAACACTGCTACAGCAACACTTGACTGGTTTAAGGGGAAACATGTAATTGTGTTGGAACGGCCTAATCAAAGCCCAGATCTCAATCCAATAGAAAATCTGTGGTCAGACTTAAAGATTGCTGTTCACAAGCGCCATCCAACTTGAAGGAGCTGGAGCATTTTTGCAAGGAGGAATGGGCAAAAATCCCAGTGGTAAGATGTGGCAAGCTCATAGAGACTTATCCAAAGCGACTTGGAGCTGTGATTGTCACAAAAGGTGGCTCTGCAAAGTATTGACTTTAGGGGGGTGAATAGTTATACACATTGACTTTTTCTGTTATTTTGTCCTATTTGTTGTCTGCTTCACAATAAAAAATAAATAAAAAAAACTGCTTCAAAGTTGTGGGCATGTTCTGCAAATTAAATGATGCAAATCCTCAAACAATCCATGTTAATTCCAGGTTGTGAGGCACCAAAATACGATAAAAGTCAATGGGGGTGAATACTTTTGCAAGGCACTGTATGTATGGAGGCATATGAGGATTGGGATGAGGATAAATTAGCTATGCTGCCAACTGGCTAGACTTTGTTGGCTAGACTCATTTTTCCATCACATTATATGCTTCTTTGGGGTCATTTATCAAACCGGTGTAAAGTAGAACTAGCTTAGTTGCCATAGCAACTAATCAGGTTCCACCTTAAATTTTTGACAGCTCCTTTGGAAAATGAAAGTGGAGTCAATGGACAACTAAGCCAGTTCTATTTTACACCAGTTTGATAAATGATCCCACTTGTTTCCATGGTTACAAACACTCTGCAGCCCAGCAGAGTTGGCCATGCTTGCACACTATAGGAAAAAGAGCCAGCCTCTCCGGTGGCTGTGACCATTGGACTGGACATAGGCTGTCATTTTTCCTATAATGTGCAAGCACGGAGGGTGGTTGTAACCATGGAAATATGCAGTGTTTAATGTGATGGAAAAATGAGTATAGCCGGCAAAAGAGGCAATATAGACAATCACAATAAGTTAGTATTTACATTACGTTTACATTACATATTTACCTTTACGTTAGTAAATGCATTGTATCTAAAAATTGATTTACAATGCCTTCATATCATTAGTGTTGTAAGAAGATTTAAAGTGTAACTGCCATTTCACTACCAAAAATGAAAATCCTAGTATATGTGATGCTGAAGGGAAGGTATTCATGAAGCTTTATTTTTCTGTTAATTTTACCTTTCTAATGTCTGCATTCAGCCCTTAGCAACCCTATTTCTCTGTGCCTCTATTTCAGCATCTTCCTAAATTGGCCTCTGCTGAACTTCCTGTGGTGATCTTTGCCATGTCCTTGAGGCCATCCTGTATTTCACTCACTTCCCATAACCCCTTGCACTCCTTACATGAACTAGCAAGACCAATCAGAATGCAGATAACCTCCCCCACTACTCCAGAGCAATGTGTATCTTCTCACATAAAGCTAACCAGAGACAAGCCCTGAAATTACATGAAATCAGTAAGCATATGTTTTAGCCACTTAACGAACCATTTTGGGGTATTTATAGTCTATAAAATTATTTAGGATTTTTTTTTTACGGGGTTCACTGTGTGGTAAAAATAACGTAATGATGATAATGTCACATTTCTATATATATATTTTTTTACTACCTTTCTCTTCTCCTGTCAGCTCTGCAGTTTCCTGACAGCAATACGTTCAGTACAGGGGATGATATCACTGATAGAAATCAAGATGCAGTGAATGCAGCTGAGAGTAAAAGTAAAAGCAGGTTTTACCCATGATTATTCCCGACTCGAATTCTAACAGTGATTTCTCCTCTGTTTCTTGGACTAATGCTATCATTCTGGTCTTTTATGAATGCCTGGACTGTCAGTTTTCAAACAAGACTGGTTGCATGTTTCCAGCTGCTACCATTCAGGAGAAAGCAGCATCTAAAGCAGCCCTCCCCCTCCACTTTCTGCCCAAGCCCAGGCACTCAGGGCTGAGCTCCTCCTCCCAGTGCTCTCCTGTCTCATGTTTATATCAGAGAGGAGATGGCCTGCACATGACAACACTGTGAGAAGAGGCCTGCTCAATGCGAAAGTGACATGCATTTCTGGGTGTTATTATAAAGTGAAACTGAAAATTAAAGATTAAATTATAAAGCACAAAAACATTTATAAAGCAGGGTGTACAGTCGTGGCCAAAAGTTTTGAGAATGACACAAATATTAGTTTTCACAAAGTTTGCTTCTAAACTGCTTGAATATCTTTGTTTCAGTTGTTTCTGTGATGTAGTGAAATATAATTACACGCACTTCATACGTTTCAAAGGCTTTTATCGACAATTACATGACATTTATGCAAAGAGTCAGTATTTGCAGTGTTGGCCCTTCTTTTTCAGGACCTCTGCAATTCGACTGGGCATGTTCTCAATCAACTTCTGGGCCAATTCCTGACTGATAGCAACCCATTCTTTCATAATCACTTCTTGGACTTTGTCAGAATTAGTGGGTTTTTGTTTGTCCACCCGCCTCTTGGGGATTGACCACAAGTTCTCAATGGGATTAAGATCTGGGGAGTTTCCAGGCTATGGACCCAAAATGTCAACGTTTTGGACCCCGAGCCACTTAGTTATCACTTTTGCCTTATGGCACGGTGCTCCATCATGCTGGAAAATGCATTGTTCTTCACCAAACTGTTGTTGGATTGTTGGAAGAAGTTGCTGTGGGAGGGTGTTTTGGTACCATTCTTTATTCATGGCTGTGTTTTTGGGCAAAATTGTGAGTGAGCCCACTCCCTTGGATGAGAAGCAACCCCACACATGAATGGTCTCAGGATGCTTTACTGTTGGCATGACACAGGACTGATGGTAGCACTCACCTTTTCTTCTCTGGACAAGCCTTTTTCCAGATGCCCCAAACAATCGGAAAGAGGCTTCATCGGAGAATATGACTTTGCCCCAGTCCTCAGCAGTCCATTCACCAAACTTTCTGCAGAAGATCAATCTGTCCCTGATGTTTTTTTTGGAGAGAAGTGGCTTCTTTGCTGCCCTTCTTGACACCAGGCCATCTTCCAAAAGTCTTCGCCTCACTGTGCGTGCAGATGCGCTCACACCTGCTTGCTGCCATTCCTGAGCACACCTGCACTGGTGGTACTCCGATCCCGCAGCTGAATCCTCTTTAGGAGACGATCCTGGCGCTTGCTGGACTTTCTTGGACTCCCTGAAGCCTTCTTAACAAGAATTGAACCTCTTTCCTTGAAGTTCTTGATGATCCTATAAATTGTTGATTGAGGTGCAATCTTAGTAGCCACAATATCCTTGCCTGTGTAGCCATTTTTATGCAACGCAATGATGGGTGCACGCGTTTCTTTGCAGGTCACCATGGTTAACAATGGAAGAACGATGATTTCAAGCATCACCCTCCTTTTAACATGTCAAGTCTGCCATTTTAACCCAATCAGCCTGACATAATGATCTCCAGCCTTGTGCTCGTCAACATTCTCACCTGAGTTAACAAGACGATTACTGAAATGATCTCAGCAGTTCCTTTAATGACAGCAATGAAATGCAGTGGAAAGGTTTTTTTGGGATTACGTTAATTTTCATGGCAAAGAAGGACAATGCAATTCATCTGATCACTCTTCATAATATTCTGGAGTATATGCAAATTGCTATTATAAAAACTTAAGCAGCAACTTTTCCAATTTCCAATATTTATGTAATTCTCAAAACTTTTGGCCACGACTGTACTATACCATTAGGGTATAAAAAATGAAACAGCAGTTACACTTTAATATAAACTACCTGTAGCACAGAAAGCCGCACACAGCTATTTAGGGTGGGTTGATTCCTCTAGTTTCCCCTAAAGGGCAATTCACTCAATAAAGCAGGTATATAGGATCTGATCATTTAGATCCCTAGGTTTTTACAGTTTGCAACTACAAGGTCCATTCAGCCTCCTTTTCTAAGCAACCTGCTATCTAAGGATCGCCTGACATATTCAATTGCTTGGAATCTGAGGACCCTGGCATCCCCACCATTGTCCTATACACAACAGGGGTCTCATTTTTCCTTATAATGTCACCCAGATATCTTCAATCCATCTTTTAAATTCTCTCTTAGTTTTGCCCATATACTCTGTGCAACACATACAGTTGATCAGGTACACCACTCTTATTGTCCTGCAATTAATAAAACATTTTTATGTTATATATCACATTGGTAGAAGAGCTTCGAAAGGTTTTACTGGTCAAGATAGGTTCACATGCCATAGCATGGGATACAGCCAGTACATCTAAAGGTTCCTTAAGTTTTGATGATAAACCATGTATGACGTTTTTCTGGCTGTAAGAAATTGTGAATTAACCTATCCCTTATATTTTGCCTGAAATTATATGTAATTGCAGGAGTCTCAATAACCAGGGAGCCTATCTAAATGTGTTTTCAAATGGAACCAGTACCTTGTAATTTGGTTTCTTACTTCCATGTGTGTATGCTCTAGGAAGGCGCAAGGGTCCGTCATTGACGGAAGGTACGTGTCACCGAGGTTCCTGACCTCGGTGAGATAAGAACCGGTAATTTTGTGTGTCAGCGGCAGCTAGTGCTCGCTGACACTGTTTTACTTAGTGTGAAAATCAGGCGCCCTAAAGCCTGCGGTTGACAGCTGTGGATTGCCCTGGACAAAACAGTCCGCCAGGTGACGCGTTTGTGCTGTGGACTTTATGTGGTGTGAATTAACACCAGGACTCTGCCCAGTGTTATTTTTGCTTTGTTGCTCTTGTGTGAATAAACACTGAACTTCTGCTTTATTACCGTGTTCTTGCCTCTTTACTGCGTCCGCTTACCCTGCCTACCAGAGCAAATCCCTACAATTGGTGGAGGATGCGTGCAAGTGCAGTGAGGGTGGCGTGAATGCCGAAATATTTTTGGTTTGCATTTTTGGGCACCGTTGTATGTCAGTTATCAAGCCAGCTAAATTCAAACCTGTGTCACACGACAAAATGGAGGCTGTTGTGAAGGCCCTCATGGAAGCTAATTTGCAGCAGCGAGAGACCAACCTGCACCAGCAAGAGGCTAACAAGCAGCAGCAAGAGACCAACCAGTTGCTGCTACAACACGTAATGGCTTTGCAGTCAGCAGGAGCAACCCCAAGCGTCCACGATGCCCGGAAAGCAGTTCGTGCAGCGATCCCTAAGATGACACCCACAGATGACATCGAAACCTACCTGGCAATGTATGAGAAAGTGGCTACCAGGGAAAGGCTGCCCCAGGACCAGTGGGCTGAGGTCGTTGCTCCTTTCCTGACATCAGAGTCTCAGCAGGTGTTTTTCGACTTGCCGGACGATCAAGCAGCTGAATAACCAAAGGTAAATGGTGAGATTTTGGCAAGACTGGGGGTGAATGTGCTGATCTGGGCCCAGGGGGAGCATCAGTGGGGGTTCAACCCGGCTGAGCCCATGAGACCCCAGTATTATAACCTGCTTAACCTTTCGCAAAAGTGGCTGCAGCCTGACGTGCTGAGCCCCACTGCTATGCTGGACCGGTTGTTAGCAGATATGTTCTGGAGGGCTCTGCCACCCCCTCTCCAGCAATGGATTGGCCAGGTCTCTCCAGGTAATGCGCTTCAAATGGTTGACTTAGTGGAGCGCTATGAGGCGACCTGGAACTTGCAGGGGGGTTCCTTTGGGAGGGGGGCAGTCATATCTCATAACTCTGCAACCCCTGTGGACCCCGCTCCAATAATCTGCTGGTGGTGTTGGGAGCCTGGCCATGTTCGAGCTGACTGTCCACATCAGAGGGAACCCATGGACACAAACTATGGTTTCTGTCAGTCATTGTATGCCACGAAACTGTGTGCAGTGGGTGCTCCGGAGTCTCTGATCCACCTGTGCCAGGTTGAGGTGGGAGACACTACAGCGAGGGCTCTGTTGGACTCAGGGAGTCTGGTGACCCTGGTAAGGGCTTCCCTGGTACGCTCCGCTGAGTACACCGGCCGTAAGGTCAGAGTCATGTGTATACATGGGGATTTAAAAGACTACCCTACTGCTATAGTGTCTCTGTCCACGGTTTACAGCAGGTGGACCCACTAGGTGGCTGTCGCAACCAATCTACACTATGAACTTATAATAGGGAGAGACTTCCTGGCACTGTGGCCTGTTCTGAGAGTAACTGATACCCATGAGACAGGTGTAACCCTAGCAGAGTGGCCTGGCTCAGGGGGGAGACCAGAACCCTGGGAACCTGAGTCTGAAGGGCCAGCGGTAGGGGTGACCACCACTTCGGTGGAAGAGGGGGAAACAACCCCGCTAAGTGTAATGGTGGGAGAGATGGAGGACTTGCCGCCGGGGCCTGAGCTGGCAGACCTCAATGTCTCCGGGGATAATTTTGGTACTGCACAACACCGGGATCCAACCTTATCCCGAGCCTGGGAAAATGTACTAATAATAGATGGTGAACTACAACAACCAGGGGCAGAGTTGGTGTTCCCCCGTTTTGTGGTTCATCAGGGTATGTTGTATCGGGTAAATCAGCTGCGAGGTGAATCCATTGAACAGTTGGTGGTGCCCCAGGCTTATCGCAAACTCGTGTTAGAGTTAGCCCACCAGCGTGTTTTCGGGGGTCATCTGGGAATGCAGAAAACACAGGACCGGATACTACAACGGTTTTACCATCCCAGTGTGTTTAAAGAGGTGGACGAGTTCTGTAAGTCTTGCCCGACCTGCCAGGCAACTAGCCCCCAGCACCTTTTTCGCAATCCCTTGGTACCTCTCGCGATCATCGAGGTACCGTTTGAGTGAATTGCTATGGATCTAGTAGGCCCAGTACCGAAGTCCGCTAGGGGACACCAACACATCTTGGTTGTCCTTGATTATGCCACTCGGTACCCGGAGGCAGTGCCACTGCGACATACATTGGCGAGACTTATAGCTAAGGAGATAATGGAGATGTTCTCCCGAGTGGGGCTTCCAAAAGAGGTTCTGACTGACCAGGGGACCCAAGGTCATAATGGAACTCTGTAATTTGCTGCATATTAAACAGTTACGGACGTTCGTGTACCATCCACAAACGGACGGTCTGGTTCGAAAGGTTTAATAAAACTCTAAAAACCATGTTAAAAAGGGTGGTGTCCAAAGATGGGAAGGATTTGGACCTTCTTCTGCCCTATCTCTTGTTCGCAGTGCAAGAGGTGCCCCACTGGGCTTCTACTGTTTTCTCGCCCTTCGAATTGCTATATGGAAGACATCCTCGTGGCTTGTTGGACGTATCAAAAGAGGCGTGGGAACAACAACCCACTCCGCATAAAAGCGTCCTTGAATATGTTACCAGGATGCAACAGCGAATAGAGACCGTTTTGCCTCTTGTCCGGGAGCATATGGAGGCCGCTCAGCGAGCCCAGAGTCGGATCTATAATCAGCAGGCTCGGGTCCGGATCTTTAACCAGGGCGATTGGGTTTTGGTTCTGGTGCCGACCGTGGACAGTAAGTTCCTAGCCAGGTGGCAGGGGCCCTACGAGGTACGGGAAAAAAATTGGAGAGGTAAATTACAAGGTACACCAGCCGGGGAGACGAAATCCAGAGCAGGTTTACCATGTTAATTTACTAAGACCCTGGAAAGATAGGAAGATAGGGAGTCCTTTTTTTAGGGGAAGAGGTTCCGGCTCCTCTGTCTAATGCAAGGGAAGCGGTTGCCACAGTAAAAATTGCTGACAGCCTCTCCTCTAAACAGGCTCAGGAGACCAGGGAGTTCATTAATTGGAACACGGATGTGTTCTTGGACCTCCCTGGACGCACTTCCGCAATCCAACATGACATTGTCACTGAGCCTCAGGCAAAAGTCCGGTTAAAGCCATACCGGGTACCCGAGGCTCGGTGAAAAGCCATTTCAGAGGAAGTGCAGCTCATGCTGCGGCTAGACGTTATTGAGAAATCTAGAAGTGAGTGGGCCAGTCCTATAGTCTTAATACCTAAGCCAGATGGGACGTTACGATTTTGTAATGATTTTAGGAAGTTGAATGAACTGATTGAGAAGTTAGGCCAAGCCAGGTATTTATCTGTTTTTGACCTCACCAAAGGGTACTGGCAGGTGCCCTTGATGCAGGCTGCCAAAGAGAAAACTGACTTCATCACACCAGAGGGGCTGTACCAATATAAGGTGTTACCCTTTGGCCTGCATGGCGCCCCCGTCACCTTTCAACGTCTAATAGATATGGTTCTTCGTCCACATCGGCGGTACGCCCTTCGGCTTACCTGGACGATATTATCATTCACAGTACCGACCGGGAAAGTCACCTGCCCAAAGTACAGGCCGTAGTGGACTCCCTTCGAAAGGCGGGACTAACAGCTAACCCAAAGAAATGTGCGATAGGGTTAGAGAAGACTAAATACCTTGGGTATGTCATTGGGCGCGATGTCATCAAACCCCAAGTAAACAAAATAGAGGCGATACGGAACTGGCCCCGACCTGCCATCACTAGACAAGTAAAGTCGTTCCTGGGAATGGTGGGCTATTATTTGAGGTTTGTCCCCCATTTTGCCACTTTAGCGGCTCCATTGACAGGGCTCTTAAAAGGACGGAAGTCCGTGATAGTCCGCTGGAATGACCAGGCGGAAAAGGCTTTCTCTGCTTTGAAGTCGGCCCTGTGTGGGTCCCCGGTTTTGGTGACGCCTAACTTCAAGAGGGAATTTGTGGTACAGACCGATGCCTCCGAAGTAGGCCTCAGTGCGGTACTGTCTCAGAAAGTCGATGGGGAGGATTGCCCCGTTGTCTTTATCAGCCGTAAGCTCACTCCAGCGGAGACCCAGTACAGTATAGTGGATAGAGAGTGCCTGGCCATCAAGTAGGCACTCGAGTCTCTCCGCTATTATCTGTTGGGGGGAAAGTTCCGTCTGGTGACCGACCACTCCCCTTTCAAGTAGATGAGCCAGGCCAAAGAGAGGAATGCTCGGGTCACCAGGTGGTTCTTGTCTCTACAAAACTTTAAGTTTACAGTAGAACACAGGGCAGGCCGGTTACAGGGAAACACGGGTGTCCTGTCCCGAGTACACTGTCTGGCGTGTGTTCACCCCCTCAGGGTTGAACAAAGGGGGGAGGTATGTAGGAAGGCGCAAGGGTCCGTCATTGACGGAAGGTACGTGTCACCAAGGTTCCTGGCCTCGGTGAGATAAGAACCGGTAATTTTGTGTGTCAGCGGCAGCTAGTGCTCGCTGACACTGTTTTACTTAGTGTGGCTGTAAAGCCAATCTGGGACGGTTCTTATTTGGAGCAGCCAAAGAGCAGGGTGGGTGGCTGTTCCCCACGCCCAGGCCAGGTTTTGGGCTGGGAATAAAAACCCAGCCAGCAGTCACAGCTGTGTGTGTATTACCCTGCATTTTCATAGTGGATCTGTGAAGCACTGTGGTTTTTGGGTTCCAACCAGTTGGTAGCGTGCTGGAGAGCCGCACGCTAAAAATCAGGTGCCCCAAAGCCTGCGGTGGACGGATGTGGATTGCCCTGGACAAAACAGTCTGCCAGGTGACACGTTTGTGCTGTGGACTTTATGTGGTGTGAATTAACACCAGGCCTCTGCACAGTGTTATTTTTGCTTTGTTGCTTTTTGTGTGATTAAACACTGAACTTTTGCTTTATTACCGTGTTCTTGTCTCTTTACTGCATCCGCTTACCCTGCCTACCAGAGCAAATCCTTACATGCCAATTGTAACAATGGCAGCTGACAACCGCCAGCGTGCAGCACATCCTGCTATGTGCCTCAGTCGAACTGCACACAAGGCTCCTCCTCTCCGCTGCAGGCTCCGGACCCGCTTTGCTGCACTGTCGCAGGCAGCGACAGCTTTAGTTGCACCTTGTAGGAGCCGCACGTGTCCTGTTTCTTTAAGGGTTCGTGCATGCCCCTGATTCCGCCTTCTCTCCAATCCCGGCTAGGCACCACCTTTATAAGGGTGCTTCCCCCCCCCCTTCTTCCTGTGATGTCTGAGCAATTTTGTAATTTTCTACAAGGTTCCAGCTTCTAGTTCCTGTGTTGTTATCCTGCTTCTGACGTTAGCCTGTATCCTGACCTCATCTCTGCCTGATCCTCCTGTATCTTGCTGCTCTCAAGTGTATGATTCGGATAGTCGACCACGCCTTTGTCTGCTGTTCAGCTTGTTACACATGCTGCACCTAACCTATTCAGCTCTGTTGTTCTAACAGCTCCAGCTCTGCTTAATCACTATCTCAGCCTGCTTCATCTGACTCTGCTGCTGCGCTTTTTCCATCCAGCAACAGCTCGCTCCACCTGCCTGTATCCCCAGTGCTCGCATTGGGGCATTCTGGCCTGCTCGGCCAGCTGCCACTTAACCGGGACCACTCTTGCGGTACCGACCTGGTGTCTCACCTGCAGCTAAGACCAGCTTCCACATCTTGGAGCGGGATAAAGAGTGAAGACCAGGGGAACACTTAGATTCCGCTCCCAAGTTTGGCCCAAAGCCAAACTGGTAAGTGGCACAGCGGGTCCACACCCATTGGAGCGATACACCAATGATTCATATTTATTTCCCTCAATTAGTGTTTTGGTGCTCGTAGGTTGTCTTCAGTTTAAATGAATGCATGATTGTATGCATGTTTTAAGATGCCTCCTGGGTACCTTCTCATGTGAACCTCTCTCTTAGTTCATCTGCTGCTGATATAAAATCAGGCAATGCCAAGCAATTCCTATGCGCTCTGAGGTTTTAATCTTTTGAGATACCCTTCTTCAGTGTCAGCGGATGCCATCTCTCCCACCTCAGGAAGATGTTGGTTGCTGTTTTTTCTTTACAACATCATTTTCAATAGTTTTTCTATAGAGTGTGTCTGCAGTGACTAGAGACATCTGTCCAATACCTTCTGTGTGTTAGGGCCAGAGATTGGAGAAATATAACTGAAAAATACTATATTTTATCCATCATTTTCAATAATTTTCATATAGTGTGTCTGCAGTGACTAGAGACATCTGTCCAATACCTTCTGTGTGTCAGGGCCAGAGATTGAAACATAGAAACATAGAATGTGTCGGCAGATAAGAACCATTTGGCCCATCTAATCTGCCCATTATACTGAATACTATGAATAGCCCCTGGCCCTATCTTATATGAAGGATGGCCTTATGCCTATCCCATGCATGCTTAAACTCCTTCACTGTATTTGCAGATACCACTTCTGCAGTAAGGCTATTCCATGCATCCACTACTCTCTCAGTAAAGTAATACTTCCTGATATTACTTTTAAACCTTTGCCCCTCTAATTTAAAACTATGTCCTCTTGTAGCAGTTTTTCTTCTTTTAAATATTGTTGATTCCCTTAATGTATTTAAAAGTTTCTATCATATCCCCTCTGTCTCATCTTTCTTCCAAGCTATACATGTTAAGGTCCTTTAATCTTTCCTGGTAAGTTTTATCCTGCAATCCATGTACTAGTTTAGTAGCTCTTCTCTGAGCTCTCTCCAAAGTATCAATATCCTTCTGGAGATATGGTCTCCAGTACTGAGCACAATACACCAAATGAGGTCTCACTAGTGCTCTGTAGAGCGGCATGAGCACCTCCCTCTTCCTATTGTTAATGCCTCTCCCTATACACCCAAGCATTCTGCTAGCATTTCCTGCTGCTCTATGACATTGTCTGCCTACCTTTAAGTCTTCTGAAATAATGACCCCTAAATCTCTTTCCTCAGATACTGGGGTTAGGACTGTATCACTGATTTTATATTCTGCTCTTAAGTTTTTTACGCCCCAGGTGCATTATCTTGCACTTAACAACATTACATTTTAGTTGCCAGATTTCTGACCATTCCTCTAGTTTTGCTAAATCCTTTTCCATTTGGTGTATCCCTCCAGGAACATCAACCCTGTTACAAATCTTTGTGTCATCAGCAAAAAGACACACCTTACCATTGAAGCCTTCTGCAATTTCGCTGATAAAGATATTAAACAATATGGGTCCCAGAACAGATCCCTGAGGTACCCCACTGGTGACAAGACCATGGTCTGAATATACTCCATTGATTACAACCCTCTGTTGTCTGTCCCTCAGCCACTGCCTAATCCATTCAACAATATGGGAGTCCAAGCACAAAGACTGCAGTTTATTGATAAGCATTCTATGTGGGACAGTATCAAAAGCCTTACTAAAGTCTAGATAAACTATGCACCTCAGCCATCTATTATTTTAGTCACCCAATCAAAAAAATCAATAAGATTAGTTTGACATCTCCCTGAAGTAAACCCATGCTGTTTTTCATCTTTCAATCCATGGGATTTTTAGATGTTCCACAATTCTCTCATTAAGTATGGTTTACATTAATTTCCCCAATTTGATGTCAGGCTTACCGGCCTATAGTTGCCTTATTCCTCCCTACTACCTTTCTGGTGAATGGGCACAACATTTGCTAATTTCAAATCTTTTGGGACAACTCCTGTTACCAGTGATTGGTTAAGTAAATCTGTTAATGGTTTTGCTAGTACACAGCTAAGCTCTTTTAATAGCTTTGGGTGTATAACATAATGCCCCTATAACTTATTTGTATTAATTGCAGAAATATAACTTAAAAATACTATATTTTATCCATAATTTTCATATAGAGTGTGTATGCAGTGACTAGAGAAATCTGTCCAATACCTTCTGTGTGCCAGGGCCAGAGATTGGAGAAATATAACTGAAAAATACGATATTTTTTCAATCATTTTCAATAATATTTCTATAGCGTGTGTATGCAGTGACTAGAGACATCTGTCCAATACCTTCTGTGTCCCAGGGCCAGAGATTGGAGAAATATAACTGAAAAATACTATATTTTTTTTCCTGCATTTTTTATATTATTTCTATAGAGTGTGTCTGCAGTGACTAGAGAAATCTGTCCAATTAATTCTGTGTGTTAGGGCCAGAGATTGAAGAAATATAACTGAAAAATACTATATTTTATCCGTCATTTTCAATAATTTTCATATAGAGTGTGAATGCAATGACTAGAGACAACTGTCCAATACCTTCTGTGTGTCAGGGCCAGAAATTGGAGAGCTAGGGGGGCGTGGCTTGCTCATGGCGGAGTAGGACGCATGGAAGTGAAGTTCTCCCGCCATCTCCACATTACTGGCTATTCTGACGAATTTACCTGCCTTTCTGAAGTTCTTGATGGGTCGCAAAACAACCAAGGGGCCACAGGAGCCCGCTCAGCAGCCGAAGGGTTCCGGAATACAAACTTTTTTTGGCTCGCAGTCGACCGTTACGGGGCCTACAGAGACGCCCAAGATGGCGACCGGGAGAAGTCTCCCCGCGGCAGATGGCAACACGAGCCCGCCTTCCTCAGACAGGGAGCCCAGGAGTCCGGCATCAAGTGCCGTGGATGGGGACTGGGATCTCTGTTCTTATTTGCAAGCGCTGCCCACTAAAGAGGACCTGGCGCAATCGGTTCAGAGGCTGGAGCGGACTTACCGATCCAAGATGGAGACCTTCAAGGGGGGAATTAAGCACCTGGGCACCAGGGTGGAGGCCTCGGAGAGGACGCAGGAGGCCTTCCACGACCAGATGGAGGACCAGCATAAGGTACTTTCGGCCCATTCCCAGCAGATCACCCACCTGCTATCCCATGTGGACGACCTCGAGAACCGTCATCGCAGGAATAACCTGCGGATCCGGGGGGTGGCAGAGTCGGTCAGAGTTGGAAGCGATGATTCAAACCTTCTTTGGATCTCTGCTAGGGGACTCTGTACCGCTACCGGTGGAATTGGATCGCCTGCACAGGGCCTTAGGCCCTAAATCTACTTATGCCTCCAGACCGAGGGATATAGTGTGCAGGCTGCACTTCTTCAAGATAAAAGAATACATTTTGAGAGCGGCCAGACAGGCTGACACTCTTGAACTAGGGGGGTCTGCAGTTCAGATTCTGTCGGACCTTTCCAGGCGCACTCTTCAACTCCGGAGGGCGGTGAGGCCCTTACTCACCTTATTAAAGGAAAAGGAGATCTTATATAGATGGGGTTATCCGTTTCAGCTGCACGCCAGGAAGGATGGCAGATCGGCAGTGTTCAGAGATCCGGAGGACCTCCCCAAGTTTCTGGAGATCTTTTCGCTCCCTCAAGTCTCACTGCCGGATTGGCCGACAGTTCCGGGGCCTGCGCCATTGCCCCAGAGGGAGAGGTGGTCTGAGGTCTCCCCAAGGGCCCCCAAACAGAGGAGGTCGCCGTGACTGCGGACTCGCTAGTTTGGGGGTCGCATAAGTGTTTCAAGGGCCGATTAAAAGGCCGCCGGTGAGAGTACCAGTGGCTGCCCCATATAAATATGGTTACATCCGGTAGGCTGTCCTGTTATGTTCTCTCATGAATAGTTGCTCAATGCCTGGGGTCTCGTGAGGAACAAGTGTTATGTTTATATGGGGTAAGCTGTTTCCTTATTAAGTACTCGGCAGGGGGGTCATAGGGCCTAAAGGGTTAACTACTGTATACTAGAAGCAGGATGTATTTTTATATTCTTGTTATCAGAATAGCATATTCTTGAGTTTACTTTTCATATTTCATTTGGGGATGGTGGGGAGGGGCCTTCTCTGTCAAATAGGGCTTCCTCTTCTCCCTAAGTTCTGTGGGTAGTGGACAGACGTTATGGTCCACCGCCTAGTGTTACTTATTTGTAATATTGCTGCCTTTTATTACGAAGGCTTATATGTTCCATGTGTTTGTTGTGTGTTTCCCCTGGTGTGTCTTGTCTTACCTTCGGTAGTGTTCTTACCCTATTAGCTATGGTATCCATATTTTTATTTGATTATTATTACACAGCGCTATGTCATCTATTAAGGTTGCTCTTACAATGTTAATGGCCTGAATGAACCGATTAAGAGGAACCAGGTATTATATAACCTCCACAAACAGAGAGTGGGAATAGCCTTCTTACAAGAGACCCACTTTAAAACGGGCCATGTCCCCACCTGTAGAAATAGATACTTCCCCACGTGGGCTCACAGTACTTATGCTGATTCTAAGTCCAGAGGGGTTGCTATAGCCATTCACAAAAATGTGCCATGCACCATTCTGAAGTCTTGCCAAGATAACCAAGGCCGCTACCTGTTCTTGAAAGTTAATATTTGCTCTAGATTGCTGGTTCTTGCTAACATTTACTGTCCCAACACAGGTCAGAAGGGTTTTGCAGATGTGGCCTTTGCAGCGTTGGAGAACTTTGCGGACGGCGTGTCGATTATCTTGGGAGGAGACATTAATCTCCCTCTGGATGCTAAATTGGACACGTCATCAGGTGGGTCTTCAATCTCCCCTGGGGTGGCCCGGGGCTTCCAGAGACACCTACACTCGCTTTGTTTAGTAGATGTATGTCGGATTCTCTATCCTACAGTGAAAGACTTCACATTCTTCTCCATTGCTCATAATTCATACCACCGCCTAGACTATGTTTTCATTTCACACGATCTGTTGGATCTTAGCCCGACAGCGGGGATAGAACCTGTCCTCTTTTCTGACCATTTGCTGACGTGGGTTGCTCTGGGTTTGGGGGATCCCACCCGTATAAAGGGCTCCTGGAAGTTGAATGATAACGTGTTGAGGGATAGTGTGTGTGTGACTGACATTAAAGCGGCTATTACAGAGTTTGTGTAAGTTCACGAGGAGGATCCCTCTAGTTCTACAATTAAGTGGGAGGTTCTTAAATGTGTGATTAGGGGTCGCTTGATTTTTCATGTTTCCAGGTTAAAGAAGATGTCGCTCCATGCAGATTGTTGAGTTGCTACAGAAACTCTCCGAGTTAGAAGGGCGCCATAAGAACAGCCTAGATTCGAGGGTCTATCAGGAGCTATGCGATGTCAGGAACGCCTTGCGGAAACTCATTGACCAGAAATATCTAGTGGTAGGCTTCTGGCGAGGACATTGCATCCGCGGATGGCCTCTGGTTATATTCCATCTATCAACTGCAGGGTGGGAGGGAAGGTACATGCTACCGGGGACATATTGAAGGAGTTTCAGGCCTACTATGAGAAGCTGTATAACTTGAAAGGTAAATACGCGGATCTGGCACCTGAACTTAAAGTTCAGAAGATCAGACAGTACTTGTCAGGGTTGAAGGGGCCTAAATTGTTGACTGAGGTAAGAGAAGACTTAGAAGGGGAAGTGTCTGAACAGAAGATTAAGGGGGTCGTGAAACAGCTAGAAGTGGGTAAGTGTCCAGGCCCAGATGGGTTCACACCACGCTTTTAGAAAATATTTCTGGACGAGGTGACAGGACCTTTGAAGGATGTGTGTAATTCTATTGTTCGGGGCGCTATGTTCCCGGCGCAGGCTTTGACGGCACACATCTGTGTTCTACCTAAACCAGGGAAGGACCCTTCGGTTTGTAGTAACTACCGACCAATTTCTTTAATTAACATCGATTTCAAGATTAAAATTAAATATTTAGAGAGGGCTCACCTACTAATCAAGAGCGGTATGGGTGCTCCTACCAAAAAGGATTCACCTAATCCTCTAAAAGTGATTAAGAAAAAAGATATAGAGTAGTAGGGCACACCACCACTTGGTTCCACAAGGGGAATTAATATAACAATATTTATTCGTTGTGACATATAATATTTATTCAAAACATGCTAAAATACATAACAAAATATATTACTTTAAAATTCATAAAATATATAAGGTACAGTAGTATAATTTAATATAATTTAGTGGAATTTAATGCTTTTCTGTATTTAAACAGAGTTTTGTGAAAGTATGCAGTCTCTCCAAAGGGTTAATTAACCCAATTGATGTCCCAATGAATGGTATTTGAATGTTGGAGATCGATCTAATAGTCAGATACAGTTTTTTAAGAGATCACTTGTATCCTTTATAACTTAGTCTCTACTTCACATAATCGATATAATACTGCTACAACGTCGCTGCCTATTTATGAAAAAAAACCGGAATGATTTTACTCACTGTTTGAATTGAGTAGTACCGGTTTTATTATATCACTCGTGGCATCCCACGTGTAGTGAAGATCTTTATAGGCTGCGGTATAGTGCGGTTTTGATTGCCGCAAGGCTGGTGAAGGTCTTTTTTGCAGGATTCGGGATCCTCGGTGATCGTGTATAGCTGTGCTGTCCTGGATATACGCAAAAGTTTTGGCAAACAGACTGAAGGTTAATGTTCCTTCCCTGGTTTACGCGGATCAAGTGGAGTTTGTACCTGGTAGGGAATCGAGAGACAATACTATTAGATCCCTAGCACATATTGCAAGAGCTACGGCCACCAAATTGTCTCTTTGCCTACTCTCAGTAGACGCGGAAAAGGCTTTTGACCGAGTTGATTGGGATTTCCTGAGAGAGACCTTAAAGAGGACCTTTCACTACTCTACAAACTAAAAACTAACTATATCAGTGGGCAGAGCGGCGCCCAGGGGTCCCCCTGCACTTACTAGTATGCCTGGGCGCCGCTCCGTTCGCCCGGTATAGGCTCCAGTGTCTGCGCTCCCTCTGTTGTCCTGGAGTGATTTCTTGTATGAGGCGTGTCCCTTGCTGCAGCGCTGGCCAATCGCAGCGCACAGCTCATAGCCAGGCTGCATAGGATAATGGCCCTTTACAATAAGCCAAGAGCACAGGTGAAAGTGACAACGGGACCCGCCAGGGGTGTCCGCTATCCCCTCTGCTGTATATTCTGGTCATGGAGTTTCTTGCAAGGGCGCTTAGGGCTAATGCGTCCATACGAGGTCTAGATTTTGGATCCCTAGAGTCTAAAATTGCCATTTACGCAGATGATCTATTGATATATTGCTCTGACCCAGTGGTCAGCCTACCGAATATTACGAAAGAGTTTTCTTTATTTGGGGATTTAAGTAACTTCAAAGTGAACTTCCATAAGTCCGAGATCTTGAATGTCACGGTTTCATACACCACTGTGCAATCCTTGAGACAGGCTTTTCCATTCCAATGGAGGACGGATTACATATCATATCTAGGGGTGTCTATTCCATCCCGTTTAGAGGACCTATATCAGTTGAATTTTGCCACACTATTGTCAGAGATTAGGAAAGATCTTTCCACCTGGAAACATTTGCCTCTGTCGTGGTTTGGAAGGATACACGCGTTGAAAATGAATGTACTCCCTAGGATTTTGTACCTTTTTAGGACCATTCCCATTCCACTGCCGCGTGTGTTCTTCAAAACCATGCGCTCTATGTTTCTTGATTTCATCTGGGCAGGGGCATCACCTAGATTGGGGATTAAGTTTCTCATGAGACCTAAGGTCAGGGGTGGGGCGGGAGTCCCTGATATTACCTCCTACCACAGAGCGGCAATCCTTGCATATATATTAGATTGGTTCCATAGTGGGACTACTAAGCGGTGGGTCGGCTTTGAGAAGAATGAGGTTGGGGCACCTCCTCAGAGTCTTCTTTGGGTACCTAAATCTTTACGCAGTAGTAGGCTCCAGTTTCTCACGGCAGGTGTTCTTCAGGTGTGGGACAGGTGCGCTGTTTCATCGGGGTGTACGTCCTTCCCGGGTCCTATGACGCCCATTTTTGATAATTCAGGTTTCCCGTTGGGAGTGGAGAGGGGGGAGACTTTGGGTTTCGCAAGGTGGAAGATGTTAGAGTGCATCAGTTGGTCACAAGGACCTCAATTCGACCGTTAGACTCTTTCCCAAGATGAAGCGAGAGGGGTGCATGGATACTGTATAATGGGGTTAAGAATTTCATTTTATCCTTGGACCCGATAGCTGCTCTATCTAGGAATTTAACACCCTTTGAGGCATTGTGCTTGCAATCCTCCCCGCCTAATCATTTGGCGTCTCTGGTTACGGGCTGCTCCAGGAGAGTGTTGGACCTCCCTCTTCCTTGCCTTATGTTCGGGCATGGGAGAAAGAACTAGGTAGAGAATTTTCTGCAGAACAATGGGTTAAGGCGTTTACGCTGTCCCACATAACCTCCATATGTTGCGGGGTGCAGGAAAAAAATTATAAGATCCTTTCAAGATGGTATAGGACTCCTGCTGTCTTGCATTCCTTTTATCCGGATTGTTCAAATATGTTGGAGATGTGTGGGGGCGGTAGTCACGATGTCCCATATTTGGTGGCAGTGCTCGAAAATAGTTCCTTTTTGGTCTGCATTAAATGAGCTGTATAATCAAGTAACAGGTGCTACGACCAGATGGACTCTAGAAGAAGCTCTGTTGTCGATGATACCTGGTTCCATTCAGTTAGCAAAATGGGGTCTCCTGAGATTTTATGTACAGGCGGCACGCTTGGTGCCGAGGCACTGGAAGTCTCAGGATGTCCCACAGGTTAGGGAATGGCTAGAGACGTTTGAAAAAATACGTAGGATGGAGGAATTAATTGCTGAAAATAAAGAGGCCGATCAGAAATATTTGAAATTATGGATGCCTTGGCTTCTTTTTAAGGGGTCTCAGGCGTTTCATGATTGGCTGGAGCAGCTAGTATCTCTCCAGTTACTTTAGGGTGAATGTGTGTGGTTTCATGTGGGGATACCTCTCTTGTCTGTCCTCCCCCATATGTGTCTTGTGTGTATTGTATTGTCTTAGTTTGTCTTGTCCCTGTTTGTCTTGTCTGGTTATGTATGCACGGGTTCTATGGGGTAATTATTCCTGTATTGGCGGGTTACTACTTTGAGCAGGTCTTAACATTCATGTTTAGTAGCCATACTGTCAATATTTTGATGTGCATTCCACATTATCTTTGTACATGATGTTTCATCTATATTTGTGTTCATCCTCAATAAAATTATTGAACAACAGAAATTGGAGAGCTATCATTGAAAAATACTATATTTTTTCAATCATTTTCAACAATTTTTCTATAGAGTGTCTCTGCAGTGAAAAAAGACAACTGTACAATAATTCAGAGCCAGAGATTGGAGAAATATAACTGAAAAATACTATATTTTTCCCATCATTTTCAATAATATTTCTATATCCACTCTATAGTCTGCAGTGACATCTGTCCAATACCTTCTGTGTGCCAGGGCCAGAGATTGGAGAAATATAACTGAAAAATACTATATCTTTTTCCCTGCATTTTTTATATTATTTCTATAGAGTGTGTCTGCAGTGACTAGAGAAATCTGTCCAATTAATTCTGTGTGTTAGGGCCAGAGATTTGGAGAAATATAACTAAAAAATACTATATTTTTTTAATCATTTTCAATAATTTTCATATAGAGTGTGTCTGCAGTGACTAGAGAAATCTGTACAATTAATTCTGTGTGTTAGAGCCAGATATTGAAGACATATAATTGAAAAATACTATATTTTTTCCATCATTTTCAATAATTTTCTATAGCCACTCTATAGTCTGCAGTGACATCTGCCAAATACCTTCTGTGTGTCAGGGCCAGAGATTGGAGAAATATAACTGAAAAATAGTGTTGAGCGAACAGTTCGAGCATAGTTCGGGTCCGTACCGAATTTTGGGGTGTTCGTGACACGGACCCGAACCCGAACTTTTTCGTAAAAGTTCGGGTTCGGGTTCGTCGTTCGGCATGTATTTTGGCGCATTTTGAAAGGCTGCAAAGCAGCCAATCAACATGCATCATACTACTTGCCCTAAGATGCCATCGCAGCCATGCCTACTATTGGCAAGGCTGTGATTGGCCAAGTGCAGCATGTGACTCAGCCTCTTATAAGCTTGTGCGCACGTCGGGACGTGCTCACTCCCGATGTGAATAGAACAGGGTTAGACGCAGCTGATGCTAGGGCGAGAATAGGCAGGGATAATTGAATAACTGGAAGCAAATTTCTCTCCTCCACCTGTGATTCATCTGAACAACTGCAGCTGAGCTGCTTTTTTGATAGGGATTGGCTATTTTTAGAGTGGCCAGAGTGATTTTTCCATCCACATGTACCCGGGCTGACCGCCGGCCGCCATTTTGCGACTTGTAGTGCTGCAGCAGAAGCTGCCACAGTGTGCATTCCAAAGCTCCAAACAAGTCAGACATCTACACCTGGGATTCAGACCAATAGCGATTTAGCAGCACAGTCCAAGGCTATTTTTTTTAAAGGTTGTGCAGACCATTTTGTGGCACATGTTACTGGGCTGATAGGCGGCGGCTATCTTGGGACTAGTGCTGCAGCACAATCTCTCCCAACGTCCATTAATCACTTGTAATAGTGGTCTGTGCCATAGAAATCCTACATCAGGGACTTGGGTGTGCTTGTGTCACCCCTACTAATACCAGTCCACCTGTAATCCATACAGTGAAAAGTCTTAAAGTATTCCAGTGAGGGAATTTTTTTTTTATTTAAAAAAGGCCAAGTTAGTTTATCTGGCGTTCAATATACTAGATACAGTTAGGCCTGCGTTTCATACATCTGGAATTAGCAAACTAATGTGCTGGGGTTGGGAAAACATATATGTACCCATACTAGAATCTGTCAAAGAAAGCGGTACTCACATATAACAGTCATTCCATCTGTAATCCATACAGTCAAAAGACTGAAAGTATTCCAGTGAGGGAATTTTTTTTATTTAAAAAAGGCCAAGTTAGTTTATCTGGCGTTCAATATACTAGATACAGTTAGGCCTGCGTTTCATACATCTGGAATTAGCAAACTAATTTGCTGGGGTTGGGAAAACATATATGTACCCATACTAGAATCTGTCAAAGAAAGCGGTACTCACATATAACAGTCATTCCATCTGTAATCCATACAGTCAAAAGACTGAAAGTATTCCAGTGAGGGAATTTTTTTTATTTAAAAAAGGCCAAGTTAGTTTATCTGGCGTTCAATATACTAGATACAGTTAGGCCTGCGTTTCATACATCTGGAATTAGCAAACTAATTTGCTGGGGTTGGGAAAACATATATGTACCCATACTAGAATCTGTCAAAGAAAGCGGTACTCACATATAACAGTCATTCCATCTGTAATCCATACAGTCAAAAGACTGAAAGTATTCCAGTGAGGGAATTTTTTTTTTATTTAAAAAAGGCCAAGTTAGTTTATCTGGCGTTCAATATACTAGATACAGTTAGGCCTGCGTTTCATACATCTGGAATTAGCAAACTAATGTGCTGGGGTTGGGAAAACATATATGTACCCATACTAGAATCTGTCAAAGAAAGCGGTACTCACATATAACAGTCATTCCATCTGTAATCCATACAGTCAAAAGTCTGAAAGTATTCCAGTGAGGGAATTTTTTTTATTTAAAAAAGGCCAAGTTAGTTTATCTGGCGTTCAATATACTAGATACAGTTAGGCCTGCGTTTCATACATCTGGAATTAGCAAACTAATGTGCTGGGGTTGGGAAAACATATATGTACCCATACTAGAATCTGTCAAAGAAAGCGGTACTCACATATAACAGTCATTCCATCTGTAATCCATACAGTCAAAAGACTGAAAGTATTCCAGTGAGGGAATTTTTTTTTTATTTAAAAAAGGCCAAGTTAGTTTATCTGGCGTTCAATATACTAGATACAGTTAGGCCTGCGTTTCATACATCTGGAATTAGCAAACTAATGTGCTGGGGTTGGGAAAACATATATGTACCCATACTAGAATCTGTCAAAGAAAGCGGTACTCACATATAACAGTCATTCCATCTGTAATCCATACAGTCAAAAGACTGAAAGTATTCCAGTGAGGGAATTTTTTTTATTTAAAAAAGGCCAAGTTAGTTTATCTGGCGTTCAATATACTAGATACAGTTAGGCCTGCGTTTCATACATCTGGAATTAGCAAACTAATTTGCTGGGGTTTGGAAAACATATATGTACCCATACTAGAATCTGTCAAAGAAAGCGGTACTCACATATAACAGTCATTCCATCTGTAATCCATACAGTCAAAAGACTGAAAGTATTCCAGTGAGGGAATTTTTTTTATTTAAAAAAGGCCAAGTTAGTTTATCTGGCGTTCAATATACTAGATACAGTTAGGCCTGCGTTTCATACATCTGGAATTAGCAAACTAATGTGCTGGGGTTGGGAAAACATATATGTACCCATACTAGAATCTGTCAAAGAAAGCGGTACTCACATATAACAGTCATTCCATCTGTAATCCATACAGTCAAAAGACTGAAAGTATTCCAGTGAGGGAATTTTTTTTATTTAAAAAAGGCCAAGTTAGTTTATCTGGCGTTCAATATACTAGATACAGTTAGGCCTGCGTTTCATACATCTGGAATTAGCAAACTAATTTGCTGGGGTTGAGAAAACATATATGTACCCATACTAGAATCTGTCAAAGAAAGCGGTACTCACATATAACAGTCATTCCATCTGTAATCCATACAGTCAAAAGACTGAAAGTATTCCAGTGAGGGGATTTTGCTTATAAAAAATAATATATTTCATTGTGGTGCGAGTTGAATCGCAACAATAAAGAAAAATACTATTAAGGGACGAGGACGCGGTCGTGGTGGTGTCCGTGGAGCCTCTGTTGCTGGTAGAGGACGTGGCCGTTCGGCCCCAGGCGCACACAGTAGGGAACGAACTCCCTCAACTAGCCGGCAGAATGTACCGCAATATCTCATGGGGCACAATGCCGCTCTTAGGATGGTAAGGCCTGAGCAGGTACAGGCATTAATCGATTGGGTGGCCGACAGTGCTTCCAGCACGTTCACCACATGGTCTTCCACCCAGTCTTCTGCGGAAAGCGCACAGGTGGCACCTGAAAACCAAGCCCATCAGTCTGTCACATCACCCCCAAGCATATCAGGGAAACGGTCTGAGCCACAAGTTATGCAGCAGTCTCTTCTTCTGTTTGAAGACTCTGCTTCCAGGGTTTCCCAGGGGCGTCCACCTAGCCCTTCCCCAGTGGAGGAAGACATACCATGCACTGACGCACAACCACTTATGTCTCCAGATGAAGAGGACATGGGAATACCACCACAGCAGAGTCACCGACTCTCTGATGATGACGAAACACAGGTGCCCACTGCCGCGTCTTTTTGCAGTGTGCAGACTGAACAGGAGGAGGTCAGGGAGGGAGACTGGGTGGAAGACGATGCAGAGGACGATGAGGTCTTAGACCCCACATGGACTGAAGGTCGTGGCGATGACTTTCACAGTTCAGAGGAAGAGGTAGTGGTGAGACCGAGACAACAGCGAAGCCAAAGAGGGAGCAGGGGGCCAAAGCAGACGAGCCGCCGCCCCCAGAGTTCGCCTGCTACTGGACATCGCCAACAGGGACCCAGCCCCACAAAGGCAGCTTCAAAGAGTTCCCTGGCATGGCACTTCTTTAAACAATGTCCTACCGACAAGACCCGAGTGACTTGCACGCTCTGCCATCAGAGCCTGAGGCGAGGCATTAACGTTCTGAACCTCAGCACAACCTGCATGACCAGGCATCTACATGCAAAGCATGAACTGCAGTGGGGTACACACCTTAAAAACCAGGCACTCGCTGAGGCTCCCCCTGCTCCCTCTACCGCTGCTGCCTCGGCTTCCGCCTCGAGAGGAATGTTGCCACCTGCCGAGCAGCAAACAGAGGATGTGCCACCGACACCACCACCACCGCCACCGTCAACTAGCGTCTCCACTATATCACACAGCAGCGTTCAGCTCTCAATATCTCAAACCTTAGAGAGGAAGCGCAAATTCCCCCCGAGTCACCCTCGAGCCCTTGGCCTGAACGCCAGCATTTCTAAACTGCTGGCCTTTGAAATGCTGTCATTCCGGCTGGTGGACACAGACAGCTTCAAACAGCTGATGGCCATGGCTGTCCCGCAGTATGTGGTTCCCAGCCGCCACTACTTCTCCAAGACAGCCGTGCCTTCCCTGCACATGCAAGTGTCCGATAAAATCAAGTGTGCACTGCGCAACGCCATTTGTGGCAAGGTCCACCTAACCACAGATACGTGGACCAGTAAGCACGGCCAGGGACGCTATATCTCACTAACTGCACACTGGATGAATGTAGTGGCGGCTGGGCCCCCGGCGGACAGTTCCTTGGCGCACGTCCTTCCGCCCCCTAGGATCGCAGGGCATCATTCTCTGCCTCCTGTAGCCTCCTCCTCCTACTCGGCTTCCTCCTCCACTGCTTCCACCAGCTCATCCGGTCAGCCACACACCTTCACCACCAACTTCAGCACAGCCCGGGGTAAACGTCAGCAGGCCATTCTGAAACTCATATGTTTGGGGGACAGGCCCCACACCGCACAGGAGTTGTGGCGGGGTATTGAACAACAGACCGACGAGTGGTTTCTGCCGGTGGGCCTCAAGCCAGGCCTGGTGGTATGCGATAATGGGCGAAATCTCGTGGCAGCTCTGGGACTAGCCGGTTTGACGCACATCCCTTGCCTGGCGCATGTGCTGAACTTGGTGGTGCAGAGGTTCATTCACCACTACCCCAACATGTCAGAGCTGCTGCATAAAGTGCGGGCCGTCTGTGCACGCTTCCGCCGTTCACATCCTGCCGCTGCTCGCCTGTCTGCGCTACAGCGGAACTTCGGCCTTCCCGCTCACCGCCTCATATGCGACGTGCCCACCCGGTGGAACTCCACCTTGCACATGCTGGAGAGACTGTGCGAGCAGCAGCAGGCCATAGTGGAGTTTCAGCTGCAGCACGCTCGCGTCAGTCGTACTGCCGAACAGCACCACTTCACCACCAATGATTGGGCCTCCATGCGAGACCTGTGTGCCCTGCTGCGCTGTTTCGAGTACTCCACCAACATGGCCAGTGGCGATGACACTGTTATCAGCGTTACAATACCACTTCTATGTCTCCTTGAGAAAACACTTAGGGCAATGATGTTAGAGGAGGTGGCCCAGGTGGAGGAGGATGAGGGCTCGTTTCTAACACTTTCGGGCCAGTCTGTTCGAAGTGGCTCAGAGGGAGGTTTGTTTAAGCAGCAGAGGACAGGTTCACAAGTCGCCAGCCAAGGCACTGTACTGGAGGACGAGGAGGATGAGGAGGAGGAGGTGGAGGGGGACGAGGATGACGCAAGTTCACAGCGGGGTGGCAGCCCAGGCCCATCACTGGTGCGTGGCTGGGGGGATACGGTGGACGATGACGATACGCCTCCCACAGAGGACAGCTTGTCCTTACCCATGGGTAGCCTGGCCCACATGAGCGAATATATGCTCCAATGCCTGCGCAACGACAGCAGAGTTGCCCACGTTTTAACGTGTGCAGACTACTGGGTGGCCACCCTGCTGGATCCCCGGTATAAAGACAATGTGCCCACTTTAATTCCTGAACTGGAGCGCGACCGTAAGATGCGCGAGTACAAGTGCACGCTGATAGAGGCGCTCTTGAGAGCATTCCCACATGTCACAGGGGAACAGGTGGAAGGTGAAGGCAGAGGAGTGGCAAGAGGTCGCCAACGCAGCTGTGTCACGGCCAGCTCATCTGAGGGCAGGGTTAGCATGGCAGAAATGTGGAAATGTTTTGTCTCCACGCCACAGCTATCTGCACCGACACCTGATACGGAACGTGTTAGCAGGAGGCAGCATTTCACTAACATGGTTGAACAGTATGTCTGCACACCCCTCCACATCCTGACGGATGGTTCGGCCCCATTCAACTACTGGGTTTCGAAATTGTCCACGTGGCCAGAGTTAGCATGTTATGCCTTGGAGGTGCTTTCCTGCCCGGCGGCCAGCGTTTTATCTGAACGCGTATTCAGCACGGCAGGGGGCGTCATTACTGACAAGCGCAGCCGCCTGTCCACAGCCAACGTGGACAAGCTGACCTTCATAAAGATGAACCAGGCATGGATCCCACAGGACCTGTCCCTCCCTTGTGCAGAGTAGTCCTTATTAACTGCCTAAAACATGTCTTGTTGTGCTACGGGCCACTTCTTTATTTGATACAAATTTTATGAAACCCACAGTTGAATGAAACTCTTCTCTGTCTGGGCGCCGGGGCCTAACCAGATGAAAGTGGCCGGTTAAACTAACGGGTGACATGAAGCCATAACCTCTGCCATGCTACCTCTGTCTTCTGTCTGGGTGCTGAGGCCTAAGTCAAATAAAGCGGTCTTCTGCTGTGCTGGGGGATATGAAGCTAATCTCTGACCTATCTCCTCTGTCTGGGTCCAAAGGCCTAAATCACTGAAAGAGGCCTTCTCCTGTGGTGTGTGATATGATGCCAGAATATGTGCTGTGGGGCCTCTCTCCTCTTCCTGGGTGCAGGGGTCAAATAAACTAAATTGTGGCCTACTCCTGTGGTGGTTGATATGATGCCTGATTCTCTGATGTGGAACCTCTCTCCTCTGTTTGGGTGAAGGGGTCAAAGTAACTAAATGGTGGCTTCTCCTGTGGTGGCTGATATGATGCCAGAATATGTGCTGTGGGGCCTCTCTCCTCTTCCTGTGTGCAGGGGTCAAAGTAACTCAATCGTGGCTTCTCCTGTGGTGGCTGATATGATGCCAGAATATGTGCTGTGGGGCCTCTCTCCTCTTCCTGGGTGCAGGGGTCAAAGTAACTCAATCGTGGCTTCTCCTGTGGTGGCTGATATGATGCCAGAATATGTGCTGTGGTGCCTCTCTCCTCTTCCTGGGTGCAGGGGTCAAAGTAACTAAATGGTGGCTTCTCCTGTGGTGGCTGATATGATGCCAGAATATGTGCTGTGGTGCCTCTCTCCTCTTCCTGGGTGCAGGGGTCAAAGTAACTAAATGGTGGCTTCTCCTGTGGTGGCTGATATGATGCCAGAATATGTGCTGTGGTGCCTCTCTCCTCTTCCTGGGTGCAGGGGTCAAAGTAACTAAATGGTGGCTTCTCCTGTGGTGGCTGATATGATGCCAGAATATGTGCTGTGGGGCCTCTCTCCTCTTCCTGGGTGCAGGGGTCAAAGTAACTCAATGGTGGCTTCTCCTGTGGTGGTTAGTATGATGCCAGAATATGTGCTGTGGGGCCTCTCTCCTCTTCCTGGGTGCAGGGGTCAAAGTAACTCAATCGTGGCTTCTCCTGTGGTGGCTGATATGATGCCAGAATATGTGCTGTGGTGCCTCTCTCCTCTTCCTGGGTGCAGGGGTCAAAGTAACTAAATGGTGGCTTCTCCTGTGGTGGCTGATATGATGCCAGAATATGTGCTGTGGTGCCTCTCTCCTCTTCCTGGGTGCAGGGGTCAAAGTAACTAAATGGTGGCTTCTCCTGTGGTGGCTGATATGATGCCAGAATATGTGCTGTGGTGCCTCTCTCCTCTTCCTGGGTGCGGGGGTCAAAGTAACTCAATGGTGGCTTCTCCTGTGGTGGCTGATATGATGCCAGAATATGTGCTGTGGGGCCTCTCTCCTCTTCCTGGGTGCAGGGGTCAAAGTAACTCAATGGTGGCTTCTCCTGTGCTGATTGATATAAAGCTGATGGTTGTGCCATCTGACATGGTTGCCAGGGTCTGATTCAATGGGGGCCTACTCCTGTGGTGGGTGATCTAAATGCCTGATTCTCTGCTGTGAAACCTCTCTCCTCCGTCTGGGTGTAGGGGTCAAAGTCTTTCAAAGTCGCCTTCTCCTGTGCTGATTGATATGAAGCTGATGGTTGTGCCATCTGACATGGTTGCCGGGGTCCCATTAAATTGTGGCCTACTCCTGTGGTGGCTGATATGATGCCAGAATATGTGCTGTGGGGCCTCTCTCCTCTTCCTGGGTGCAGGGGTCAAATAAACTAAATTGTGGCCTACTCCTGTGGTGGTTGATATGATGCCTGATTCTCTGATGTGGAACCTCTCTCCTCTGTTTGGGTGAAGGGGTCAAAGTAAATAAATGGTGGCTTCTCCTGTGGTGGCTGATATGATGCCAGAATATGTGCTGTGGTGCCTCTCTCCTCTTCCTGGGTGCGGGGGTCAAAGTAACTCAATGGTGGCTTCTCCTGTGGTGGCTGATATGATGCCAGAATATGTGCTGTGGTGCCTCTCTCCTCTTCCTGGGTGCGGGGGTCAAAGTAACTCAATGGTGGCTTCTCCTGTGGTGGCTGATATGATGCCAGAATATGTGCTGTGGTGCCTCTCTCCTCTTCCTGGGTGCAGGGGTCAAAGTAACTAAATGGTGGCTTCTCCTGTGGTGGTTGATATGATGCCTGATTCTCTGCTGTGAAACCTCTCTCCTCCATCTGGGTGTAGGGGTCAAAGTCTTTCAAAGTCGCCTTCTCCTGTGCTGATTGATATAAAGCTGATGGTTGTGCCATCTGACATGGTTGCCAGGGTCTGATTCAATGGGGGCCTACTCCTGTGGTGGGTGATCTAAATGCCTGATTCTCTGCTGTGAAACCTCTCTCCTCCGTCTGGGTGTAGGGTTCAAAGTCTTTCAAAGTCGCCTTCTCCTGTGCTGATTGATATGAAGCTGATGGTTGTGCCATCTGACATGGTTGCCGGGGTCCCATTAAATTGTGGCCTACTCCTGTGGTGGCTGATATGATGCCAGAATATGTGCTCTGGGGCCTCTCTCCTCTTCCTGGGTGCAGGGGTCAAATAAACTAAATTGTGGCCTACTCCTGTGGTGGTTGATATGATGCCTGATTCTCTGATGTGGAACCTCTCTCCTCTGTTTGGGTGAAGGGGTCAAAGTAACTAAATGGTGGCTTCTCCTGTGGTGGCTGATATGATGCCAGAATATGTGCTGTGGTGCCTCTCTCCTCTTCCTGGGTGCGGGGGTCAAAGTAACTCAATGGTGGCTTCTCCTGTGGTGGCTGATATGATGCCAGAATATGTGCTGTGGTGCCTCTCTCCTCTTCCTGGGTGCGGGGGTCAAAGTAACTCAATGGTGGCTTCTCCTGTGGTGGCTGATATGATGCCAGAATATGTGCTGTGGTGCCTCTCTCCTCTTCCTGGGTGCAGGGGTCAAAGTAACTAAATGGTGGCTTCTCCTGTGGTGGTTGATATGATGCCTGATTCTCTGCTGTGAAACCTCTCTCCTCCATCTGGGTGTAGGGGTCAAAGTCTTTCAAAGTCGCCTTCTCCTGTGCTGATTGATATAAAGCTGATGGTTGTGCCATCTGACATGGTTGCCAGGGTCTGATTCAATGGGGGCCTACTCCTGTGGTGGGTGATCTAAATGCCTGATTCTCTGCTGTGAAACCTCTCTCCTCCGTCTGGGTGTAGGGGTCAAAGTCTTTCAAAGTCGCCTTCTCCTGTGCTGATTGATATGAAGCTGATGGTTGTGCCATCTGACATGGTTGCCGGGGTCCCATTAAATTGGGGCCTACTCCTGTGGTGGCTGATATGATGCCAGAATATGTGCTGTGGGGCCTCTCTCCTCTTCCTGGGTGCAGGGGTCAAATAAACTAAATTGTGGCCTACTCCTGTGGTGGTTGATATGATGCCTGATTCTCTGATGTGGAACCTCTCTCCTCTGTTTGGGTGAAGGGGTCAAAGTAACTAAATGGTGGCTTCTCCTGTGGTGGCTGATATGATGCCAGAATATGTGCTGTGGTGCCTCTCTCCTCTTCCTGGGTGCGGGGGTCAAAGTAACTCAATGGTGGCTTCTCCTGTGGTGGCTGATATGATGCCAGAATATGTGCTGTGGTGCCTCTCTCCTCTTCCTGGGTGCGGGGGTCAAAGTAACTCAATGGTGGCTTCTCCTGTGGTGGCTGATATGATGCCAGAATATGTGCTGTGGTGCCTCTCTCCTCTTCCTGGGTGCAGGGGTCAAAGTAACTAAATGGTGGCTTCTCCTGTGGTGGTTGATATGATGCCTGATTCTCTGCTGTGAAACCTCTCTCCTCCATCTGGGTGTAGGGGTCAAAGTCTTTCAAAGTCGCCTTCTCCTGTGCTGATTGATATAAAGCTGATGGTTGTGCCATCTGACATGGTTGCCAGGGTCTGATTCAATGGGGGCCTACTCCTGTGGTCGGTGATCTAAATGCCTGATTCTCTGCTGTGAAACCTCTCTCCTCCGTCTGGGTGTAGGGGTCAAAGTCTTTCAAAGTCGCCTTCTCCTGTGCTGATTGATATGAAGCTGATGGTTGTGCCATCTGACATGGTTGCCGGGGTCCCATTAAATTGGGGCCTACTCCTGTGGTGGGTGATCTAAATGCCTGATTCTCTGCTTTGAAACCTCTCTCCTCCGTCCGGGTGTAGGGGTCAAAGTCTGTCAAAGTCGCCTTCTCCTGTGCTGATTGATATAAAGCTTATGCTTGTGCCATCTGACATGGTTGCCGGGGTCTGATTCAATGGTGGCCTACTCCTGTGGTGGGTGATCTAAATGCCTGATTCTCTGCTGTGTAACCTCTCTCCTCCGTCTGGGTGTAGGGGTCAAAGTAACTAAATGGTGGCCTACTCCTGTGGTGGGTGATATGATGCCTGGTTCTCTGCTGTGGGACCTCTCTCCTTTGTCTGGGTGCTGTGGTTAAAATAATAGTAAGTGACCTTCTCCATTGGTGGGTGACTTGAAGCCTGATTCTGTGCTATGGGACCTCACTCCAATTAATATTGTTTAATTTTTATTTATTTTATGTTAACTCATCATTTCCCTATCTACATTTGTTTGCAGGGGATTTAACTACATTTTGCTGCCTTTTGCAGCCCTCTAGCCCTTTCCGGGTGTGTTTTACAGCCTTTTTAGTGCCCAAAAGTTCGGGTCCCCATTGACTTCTATGGGGTTCGGGTTCGGGATGAAGTTCGGGTCGAGTTCGGATCCCGAACCCGAACATTTTTCGAAAGTTCGGCCGAACTCGTCGAACCCGAACATCCAGGTGTTCGCTCAACTCTACTGAAAAATACTATATTTTTTCCATCATTTAAAATAATATTTCTATATCCACTCTATAGTCTGCAGTGACATCTGTCCAATACCTTCTGTGTGTCAGGGCCAGAGATTGTAGAAATATAACTGAAAAAGACTATATTTTTTCCATAATTTTCAAAAAAAAATTCTATAGAGTGTGTCTGCAGTGACTAGAGAAAACTGTACAATACCTTCTGAGTGTCAAGGCCAGAGATTGGAGAAATATAACTGAAAATTACTATATTTTTTTTAATAATTTTTCTATAGAGTGTGTCTGCAGTGACTAGAGACATCTGTCCAATTCTTTCTGTATGTCAGGTTCAGAGATTAGAGAAATATAACTGAAAAATACTATATTTTATCCATCATTTTCAATACTTTTCATAGAGTGTGTCTACAGTTTCTAGAGTCGTCTGTCTAATACCTTCTGTGTGTTAGGGCCAGAGATTGGAGAAATATAACTGAAAAATAGAGATGTCCCGAACTATTCGCCGGCGAATAGTTCCCGGCGAACATCACTTGTTCGCGTTCGCCGGGCGGGCGAACATATGCGATGTTCGGTCCGCCCCCCTTTCGTCATCATTGTGTAAACTTTGACCCTGTACCTCACAGTCAGCAGACACATTCCAGCCAATCAGCATCATACCCTCCCTCCCAGACCCTCCCATCTCCTGGACAGCATCCATTTTAGATTCATTCGGAAGCTGCAGTGTCACAAATTTTACTAAGTTCTAATCGCAATGCGATTAATACAGGTTATATTAATCGCATTGCGAATTCAACTTAGAGCTGGATTCCTAATGGTTGTTGTATTGCTAGAATATAACGAAGATTGAGAATATAGTGCTATATTCGTTATATTCGTCAATTCTAGCAATACAACCATTAGGAACTCAGATCTAAGTTGTAATCGCAATGTGATTAATACAGGTTATATTAATCGCATTGCGATTTCAACTTAGACCTGGGTTCCTAATGACCCTGTACCTCACAGTCAGCAGACACATTCCAGCCAATCAGCAGCAGACCCTCCCTCCCAGACCCTCCCACCTCCTGGACAGCATCCATTTTAGATTCATTCGGAAGCTGCATTCTTAGTGAGAGGAGGGACAGTGTAGCTGCTGCTGATTTAATAGAGAATAGTGTCACTTCAGCGCAACTCATATCTGGTGTCACATTCGATTCCATTTAAAGAAAAACTAAAATTTTGACTGTGAATAAATAGCAGTCAGTTGCACACACGTGTTTGTGTGTTTAAGGCCCAGCTGCAAGCGCATAGTGTCACTTCAGCGCCATTCATATCTGGTGTCACATTCGATTCCATTTAAATAAAAACAATAATTTTGACTGTGAATAAATAGCAGTCAGTTGCACACATGTGTTTGTGTGTTTAAGGCCCAGCTGCCAGTGCATAGTGTCACTTCAGCGCAACTCATATCTGGTGGCACATTAGATTGCACACGCAGTGCCCCAAATTTGAAGTAGGAGGACCGACCAAGCATCTTTTTCCATCTCCCGGATCCTAAAATCGATTCCACATACACGTAACAGGGATTAAACTGATAAGAATAGTACTACTTAACCACCTCAGCTCCCTTAGCTTAAACACCCTTAATGACCAGATCACTTTTTACAATTCTGCACTACACTACTTTCACGGTTTATTGCTCGGTCATACAACTTACCACCGAAATGAATTTTACCTCCTTTTCTTCTCACTAATAGAGCTTTCATTTGGTGGCATTTCATTGCTGCTGACATTTTTACTTTTTTGTTATTAATCCAAATTGACCGAAATTTTTGCAAAAAAATTTCATTTTTCACTTTCAGTTGTAACATTTTTCAATTAAAACTACATTTCTATATAAATTTTTCTCAAAATTTATTGTTCTACATGTCTTTGAAAAAAAAATATGCAATAAGTGTATATTTATTGGTTTGCGCAAAAGTTATAGCGTTTACAAACTATGGTACAAAAATGTGAATTTCCGCATTTTGAAGCAGCTCTGACTTTCTGAGCACCTGTCATGTTTTCTGAGGTTCTACAATGCCCAGACAGTAAAAACACCCCACAAATGACCCCATTTCGTAAAGTAGACACCCTAAGGTATTCGCTGATGGGCATAGTGAGTTCATAGAAGTCTCATATTCCACTAACTTGTGACAAAAAATAAAAACTTCCATGAACTCACTATGCCCATCACAAAATACCTTGGGGTATCTTCTTTCCAAAATGGGGTCACTTGTGGGGTATTTATACTGCCCTGGCATTTTAGGGGACCTAAAGCGTGAGAAGAAGTCTGGAATCCAAATGCCTAAAAAATGCCCTGTGAAATCGTAAAGGTGCTCTTTAGAATTTGGGCCCCTTTGGGCACCTAGGCTGCAAAAAAGTGTCACACATGTGGCATCGCCGTACTCAGAAGAAGTAGGGCAATGTGTTTTGGGGTGTATTTTTACATATACCCATGCTGGGTGAGAGAAATATCTCTGTAAAAGTCAAATTTTCCCATTTTTTTTATACAAAGTTGTCATTTTAGAGAGATATTTCTCTCACCCAGCATGAGTATATGTAAAAAGACACACCAAAACACATTGCCCAACTACTCCTGAGTACGGCGATACCACATGTGTGACACTTTTTTGCAGCCTAGGTGCGCAAAGGGGCCCAAATTCTAAACAGCACCTTTAGGATTTCATAGGGCATTTTTTACGCATTTGGATTCCAAATTACTTCTCAAGCTTTAGGTCCCCTAAAATGCCAGGGCAGTATAAATACCCCACAAGTGACCCCATTTTGGAAAGAAGACACCCCAAGGTATTCCGTGAGGGGCATGGCGAGTTCCTATATCAAAAAAATTTGGGCACAAGTTAGCGGAAAATGATGATTTTTTTTTTTTTTTTTTTCGTATTCCACTAACTTGTGACAAAAAAGAAAATTTTACATGAACTCACCATACCTCTCACGGAATACCTTGGGGTGTCTTCTTTCCAAAATGGGGTCACTTGTGGGGTATTCATACTGCCCTGGCATTTTAGGGGCCCTAAAGCGTGAGAAGAAGTCTAAAATCCAAATGTGTAAAAAATGCCCTGTGAAATCGTAAAGATACTCTTTGGAATTTGGGCCCCTTTGCGCACCTAGGCTGCAAAAAAGTGTCACACATGTGGTATCGCCGTACTCAGGAGAAGTAGGGCAATGTGTTTTGGGGTGTATTTTTACATATACCCATGCTGGGTGAGAGAAATGGGGTCATTTGTGGGGTGTGTTTACTGTTCTGGCATTTTGGGGGGCTAAATTGTGAGCAACCCTGTAAAGCCTAATGGTACTCGTTGGACTTTCGGCCCCGTTATGCACCTAGGCTGCAAAAAAGTGTCACACATGTGGTATCGTCGTACTCAGGAGAAGTAGGGCAATGTGTTTTGGGGTGTATTTTTACATATACCCATGCTGGGTGAGAGAAATATCTCTGTAAATTGACAACTTTGTATTAAAAAATTTAAAAAGTTGTCATTTACAGAGATATTTCTCACACACAGTATGGGTATATGTAAAAATACACCCCGATACCACATGTGTGACACTTTTTTGCAGCATAGGTGCGCAAAGGGGCCCAAATTCCAATGAGAATCTTTACGATTTCACAGGGCATTTTTTACGCATTTGGATTCCAAACTAATTCTCACGCTTTAGGTCCCCTAAAATGCCAGGGCAGTATAAATACTCCACAAGTGACCCCATTTTGGGAAAAAAAAATTTACGCATTTTTTACGCTATAAAGATCACTTTTTAGGGGTATGGTGAGTTCATGTGAGATTTTATTTTTTGTCACAAGTTAGTGGAATATGAGACTTTGTAAGAAAAAACAAAAACAAAAATAAAAAACAATTTCCGCTAACTTGTGACAAAAAAAAAATCTTCCATGAACTCGCCATGCCCCTCAAAAGTGATCTTTATAGCGCCGCAGCGATTTTACAGTGTTTTTGCAGTGATCAGAAAAAAAAATTCTGTCACTGCGGTGGGGCGGACTGAACGCAAGTGTGCGCACAAGATCAGGCCTGATCGGGCGAACACTGCGTTTTTTGTAGAGCCTATAGAACATGTCCTATTCTTGTCCGCAATTGCGGACAAGAAAAGGCATTTTCTATATAGTTCTGGCAATGTGCGGATCCGCAAAATGCGGAAAGCACATTGCCGGTGTCTGTGTTTTGCGGATCTGTGGATCCGCGGATCCGCAAAACACATACGGACATCTGAATGGAGCCTTACAGGGGGGTGATCAATGACAGGGGGGTGATCAGGGAGTCTATATGGGGTGATCACCACAGTCATTGATCATGCCCCTGTAAGGCTTCATTCAGACGTCCGGATCCGCAAAACGCATCCGGACGTCTGAATGGAGCCTTACAGGGGCGTGATCAATGACAGGGGGGTGATCAGGGAGTCTATACGTGGTGATCAGGTGTTAATAAGCGGTTAATAAGTGACAGGGGGGGGGGTGTAGTGTAGTGCTACTTTTGGTGCTACTTTACAGAGCTGCCTGTGTCCTCTGGTGGTCGATCCAAGCAAAAGGGACCACCAGAGGACCAGGTAGCAGGTATATTAGACGCTGTTATCAAAACATCGTCTAATATACCTTTTTGGGGTTAAAAAAAATCGCATCTACAGCCTGGCAGCGAATGATCGCCGCTGGCAGGCTGTAGATGTACTCGTTTACCTCCGGTTCCTGTGAACGCGCGCTCCTGTGTGAGCGCGTTCACAGGAAATCTCGCCTCTCGCGAGAGAACGCGCCGGCGCGTCCAGGAGGAATAACAGGGCCGCCGCCAGGACGCCATCCTGCGTATGGCGGTCCTGAGGTGGTTAACACACCACACATATTGGGATTGCACAGTACATCACACAGCACACGCGCAGTGACCCAAATTGGAATTAAGAGGACCGACCAAGCATCTTTTTCCATCTCCCGATTCCTAAAATCGATTCCATATACACGTCCCCTATCAGGGATTAAACTGATAAGAATAGTACTACTTAACACACCACTCATATCTGGTGGCACATTAGATTGCACGCGCAGTGCCCCAAATTTGAAGTAGGAGGACCGATCAAGCATCTTTTTCCATCTTCCGGTTCCTAAAATCGATTCCACATACACGTCCCCTGATAGGGGACGTAACAGGGATTAAACTGATAAGAATAGTACTACTTAAAGGGCTTCTGTCACCCCACTAAACAGGTTTTTTTTCTGTACTTATGATCCCTATCATGCGATATTGCTATACCTTATGTTATTAATAATTTTCGTTCAGTAGATTTTGCAAAAAACTTACTTTTATGATATGCTAATTACCTTTCTACCAGCAAGTAGGGCGTCTACTTGCTGGTAGCAGCCGCAGAAAACCGCCCCCTCCTCTTGTTGATTGACAGGGCCAGCCGCGATCAAAAATCGCGCGCCTGTGTTGATTCAGCGCAGGCGCTCTGAGATAAGGAGGCTCGGCTCCTCAGCACTCCCTCAGTGCGCCTGCGCCGATGACGTCACCGAAAGAGAAGACTTTATCGGCGCAGGCGCACTGAGGGAGTGCTGAGGAGGCGAGCCTCCTTATTTCAGAGCGCCTGCGCCGAATCAACACAGGCGTGCGATTTTTGAAATGCTGACAGGGCTGGCCGGAGGAGGAGATCGCGGCTGGCCCTGTCAATCAACAAGAGGAGGGGGCGGTTTTCTGCGGCTGCTACCAGCAAGTAGACGCCCTACTTGCTGGTAGAAAGGTAATTAGCATATTATAAAAATCATTTTTCTAAAAATCTACTGAACGAAAATTATTAATAACATAAGGTATAGCAATATCGCATGATAGGGTTTATAAGTACACAAAAAAAAAAAAAGCCGTTTAGTGGGGTGACAGAAGCCCTTTACAATTCCTGACTGGTGGTCACTAATGACCTATTTACGTTCTTGGATCAAGTACTGTTTTTTCTTTTAAAACTTCACCTTTATTTTGTTATTTTAATATATACTGACCTTTTATTCTTATTTAATCTTATTGCTATACTAAAGACATATTTAAAACTCTCAGTGGTGTGGACTTGCTCTATATTCTAAGTATTAAATATTCTTATGATTGTAGTCATATATCCCAGTTGCTGCTACCTTCTTAATGTGTGGGACTTTTTATTCAGATCTCTCCTGTTCATATAATCTGACTGTTAAGGGGGGAGGGGAACAGGGGTGGGGGGGAAAGGAGAGGGGAGATTGGGAGATTGTCCTGTTGTTTAGTACACTCTCTAGGTAGGCGATAAATTGGAGGAGCGTCACGATCTGTTATTTGTTATCGTGCCCTTAGTATATTGGAATCTATATTAAACTTATTCCCTGATAATAGCAACTATTGCTTTTTCTATTAGTGCATTCCTCCTCTCGCTTCCTACCCATCTCTCTCCATAGCCTATGTTCCCCTTAGAGCCACTGCCTTCTATACAAATTATTGCTGGCTGCTCATATATTTGAGCCTAGTCCCTATGGTTCGCTGCTACTGTGGTTGTATCTTTATTTGCACTGGTGTTAGAGCTTATTCCACATAACACTGCCTAAAATCTAACACTCACACACCCTGCATCCCAGAAGCCCTTTAACACACCACACATATTGGGATTGCACAGTACATTACACAGCGCACGCGCAGTGCCCCAAATTGGAATTAAGAGGACCGACCAAGCATCTTTTTCCATCTCCCGATTCCTAAAATTGATTCCATATACACGTCCCTTGATAGGAGACGTAACAGGGATTAAACTGATAGGAATAGTACTACTTAACACACTGTACTGTGTTACTTTATGTTGTATTGCTAGAATTGCTAGAATTGACGAATATAGCACTATATTCTCAATCTTCGTTATATTCTAGCAATACAACCATTAGGAACTCAGATCTAAGTTGTAATCGCAATGCGATTAATATAACCTGTATTAATCGCATTGCGATTACAACTTAGATCTGAGTTCCTAATGGTTGTATTGCTAGAATTGACTAATATAGCACTACATTCTCAATCTTCGTTATATTCTAGCAATACAACCATTAGGAACTCAGATCTAAGTTGTAATCGCAATGCGATTAATACAGGTTATATTAATCGCATTGCAAATTTAACTTACCACACTCTGCGTCAACTACCTAATTTTCCATGGGAGTTTTGCCATGGATCCCCCTCCGGCATGCCACAGTCCAGGTGTTAGTCCCCTTGAAACAACTTTTCCATCACTATTGTGGCCAGAAAAAGTGCCTGTGGATTTTAAAATTTGCCTGTCTATTGAGGTCTATGGCGGTTCGCCCGGTTTGCCCGTTCGCGAACATTTGCGGAAATTTGCGTTCGCCAATGGAAAATTTTATGTTCGCGACATCTCTACTGAAAAATACTATATTTTATCCATAATTTTTAATAACTTTTCTATAGAGTGTCTGCAGTGAGTAGAGACACCTGTCCAATACCTTCTGTGTGTCAGGGCCAGAGATTGGAGATATATAACTGAAAAATACTATATTTTTTTTCATCATTTTCAATAATATTTATATAGAGTCTGTCTGCAGTGACTAGAGACAACTGTACAATACCTTCTGAGTGTCAGGGCCTGAGATTGGAGAAATATAACTGAGAAATACTATATTTTATACATCATTTTCAATATTATTTCTATAGTGTGTGTCTGCAGTTTCTAGAGACATCTGTCAAATACCTTCTGTGTTTCGGGGCCAGAGATTGGCAAAATATAACTGAAAAATACTATATTTTATCCATCATTCTTAATACTTTTCATACAGTGTGTCTGCAGTAACTAGAGTCGTCTGTCCAATACCTTCTGTGTGTCAGGGCCAGAGATTTAAGAATTATAACTGAAAAATACTATATTTTATCCATAATTTTTAATAATATTTCTATAGAGTGTGTCTGCAGTGACTACAGACATCTGTCCAATACTTTCTGTGTGTCAGGGCCAGAGATTAGAGAAATCTAATTGAAAAATACATTTTTTTCCATCATTTTTTATATTTTTTTTCTATAGAGTGTGTCTGCAGTGACTAGAGACGTCTGTCCAATACTTTCTGTGTGTCAAGGCCAGAGATTGGAGATAATAACTGAAAAATACTATATTTTTTCCATCATTTTTAATAATATTTCTATAGATTGTGTCTGCAGTGACTATGGACATCTGTTCAATACCTTCAGTGTGTCAAGGCCAGAGATTGGAGAAATATAAAAGAAAAATACTATATTTTATTCATCATAAAAATAAAAATAAATTATCTATAGAGTGTGTCTGCAGTGACTAGAGAAGTCTGTGTGTTAGGGCCAGAGATTGAAGAAATATAACTAAAAAATACTATATTTTATCAATCATTTTCAATATTATTTCTATAGAGTGTGTCTGCAGTGACTAGATACATCTGTCCAATGAATTCTGTGTGTCAGGGCCAGCGATTGGAGAAATATAACTGAAAAATACTATATTTTATCCATAATTTTCAATAATTTTTATATAGTGTGTCTGCAGTGACTCGAGACCTCTGTCCAATACCTACTGTGTGTCAGGGCCAGAGATTAAAGAAATATAATTGAAAAATACTATATTTATTCCATCATTTTCAATAAAAAAATTTTACAGAGGGTGTCTGCGGCAACTAGAGAAATCTGTCCAATTAATTCTGTGTGTTAGGGCCAAAGATTGAAGAAATATCACAGAAAAATACTTAATTTTTTCCATAATTTTAAATAATATTTCTATAATCTCTGGCCCTAACACACAGAATTAATTTAATTAACTGCAGACACACTCTATAGAAATATTATTGAAAATTATGGAAAACATATAGTATTTTTCAGTTATATTTCTCCAATCTCTGGCCCTGACACTCAGAAGGTATTGGACAGACGACTCTAGTCACTGCAGACACACTATATGAAAAGTATTAAAAATGATGGATAAAATATAGTATTTTTCGGTTATATTTCACCAATCTCTGGCACTGACACTTAGAAGGTTTTGGACAGATGTCTCTAGTCACTGCAGACACACTCTATTTTTTCCATAATTTTCAATAATAGAAAACCTTTGGAGGGAGTTGAAAGTCTGTGTTGCCCATGCCCAGCGACAGCCCCAAAACATCACTTCTTTTTAGGGGATCTGCATGGAGGAATGGGCCAAAATACCAGCAACAGTGTGTGAAAACCTTGTGAAGACGTACAGAAAACGTTAGACCTCTGTCATTGCCAACAAAGTGTATATAACAAAGTATTGAGATGAACTTTTGTTATTGACCAAATACTTATTTTCCACCATAATTTGCAAATAAATTCTTTAAAAATCAGACAAAGTGATTTTCTGGATTTTGTTTTCTCATTATGTCTCTCATAGTTGAGGAATACCTATGATGAAAATTACAGACCTCTCTTCTTTTTAAGTGGGAGAACTTGCACAATTGGTGGCTGACTAAATAATTTTTTGCCCCACTGTATAACTGAAAAATACTATATTTTTTCCATAATTTTCAATAATTCTTCTATAGAGTGTGTCTGCAGTGGCTAGAGACATCTGTCCAATGCCTTCTGTGTCACGGTTCAAAAACCACCCGATGGTTCAATAGAGATGCAGGGTTCTTTATTAGGCAAGCGGTACAACGTGTTTCGGGTATATACCCCTTCTTCAGGTACAAATAACTTGTAAAAATAATGATGCCTAATAAAGAACCCTGCATCTCAATTGAACCATCGGGTGGTTTTTGCGCCATGGGAAACTCGTTTCCTTGCTGATCTACCGGCTTTCTGAGGGACTCCAGACATACCTGACCAGAAGTACCTGCATCCCTGGCTGCATACCATCCGCTACAAGTGCCTACATTAGAGTTGTGCCTACATCTAGCACAACTCTATAAGGTGAGCCTCCATTTTTGGAGACACTATTTTTTTTCCTAATCAGACGTTATTACCTTATGGTGCATCATTTCTGTTCTACAGCTGAACAAAGCCTGCTCTAACCAATACCTTCTGTGTGTCAGGGCCAGAGATTGGAGAAATATAACTGAAATCTATTTTCCTTTTTCCATACTTTTACGTACTATCCATATACTGTGCTTGCTGTTAACTGTGACATCCGTGCCACATCTAGTGTGTCAAGCATTAGTGATGAGCAGCAGGTGCCATATTCGATTTTGACGAAATTCGCAAATATTTGATAGAATATTCTTTTTATATTCGACGAAATCAAATATTCGTCATTATTCTAGTTATCTTGATTATTATGCAATTTAAATAATCGCGTATTGCGATTTTAACTTAAGGCTACTTTCCTATTGGTTTGATATCTAGAATTAGCGAAGATGACGAATATGACAAATGTATTCTTCGTATTCCTCAAAACGAAGATAACAAAGTATTCTACATCTTCGTTTTAGATAAAAAGAAAGAGACAGGAGGCAGCGCCTCGTGTGTAAAACCGTATGATATTTTAGAAAAAACAATGCACTGATTCCGCTTACCGTATCGGGTTGTGATGAGTCACAACTCCTTTGGATCACTTGTGCTGGTAAAAGCCCGTCCAGCTTGCGGGGGTGGCTGCTGCCCAGGTTCTTACCCGTGGCCGTAGAGTACGGTGTCCGGGGTATAGAGAATAGTAGATAGAGGTAAAAAATTAACCTTATATAAAGCGGCGCTGCTGCAGAAGACAGGACTCAAGTAGGTAAAATAAAGTGGGTCTTTATTTGTATAAGTCTATGCGTTTCTGGGGCAGACTGCCCCCTTCATCAGGACAATAGGTCTGTCTGACCTATTCGTCAACTTCGCTAATTCTAGCAATCAAATAGGAAAGTTGACTATAGAGACAGCTAAGTTTAATTCGCTATGCGATTATATAACTTTTTTTTAATTTTTAAATTGAATAGTTAAATACTTGATTATTATAATGATTCTATTTATAAAAAAAAAAATCTAAGTAATATAATCGCATAGCGAATTAAACACAGCTGTCTCTATAGTCAACCTTCCTATTTCATTGCTAGAATTAGCGAAGTTGACGAATAGGTAGCTAAAACGAAGATGTAGAATACTTCGTTATCTTCGTTTTGAGGAATATGACGAATACATTCGTCATATTCGCTAATTCTACCAAGCTAACCGTAGTAAACCAGGTCCAGGTTGAAATAGCAATTCTATTAATTCAAGTTATAATAATCGAATTTCGATTTTTAACTTAGCACTGCTATATTCCATATTAGGCTAGAATTAACAAATATGAAATATAGCAGTACTAAGTTAAAATCGAAATTCGATTATTATGACTTGAATTAATCGAATTGCTATTTCAACTTGGACCTGGTTTACTATGGTTGGCTTGGTAGAATTAGCGAATATGACAAATGTATTCTCCATCTTCGTTTTAGCTACCTATTCGTCAACTTCGCTAATTCTAGCAATCAAATAGGAAGGTTGACTATAGAGACAGCTGTGTTTAATTCGCTATGCGATCATATTACTTAGCTTTTTTTTTATATAAATAGAATCATTATAATAATCAAGTATTTAACTATTCAATATTTAAAAAAAAAAGCAAAGTAATATAATCGCATAGCGAATTAAACACAGCTGTCTCTATAGTCAACTTTCCTATTTGATTGCTAGAATTAGCGAAGTTGACGAATATGGAGCTAAAACGAAGATGGAGAATACTTCGTTATCTTCGTTTTGAGGAATATGACCAATACATTTGTCATATTCGCTAATTCTACCAAGCTAACCATAGTAAACCAGGTCCAAGTTGAAATAGCAATTCGATTAATTCAAGTTATAATAATCGAATTTCGATTTTAACTTAGCACTGCTATATTCCATATTAGGCTAGAATTAACGAATATGGAATATAGCAGTGCTAAGTTAAAATCAAAATTCGATTATTATAACTTGAATTAATCGAATTGCGATTTCAACGTAATTCTCAAATCCGACAGTACATTCTAGTATGGAGACGTTCCCATGGTGATGGGGACGCTCCATGAGCATGGAAGTCGTCAGAAGCGGCAACGGGCACTGACTGGAGCACCCAGGAAGCCAGGAATCCTAAGGACAGGTAAGAACTACTTTTGGGAAGTGGGAAAGAAAAAAATATAACCAAAAAAATAACGAATATTCGAAATATCGAATTTATACCACTATATTTGTAATATTCGCGAATTAGTGAAGTGCCGATATTCGCAAAAAAATTTGATATTCGAATATTCGCGCTCAACACTATCAAGCATGCATATAACATTTAATATGAAGAAAGCGAGCATTAAGAGACGTGGAAGTGGCCATGATACTGATGGTGCACGCAGAGGCCGTGGCCCTGGGTGATTTGAAACTGTTCCTGCTGCCAAAACACAAGAAAAACAAATCATCCAAGATACCTAGCTTCATGTCCCAGTTTTCAGGGTGGTGCAGGACACCACTCTTGAAGTCAGCCTAGTGCGAGCAGGTGGTCGGTTGGGTTGCAGCAGATAGTGCTTCCAGTCAGTTAAGCAACACCCTGTCTTCCACCAAGTCCAGTTTCAGTAGCCAAGAGTCTGGTCCACAGAATCCTCACCCTGATCATCCTTCCTCCCACCATTTACAGTCTGGCCAAACAAGTGATCCCACACTCAGATATTCCGAGGACCTCTTTTCATCGCCATTAATTGATTTGGCCCTCTCACCAAGCACGCTTGAAGAGGGACCTGAGATCTTGTGCCCTGATTCCCAACCTCTTGAGCATCCAGAGTCACAATAACATGACGCTGGGGAACGGAAATTAGTGTTTAATGAGGTGGATAATGAATAGACACAGTTGCCAATGACTTAACCGCAATTACTGTCTCAAGAGGTTGAGGAAGAGGATGACACACAGTTGTCAATCACTGAGGTTGATGTTAGGTCAACAAATCAGGAGGATGATCAGAGTGAAGAAGTTGGAACAAGCCGAGCGAGGAGAGCAGTACAGAGGGGGAGGGATCTGCAGCACTGCAACAGGCTGGAAGAGGCAGTGGGGTGGCAAAAGGTAGAAGGTGGGCACCACCAAACAGGCCCACAACTGTTCCACAGAGCACCCCCTTGCGTAAATTATCCTTGCCAAGAGGTAGGTGTTCAGCAGTATGGCACTTTTTTGAGGAAAGTGTGGACAACAAAAGAATAGTAGTTTGCAACCTGTGCCACACCAAAATGAGCCGGGGCGTGAACACTAGAAACCTCAGCACCACCAGCATGATCCGCCACATGGCATCAAAGCACCCTAATAGGTGGGACGAATGCCTGGGTCCACAATCTGTGTCTGCGGGTCACACCACTGCCTCCTCTTCCCCTGTGTTATGTGCTGGCCAATCCCCTGTCCAAGATGCAGGCCCGAATGCCTCCCGCCTTACACTTGGACCTTCACAAGCACCATCAACGACCACATCCACTTCCCTGCCCCAGCGCAGCTTCCAAATGTCATTACCCCATGCATTTGAACGCAAGCTTAAATACCCAGCCACCCACCCATAGGCCATAGCACTAAATGCGCAGGTTTCCAAATAACTGTCCCTGGAAATGTTGCCATTTAGGCTTGCGGACACTGAGGCCTTCCGCAGCCTGATGTCGGCGGCCTTCCCTCGTTACGCAGTCCCCAGCCGGCACTATTTTTCAAGGTGTGCCGTGCCAGCCTTACACCAACATGTGTCCCTTAACATCACACGTGCCCTGACCAATGCAGTTACTGGAAAGGTCCACTTAAAGAGGACCTTTCTCACAGGCTATGAGCTGAGTGCTGTGATTGGCCAGCACTCCAGCCTGGTGGAAGGAGATGCCGGCAGGCTCCTTCCAGTTGAGCCGAAAATCTGAAGATACCGGAGCCTATACCGGGAGAACGGAGCGGCCCCCAGGGATAATAGTAAGTGCAGGGAGATCCCTGGGTGCCGCTCTCTATGTCTGTATGCTTAGTTTAGATATTTTTTATTGTAGTGAAAGGTCCTCTTTAACCACGGACACATGGACAAGTGCTTTCGGCCAGGGACACTACAATTCCCTGATGGCACACTGGGTGAATGTTGTGGAGGCCGGGAGCGACTCGTACCCTGGGATGGCACAGATGCTACCGCCGCCAAGGATTGCGGGCCCCAATTCCATCAGATTTTTCTACACTACCTACGTTAGTGGCTCCAACCCCTAATTCTCCTCCTCCACCTCCTCCTCCACTTCCACCTCCGAATTATCCGCGTGCAACACCAGTCAGTCATCAGTCGGTAGCTGGAAGCAGTGTCGCACTGCAGTGGGGAAGCTGCAACAGGCCGTGCTGAAGTTGATCTGCCTAGGTGAGAAACAGCACACTGACGCATTGCTGTGGCAGGGGATAAGAGACCAGACTCGCCACTCAACCTAGAACCAGGCATGGTTGTGTCTGATAATGGCCGTAACTTGGTGGTGGCTTTGGAGCTGGGCAACCTTAGACACATCCCATGCCTTGCCCATGTATTCAACCTTGTGGTTCAGCGGTTTCTAAAAACATACCCCAATTTGCCTGAGCTACTGGTGAAGGTGCGCCGTGTGTGCACATTTCTGCAAGTCACCGACAGCTTCAGCCAATCTGTCAACACTGCAGCAGCGCTGTAAATTGACAGCTCACCGGCTGTTGTGCGATGTGAGCACACACTGGAACTCCACGTTCCACATGTTGGCCAGGCTTTGTGAGCAGCAGAGGGCAGTTGTGGAATACCAGCTGCAACATGGTCGTCGCCTTTCCAGTCAGCTTCCGCTATTCACAAGAGAGGAGAGGGCATGGATGTCTGACTTCTGTGAGGTTTTACGCAACTTTGAAGAATCAACACAGATGGTGAGCGGCGATAACGCTATTATCAGCGTCACCATCCCACTTCTGTGTCTTCTCAAACGCTCACTTCTCACAATTAAGGACGACGCTATGCATGTGGAAGAGGTGGAAATGGGGTAAGACATTACACAGGGTAATGATAGCCAGACCACCCTCAGTTCGTCTTCTCAGCGCGAATTGGAGGCTGAAGAGGAGGAGGAGGAGGAGCAGGAGACGGTTGCCTCAGCTACAGAGGGTAGTACCCATGGAAGTTTTAATTCCATCTGTTCTGTGTGGGTGGGCAGAAGAGGAGGAAGAGGATGAGCAGATTGAGAGTGATCCTCCTGATGACGACAGCGAAGTCTCGCCTGTTGGTACTCTGGCACACATGGCTGACTTCATGTTAGGCTGTCTTTCCCGTGACCCGTGCGTTATACGCATTTTAAACAACATGGATCACTGGTTGTCAACCCTTCTCCTCGACCCCCGCTACAAAGGGAACTTCTCATCTCTCATTCCTCTGGTGGAGAGGACGAGCAAAATGGTGCAATACCAGAAGATCCTTGTGGAAAAATTGCTCCAAAATTTTCCATCTGACAATGCTGGAGGCAGAGTCCGTACTTCCTTGGCCAACCAAGGAGAGAAGACAAGAGGAACACACAGCAGTTCCAACAGAGTCAGGGCAACACTCTCCAAAGCCTGGGACAGTTTAATGACACCACGCCAGCACCCTCACCCTGATGTGCGGCCTACTGCCACAAGGAGAGAACATTTTTGGAAGATGATGTACATAGCAGACTGTGTCAGCGTCCTCAATGATCCCTCAGTGCCTTACAACTACTGGGTGTCCAAGCTGGACACGTGGCACGAACTGGCGCTCTACCCTTTGGAGGTGCTGGCCTGCCCTGCCGCCAATGTTATGTCTAAGTGTGTATTTAGTGCTGCTGGTGGCATTATAACAGATAAGCGTATCCGTCTGTCAACTGAAAATGCTGACAGGTTGACTCATATAAAAATGAACAAGGCCTGGATTGACCATGACTTCTCGACTCCACCAGAGGACTGCTGATGAACATAAAGGCACTTTACATGTCTTGTTTTTAATGTAGTTAATAGACTGTATTACCATGCACCCCTTCCACCACAAAAAAGGGTATATGGTTGAATCTTCTTTTTCTCATCCTCCTCCTCCTCTTCCGTCATATCAACATGCATTGCTTATTCGTCACATATAATGCCCTCGAATATATGGTCTTCGAATATAATTTTTTAGAGGGTCAGCTCACCAGCAGGCCCTTGCATATAATTTTTTAGAGGGTCCACTCACCAGCAGGCCCTCACATATAATTTTTTAGAGAGTCCGCTTACCAGCAGGCCCTTACATCAAATTTTATAGAGGGTCCACTCACCAGCAGGCCCTCACATAATTTTTTAGAGGGTCCGCTCACCTGCAGGCACGAAACTCAAATCTTTTATAGGGTCAGCTCACCTGCAGGCCCAAACCTAAAATCTTTTACAGGGTCAGCTCACCTGCAGACCCGCAACTCAAATCTTTTACAGGTTCAGCTCACCTACAGGCCCGCAACTGAATGTGAATGAGGCCCTCCTTTATGTGATATACAGGTTGTATCGGAGTGCCTCTTCCTTGTAATTTTTAGCAGCACTTGCACTTTATATACAAGTAAATATACAGGAAAGAATGTTTTCAATCAATTTTTCCTATAAAATGGATTTTTTACTTTGGTTTTGTGCGTAAAACCTTAATTAGATTGTGGGCCTGGTGATCAGTTTAAGGCCTTTTAAGCAGCAGCATGGTGATAAAAATGAGTGGCAAGCAGGGGCGGGCTGGGCCGGGGGGCAGGGAGGCAATTGCCCCCCAGGCCGCCCGAAATAAACGGCCACTGGGCCGACCGTCTTAAAAAAAAAAAAAAATTTTTTTTTTTTTATTCTTCAGGGCCGCACCGCCGATCATCACCACAGGCGGCACGGCCCTGGATGTCATTGCGGCCGTGCTGTGTGCTGTGGGACAGGGGAGGGAGAGGCGTGTCCCTCCCCTGTTCTTCTGATAGGCCGCAGGCACTAATGCCTGCAGCCTATCAGAGGCCGGCTCAGGCAGAGCAATGACGTCATTATCATTGCGACGCCTGAGCCAGCACACAGCAGGGACACAGGCCAGAAGAGGCTGCATCGCTGCTGATGGAGGTAAGCATTAGTGTTGTTTTTTTTTTCTTCTTTGCAGGGGGCTGGCACTATTGGGGGGGATCTGGCACTATAAGGGGGGCTGGCACTATGGGGGGATCTGGCACTATGGGGGGGATCTGGCACTTTGGGGGAGCTAGCACTATGGGGGGGCACTATAGGGGGAGCTGGCACTATAGGGGGGGCTGGAACTATGGGGGAGCTGGCACTATGGGGGGGCTGGCACTATGGGGGGCTGGCACTATAGGGGGAGCTGGCACTATGGGGGGCTGACACTATGGGGGGCTGTCACTATAAGGGGGCTGGCACTATGGGGGAGGAGCTGGCACTATGGGGGGGCTGGCACTATAGGGGGGCTGGCACTATGGGGGGGGGATCTGGCACTATGGGGGGGATTTGGCACTATGGGGGGATTTGGCACTAAGGTGGGGAATCTGGCACTTTGGGGGAGCTAGCACTATGGGGGGGGGGCACTATAGGGCTGGAACTATGGGGCAGCTGGCACTATGGGGCGGCTGGCACTATGGGGGGCTGGAACTATGGGGGGGGCTGACACTATGGGGGGGCTGACACTATGGGGGACTGGCACTATAAGGGGGCTGGCACTATGGGGGGGGCTGGCACTATGGGGTAGGAGCTGGCACTATGGGGGGCTTGCACTATAGGGGAGCTGGCACTATGGGGGGGGCTGGCACCACGGGGGGGCTGGCACTATGGGGGAGCTGGCACTATAAGGGGGCTGGCACTATGGGTGAAGTGGCACTATGGGGGGGCTGACACTATAAAGGGGCTGGCACTATAAGGGGGCTGGCACTATGGGGGGGGCTGGCACTATGGGGTAGGAGCTGGCACTATGGGGGGGCTGGCACTACGGGGGGGGCTGGCACTATGGGGGAGCTGGCACTATAAGGGGGCTGGCACTATGGGTGAAGTGGCACTATGGGGGGGCTGACACTATAAAGGGGCTGGCACTATGGGGGGGGTGGCACTATGGGGTAGGAGCTGGCACTATGGGGGGGCTGGCACTACGGGGGGGGCTGGCACTATGGGGGAGCTGGCACTATAAGGGGGCTGGCACTATGGGGGGGCTGCCACTATGGGGGGCCTGGCACTATGGGGGGCTTGTACTATGGGGGGGGAGCTGGCACTATGGGGGCATTTCTTGCTGGCACATTATGGGGGGGCACCATGGGGGAGAGGAGCACTATGGGGGTATCTGGGGGCTCTAAAGGGTTTTTTTTTTAATTATTGGCACATTCTGGGGGGCACTATAGGGGAGAGCAGCACTATGGGGCATCTGGGGTTACTATAGGGGCATTATTTGGGGGCACTATGGGGAAGTGGGGGCTCTAAAGGGGCCTTTTGTATTGGAACATTATGGGGGGCACTATGGCATTTGGTAGCACTAAGGGGGCATTTTTTACTGGCACATTATGGCAGGCACTATAGGGGAGAGCGGCACTATGGGGCATTATTTGGGGGCACTATGGGGGAGTGGAGCACTATTGGGGCATATGGTGGCACTAAGAAGGGAAATTTTTTTACTGGCACATTGTGGGGGAGAGGAGCACTATAGGGGCATCTGCTGGGGGTACTAAGGGGCATTTTTTTACTGGCATATTATGGGGGACACTATGGGGAAGGGGGAGAGGAGCAGTATGAGTGCATTTACTGGGGCACTATATAGGGGTATTTTATACTGGCATACATTATGGGGACATTAGCTCAACTGCGGGCACTAAGCGGGGGTATTTCATGTACTGTCATATTATAGGGAAAATTAGTACTACTAGGGGGTATTATGGGGAGCTTTACTACTACTGGGGGGCTATGAGGAACATGATTACTAGGGCACTATTGGGGCATTATTACTACTAAGTGTGCTCTGGCAGATAATTATTTCTATTGGTGGGATTTTGGGGGGCACTGTTACTTTGGGGGCACCCTAGCACAGTATCAGCTTAGCACAATTATTTTTGGGGGACATTATCTTTATACTATTAGTGTCTGGGCGCAGTTATTTTTTAGAGCACTGTGTGCCAATAATTGTTTAAGGGGGCACTATTTGTGTGGTAGTAGTATTCCCAGGGGTGCAGTATAGTATTGGGGGTGGCAGGAAACTAATGTCTGTTTCTCAATCTCTGCAGAGACGGGAGATGGCTGAAAAATCATCATGGCGGTCTGGTCTGAATGGAGAAGATGAGGAAAAAGAACGTCTACAACAAAGGTGACATTGGATGTAAGAGGTATGTGGTGCTATGTAGGAGAGGAGATGCTCCGGCTCCTCCCCCTGCCATTTGCAGAAGGAGGATTCAGAGCTGGGTGAGGATGACGAAAGGGGGCAGCAGGCCACGGGCGGGTGGCAGATGGTGGGGGGGAACCACAAGCCTTAAGCAGGATCTGGGGAGGGAGGAGAGCGGAGGAGCTTCCTGGCTGTAGCTTGTTGTATAAGCAGGCAGTGCAGCCAGGACAGGTCCTCCCCTCTTCGTATGATGTGTAGACAGGCCTCAACTATAGAATGTCAGCTGTACAGTGTGTGTTGGGAGTGGCCTATTAAATGTAGGAGGGGCTTTTAATAATGGGCGGGGCTAAGAATGGGCCACTTGACTGGATTTGCCCCCCAGGACTAAGGCTGCCAGCCCTCCCCTGGTGGCAAGGTGACATACTGTGGAGATGGCAGCCTGAGGAGACCACATAGTGGCACAATGACTGAGTCTGGATAAAAGACTAAGGCCACAGATTGTTTGGAAAGGTGCAGATGAACAAATCTGTGGAGCTGTATGACAGTCACCTGCAGATTAATGAAGACCAGGGCCATAGCTATAGGGGAAGCAGGGGTAGCTGCAGCTTTGGGGCCCTGGCCCAGAAGGGGCCCATCCAGGAGGAGGAGGACTAAAGGATTTGGTCAGGGCACCCTCAACAATATTACACAATGAAATTATATACAGTGACAGTATAGACAATGTATAAAACCGATGGAACAGCTGCCGGCCCTGGTCTGAGAGAGCGATCTTTACTAGCCACAAGAATGGGGGCGGCATGACAGGAAGGGATCGCTAGAAAATTACTGTGGAATGGAGCCCCATTCAAAAAATTGCTGTGGGGCCCAGTCATTTCTAGCTATACCACTGAAGCAGTCCACAAAAGCAAGTTGGGTTTATTGATTCCAAAACTTTAATTAAATTGTGGGCCTGGTGATCAGTTTAAGGCCTTTTTAAGCAGCCTCAGCAGCAGCATGGTGATAAAAATGAGTGGCAAGGTGACATGGTGTGGAGATGAGGAGGCCACATAGTGGCACAATAACAGAGTCTGGATAAAAGACTGAGGCCACAGATTGTTGAGAAAGATGCAGATGGAAACAAATCTATAGAGCTGTATGACGGTCACCTGCAGATTAATGCAACCATCCAAATCAAGTTGGGTTTGTCCAGTGCTTTAAGTGGGCCAAAAGAGGTGCCGGTACTCTATTAGGCGCCGGTGCTCCCCCCCCCAATACTGAGCATGAAAATACCCTTAGAAAGTACCCTGAAAAAGAGCTACTGTAGAAAGAGCTACTGAACATAAATAAAATGTGCAAAAGGGTATTGAACAAAATGTTGTACAAAATGTACATAAAATAATTTATAAAAATTATAATAACATACTAACCATAGAACAGTAAACAGTAAACAGTAAAACATAAACCTGAGTCTTGAAGATGAAGGTTAATTTCTTTACCCCTGAAAAATATACAAAAGCAGATTCAATACAATCACAGTACATCAAATGAAAAATGAAAAATATTGTACAAATCATTTTACCTAGAAAAGGCTCCAGCACGTTTTGGGCTCCACTTTCCTTGCACTTTTGGCTTCGCATTCACTTGTTGATACTGCAATGGTGTGGACAGCTTTAAGAAGAGGCTTCAGGTCTTCTGGTGTCTTGGAAGCTTTAAGGTCTTTATACTCCCTAAATCCTTGGACACTTTTCCTCTCCCCAACTCTGAATCTCTGACATAAACGTCTGACCGCTGCATCACCATATTGAATCTCAAGAGATGCAGGCCAGGAGTCAGACTGGAGGACCTTGATGTCTGAGAGGAGGTGACTGTCTGTCTTTTCAGATGAGGTTCTACTGACATGTGAGGAAGTTGTTGGAGTCATCCTGCACTTAACATTTTCAGCCAGGCTACGGAAAAATTGCCCAGGGTTGATTTTTATAACCCTCTCATTTTCATGCAGGCATACATTTCTGAAGATTTTCTTATTTTCAGCCTCAATGGCAATTTGTGTGTAGGGACCAGGTGTGGATACCATTGACTCAAACACCCGGATCTGTCGGTCCAGCTGCCTGTCGGCTTGATCCAAAGTCATGTCACGTCTCTGGAGCATTCTTGAGAGGTCACTGAGTTCTGTGAGAGCGTCATACATGATGCCAAGATTGACCACAAAAGAAACAGTAGTGAGAACATCATTGAGTCCTTTGTATTTTGCTCTCTCTCTTGAGTCCCTGCTGGTATCAGCAGCAGCACTTGTAAAGTGTACCTGCAAAGCTGGGTAGTTCTCCCATACTGCTTTCACCGTTCTCTCACTTGAAGCAACCCAACGCACTGATAAAACACGGCCTATCACAAGGAGACGCTGTCCAACACTGTGAGCACTCTCTGTTAACTCCCTTTGGTTTTTTGGGGATGCATGGTAGAGGGAGTAAAGCTGATCTAAAAATATTTTAAAGTGGTTGATTCCTCCAACCTCCTTCAAAACATCACAAACTGCCAGTTCCAGTCTGTGATTGGAACAATGCCAGACAAACAGGTAAGGGAATTTGGAACAAAGCTGCGCAGCAACTCCTGCTTTCCTCCCAAGCATCACTGAGGCTCCATCACAAGCAAATGCCAACAAATGTTCCTGTAGGTAGTGAGGGTCAAAGCCATTATTATGAAGACATTCTAACAGTGCTTCAGTGATGTCATTTGCTGTGGTCCCCTGCAGCTCAATGAGTTCAAAAAATACTGTGTCTGGCTGTTCATTGGAAATAGCTGATCGCAGGCACACGACAAGGACAGACTTTCCACTTATTGTAGTCAATTCATCAATGAGCACACACAGTTTTCTTTCATTCATCACTATGTCATTGACTACCTTCTTTTTCATTTCAGCTGCAATGTGATCCAGTATATTTGCACACGAGTTATTAGAGTGTAAAACTCTGCCCATCTTGACACCATTTAAGACTTGCAACTGGACATCTATTGGCATGTCTGTAAAGGGACGCCCATGCTTGCCAATCTTATAAGCTGTTCTAAACACATTGCAAGTTGAGGCGTATTCAGCCTTTCTCATATCTTCAATGTGTTTTTGCATTGTATTTTGTGTTGCCTTCTCTTTTATTTCAACTGCTTTCTTGTGATAAATTGAGTCTCTGTGCTCTTTAATTTTCTTTCGTAGTGAGCTTTGTTGTGCAGCCTTGTCCCTTCCATAAGACGAGATTAAGCACCCACTCCACTCCTGCGACACTCTCTGCCCTTGCTGCATGTCTACACGAGCACAAACTTGACTACACACACTACAGCCCAACTTTCGATTTTTGCTTAGCAGCCACTTGTAATTTGTGGAGAAATACTGTACTTGTGCTTGGGACCAACATTCTGGCCACTCATGCTCGGCAATGCGGCTGTTGTCATCGGTAGAAGTGATGTCACTCTCGTCCTCTACGTCACTTGTGAGAACCTGATCGACCGCGGCACAAGTGCTGCTTTCATTAGCTTGTGTCTGACTCTGACCTGCAGCGATATTCTGGTTTGGTGGGGGGTCAGCCAGCGAGTCCTCTGATTCTGACCTTGTTCTTTTGCTACTTATAAGCCAGGAGAGCATCTTAAAGCGTACCTGTCAGATCACCCAAAAAAAACTAAACTGTTACATGTTGCTCAGTATCTCATCCTGATCATGTACATATACTTTCTATGGCCAGGGGGGTACTGGTACAGAGAGGAATTAATGTGTGTGTGTGTGTGATGAGGGGGGGGTCTGATGTGCAGGGGGGTACTGGTTCAGAGAGGAACGAATGTGCGGTGGTGGGGGGGGGGGGTACTGGTACATAGAGGAACTAATATATATGTGTGTGATGGGGGGTCTGATGTGCAGAGGGGTACTGGTACAGAGAGGCACTAATGTGTGGTGGTGGTGGGGGGGGGGGGTACTGGTAAAGAGAGGAACTAATGTGTGTGATGAGGGGGGGGGGGGGTCTGATGTGCAGGGGGGTACTGGTACAGAGAGGAACGAATGTGCGGTGGTGGGGGGGGGGTCCTGGTACATAGAGGAACTAATATATATGTGTGTGATGGGGGGGTCTGATGTGCAGGGGCCCCCTACACATCAGACCCACCCATCAGACACATATATATTAGTTCCTCTATGTACCAGTACCCCCCCCCCACCACCGCACATTCGTTCCTCTCTGTACCAGTACCCCCCTGCACATCAGACCCCCCCCCCCCCCTCATCACACACATTAATTCCTCTCTGTACCAGTACCCCCCTGCCGGGGGGGGGGGGGGGGTACTGGTACAGAGAGGAACTAATGTGTGTGGGGGGAGGGGGGGGTGCCTGTCACTCACCAGTACTCTTCAGAAGTTGGATTCCAAAGCAAAGTCGATGTTCTTTGCTGCACCGTCCGACTCCTGACTCCAAGGAGGACCAGTCACTGGTCGCCGCACTGATCGCTCCTCACAGGCGCGCGGGAAGGAGTTGACGTCACCTAACGTGAGGTCAACTCCCTGCCTGCGCCAGCCTGAGCCGTACTCTGCAACGACCCGCCCCCCTCCACTAGCTGCCCAGCCAACGACATTAGGGAGGAGATACTGCCAGCTCTCCGCTGCGCTCCGGTACCGGAAACCCACGTACTGGGCGCACGGAGAGGTGCTGGTACTCTCCAGGGCAATTTTTGGAAGTGGCGGTACTGAGTACCGCCGCGTTCCGGCCCACTTCAAGCACTGGGTTTGTCGGTTCCACCTCAGCTCACCAGCAGGCCCGCAACTGAAATCTTTTAAAGGGTCAGCTCACCAGCAGGCCCTCAGCTAATTATACCTAATAGTTAATTTGCGCGCATGCTGCCTTGCTTGCATGTGGTAGCTGTAGCCGTTTCTCAGGCTGCCTCTCCAGAATCAAACACTGATTCCCCATTACCCGTAGTTGCAATGGTTTTGAACTGACTGTTACATCGAAAGTTGATAGGGAAGATATCCAAATGGATTGTGGACGTCGTGGGGACATGCGATCAGGCAGAAGTTATCTAGAGTCAACAAAGCGGCAGCAGCCTCTCCTGTATAACATTTCTTCATCTAAAATACCGCAGTGACATTCCCTGTAATTTTTCATTACTCATTCCAATAACAGGGCATCTTAAGAGTAGGGATGAGCGAACTCGAACTGTATAGTTCGGGTTCGTACCGAATTTTGGGGTGTCCGTGACACGGACCCGAACCCGAACATTTTCGTAAAAGTCCGGGTTCGGGTTCGGTGTTCGGCGCTTTCTTGGCGCTTTTTGAAAGGCTGCAAAGCAGCCAATCAACAAGCATCATACTACTTTCCCCAAGAGGCCATCACAGCCATGCCTACTATTGGCATGGCTGTGATTGGCCAGTGCAGCATGTGACCCAGCCTCTATATAATCTTGGGTCACGTAGCGCTGCACGTCACTCTGCTGATATAAGCATAGGGAGGGGTTGCAGCTGCGACGTTAGGGCGAGATTAGGCAGATTAACTCCTCCAAAAGACTTCATTCAGTGATCGATCTACAGCTGTGGATCATTGAAGTGCTGATATTCAATTGCTCACTGTTTTTAGGCTGCCCAGAGCGCTTTTATAGCACTTTTTTCTGGGGTGATCGGCGGCCATTTTGTGGCTTGTGGTGCGCCAGCACAAGCTACCACCAAGTACATTTAACCATCAATAGTGTGGTTATTTTTTGCTATATCCTACATCAGGGTCAAGCTTTCATCAAGTGCATTTAACCATCAATAGTGTGGTTATTTTTTGGCCATATACTACATCAGGGGCAAGCTGAGCTTGTGTCACCCAAGTGCATTTAACCATCAATAGTGTGGTTATTTTTTGTTATATCCTACATCAGGGTCAAGCTTTCATCAAGTGCATTTAACCATCAATAGTGTGGTTATTTTTTGGACATATACTACATCAGGGGAAAGTTGAGCCTGTCACCCAGCGCCTAAAAAATAGGCCTCACATTTATATTCATCCAAATCTGTACTGTTTTAGCTGGTCAAGTTATTGCTTGTGACCGTCAAAGCACAGTTTTTGTTCTGGGTTGAAAAACAATTCCCAAATTTGCAATTCTCAAAATTAGTGGTTTCTGCTGTATCAGGCCTACTTTAAATCTATCCCTAAAAGGGTATATTAGATTCAAGGTGCTGATAGGGTCATTCTCAAAAACTTAACACACACGCTACAGTGCAGATCCAAGTCTAATTCTGTGATTAAACGTATACCTGTCACCCAGCGCCTAAAAAATAGGCCTCACATTTATATTCAGCTAAATCTGTCATTACTGGTGTGCCTGTATTAGTGTAATACGGTACCTAATTAGATAGCCAGATAGTGTTAGGTGTCTGTAAAAAAAAGGCCTGAATTTTAATTCAATACATTGGCCCGAATAATATTTTTATTATTGTGGTGAACGGTAACAATGAGGAAAACATCTAGTAAGGGACGCAGACGCGGACGTGGACATGGTCGTGGTGGTGTTAGTGGACCTTCTGGTGCTGGGAGAGGACGTGGCCGTTCTGCCACAGCCACACGTCCTAGTGTACCAACTACCTCAGGTCCCAGTAGCCGCCATAATTTACAGCCATAATGCCGTTCTAAGGATGGTAAGGCCTGAGCAGGTACAGGCATTAGTCAATTGGGTGGCCGACAGTGCATCCAGCACGTTCACATTATCTCCCACCCAGTCTTCTGCAGAAAGCGCACAGATGGCGCATGAAAACCAAGCCCATCAGTCTGTCACATCACCCCCATGCATATCAGGGAAACTGTCTGAGTCTCAAGTTATGCAGCAGTCTCTTATGCTGTTTGAAGACTCTGCTGGCAGGGTTTCCCAAGGGCATCCACCTAGCCCTTCCCCAGGGGTGGAAGAGATAGAATGCACTAACGCACAACCACTTATGTTTCCTGATGATGAGGACATGGGAATACCACCTCAGCACGTCTCTGATGATGACGAAACACAGGTGCCAACTGCTGCGTATTTCTGCAGTGTGCAGACTGAACAGGAGGTCAGGGATCAAGACTGGGTGGAAGACGATGCAGGGGACGATGAGGTCCTAGACCCCACATGGAATGAAGGTCGTGCCACTGACTTTCACAGTTCAGAGGAAGAGGCAGTGGTGAGACCGAGCCAACAGCGTAGCAAAAGAGGGAGCAGTGGGCAAAATCAGAACACCCTCCGCCAAGAGACTCCGCCTGCTACTGACCGCCGCCATCTGGGACCGAGCACCCCAAAGGCAGCTTCAAGGAGTTCCCTGGCATGGCACTTCTTCAAACAATGTGCTGACGACAAGACCCGAGTGGTTTGCACGCTGTGCCATCAGAGCCTGAAGCGAGGCATTAACGTTCTGAACCTTAGCACAACCTGCATGACCAGGCACCTGCATGCAAAGCATAAACTGCAGTGGAGTAAACACCTTAAAAACAAGGAAGTCACTCAGGCTCCCCCTGCTACCTCTTCTGCTGCTGCCACCTCGGCCTCTTCTGCTGCTGCCGCCGTCTCGGCCTCTTCCTCCGCCTCTGGAGGGACGTTGGCACTTGCCGCCCAGCAAACATGGGATGTACCACCAACACCACCACCTGCGTCACCAAGCATCTCAACCATGTCACACGGCAGCGTTCAGCTCTCCATCTCACAAATATTTGAGAGAAAGCGTAAATTCCCACCTAGCCACCCTCGATCCCTGGCCCTGAATGCCAGCATTTCTAAACTACTGGCCTATGAAATGCTGTCATTTAGGCTGGTGGACACAGACAGCTTCAAACAGCTCATGTCGCTTGCTGTCCCACAGTATGTTGTTCCCAGCCGCCACTACTTCTCCAAGAGAGCCGTGCCTTCCCTGCACAACCAAGTATCCGATAAAATCAAGTGTGCACTGCGCAACGCCATCTGTGGCAAGGTCCACTTAACCACAGATACGTGGACCAGTAAGCACGGCCAGGGACGCTATATCTCCCTAACTGCACACTGGGTAAATGTAGTGGCGGCTGGGCCCCAGGCGGAGAGCTGTTTGGCGCACGTCCTTCCGCCGCCAAGGATCGCAGGGCAACATTCTTTGCCTCCTGTCTCCTCCTCCTCCTACTCAGCTTCCTCCTCCTCTTCTTCCACCTGCTCATCCAGTCAGCTACACACCTTCACCACCAACTTCAGCACAGCCCGGGGTAAACGTCAGCAGGCTGTTCTAAAACTCATATGTTTGGGTGACAGGCCCCACACCGCACAGGAGTTGTGGGGGAAGTATAGAACAACAGACCGACGAGTGGTTGCTGCCGGTGACCCTCAAGCCTGGCCTGGTGGTGTGCGATAATGGGCGAAATCTCGTTGCAGCTCTGGGACTAGCCGGTTTGACGCACATCCCTTGCCTGGCGCATGTGCTGAATTTGGTGGTGCAGAAGTTCATTCACAACTACCCCGACATGTCAGAGCTGCTGCATAAAGTACGGGCCGTCTGTTCGCACTTCCGGCGTTCACACCCTGCCGCTGCTCGCCTGTCTGCGCTACAGCGTAACTTCGGCCTTCCCGCTCACCGCCTCATATGCGACGTGCCCACCAGGTGGAACTCCACCTTGCACATGCTGGACAGACTGTGCGAGCAGCAGCAGGCCATAGTGGAGTTTCAGCTGCAGCACGCACGGGTCAGTCGCACTGCGGATCAGCCCCACTTCACCACCAATGACTGGGCCTCCATGCGAGACCTGTGTGCCCTGTTGCGCTGTTTCAAGTACTCCACCAACATGGCCAGTGGCGATGACGCCGTTATCAGCGTTACAATACCAATTCTATGTCTCCTTGAGAAAACACTTAGGGCGATGATGGAAGAGGAGGTGGCCCAGGAGGAAGAGGAGGAAGAGGGGTCATTTTTAGCACTTTCAGGCCAGTCTCTTCGAAGTGACTCAGAGGGAGGTTTTTTGCAACAGCAGAGGCCAGGTACAAATGTGGCCAGACAGGGCCCACTACTGGAGGACGAGGAGGACGAGGATGAGGAGGAGGTGGAGGTGGAGGAGGATGAGGATGAAGCAGTTTCACAGCGGGCTGGCACCCAACGCAGCTCGGGCCCATCACTGTTGCGTGGCTGGGGGGAAACACAGGACGATGACGATACGCCTCCCACAGAGGACAGCTTGTCCTTACCTCTGGGCAGCCTGGCACACATGAGCGACTACATGCTGCAGTGCCTGCGCAACGACAGCAGAGTTGCCCACATTTTAACGTGTGCGGACTACTGGGTTGCCACCCTGCTGGATCCCCTGTACAAAGACAATGTGCCCACCTTACTTCCTACACTGGAGCGCGATAGGAAGATGCGCGAGAACAAGCGCACGTTGGTACTACTGCGCGCTACTGAGAGCATTCCCAAATGTCACAGGGGAACCAGTGGAAGCCCAAGGCGAAGGCAGAGGAGGAGCAAGAGGTCGCCAACGCAGCTGTGTCACGGCCAGCTCCTCTGAGGGCAGGGTTAGCATGGCAGAGATGTGGAAAAGTTTTGTCACCACGCCACAGCTAACTGCACCACCACCTGATACGGAACGTGTTAGCAGGAGGCAACATTTCAATAACATGGTGGAACAGTACCTGTGCACACCCCTCCACGTACTGACTGATGGTTCGGCCCCATTCAACTTCTGGGTCTCCAAATTGTCCACGTGGCCAGAGCTAGCCTTTTATGCCTTGGAGGTGCTGGCCTGCCCGGCGGCCAGCGTTTTGTCTGAACGTGTATTCAGCACGGCAGGGGGCGTCATTACAGACAAACGCAGCCGCCTGTCTACAGCCAATGTGGACAAGCTGACGTTCATAAAAATTAACCAGGCATGGATCCCACAGGACCTGTCCATCCCTTGTGCAGATTAGACATTAACTACCTCCCCTTAACAATATATTATTGTACTCCAGGGCACTTCCTCATTCAATCCTATTTTTATTTTCATTTTACCATTATATTGCGTGGCAACCCAAAGTTGAATGAACCTCTCCTCTGTCTGGGTGCCGGGGCCAAAATATGTGACAGTGGCCTGTTCCAGTGGTGGGTGACGTGAAGCCTGATTCTCTGCTATAACATGAAGACTGATTCTGTGCTGACATGAAGCCAGATTCTCTGTTACGGGACCTCTCTCCTCTGCCTGGGTGCCTGGGCCTAAATATGTGACAGTGGCCTGTTCCAGTGGTGGGTGACGTGAAGCCTGATTCTCTGCTATGACATGAAGACTGATTCTGTGCTGACATGAAGCCAGATTCTCTGTTACGGGACCTCTCTCCTCTGTCTGGGTGCCGGGGCCTAAATATGTGACAGTGGCCTGTTCCAGTGGTGGGTGACGTGAAGCCTGATTCTCTGCTATGACATGAAGACTGATTCTCTGCTGACATGAAGCCAGATTCTCTGTTACGGGACCTCTCTCCTCTGTCTGGGTGCCGGGGCCTAAATATGTGACAGTGGCCTGTTCCAGTGGTGGGTGATGTGAAGCCTGATTCTCTGCTATGACATGAAGACTGATTCTCTGCTGACATGAAGCCAGATTCTCTGTTACGGGACCTCTCTCCTCTGTCTGGGTGCCGGGGCCTAAATATGTGACAGTGGCCTGTTCCAGTGGTGGGTGATGTGAAGCCTGATTCTCTGCTATGACATGAAGACTGATTCTGTGCTGACATGAAGCCAGATTCTCTGTTACGGGACCTCTCTCCTCTGCCTGGGTGCCTGGGCCTAAATATGTGACAGTGGCCTGTTCCAGTGGTGGGTGACGTGAAGCCTGATTCTCTGCTATGACATGAAGACTGATTCTCTGCTGATATGAAGCCAGATTCTCTGTTACGGGACCTCTCTCCTCTGCCTGGGTGCCTGGGCCTAAATATGTGACAGTGGCCTGTTCCAGTGGTGGGTGACGTGAAGCCTGATTCTCTGTTATGACATGAAGACTGATTCTGTGCTGACATGAAGCCAGATTCTCTGTTATTTTTTTTATTTTTATTTTAATTAATTTCCCTATCCACATTTGTTTGCAGGGGATTTACCTACATGTTGCTGCCTTTTGCAGCCCTCTAGCTCTTTCCTGGGCTGTTTTACAGCCTTTATAGTGCCGAAAAGTTCGGGTCCCCATTGACTTCAATGGGGTTCGGGACGAAGTTCGGGTCGGGTTTGGATCCCGAACCCGAACATTTCCAGGAAGTTCGTCCGAACTTCTCGAACCCGAACATCCAGGTGTTCGCTCAACTCTACTTAAGAGTCCTGTATTGTTATTTATCATCACTACCTCCACCAGTCGTGAGTGTGTGATTTGCGCACCACCCGCTTGCCTTCCTTGGATGTGGTAGCCGTTTCTCAGGCTCCCTCCCCGGAATCAAACACTGATTCCCCGTTACCTGTAGTTTAGAATGGTTTTGAGCTGAAAGTTGATAGGCCAGACATCCGAATGGATCGTCGCAGTCACGGGGACGTGTAATCGGCCCCAGGCTAACTAAAGCGGCAGCAGGCCACCGCCCATAATGTTTTAGATGCACAGGCTCCTAATGTTTTTGAGGGTCACCAGCAGGCCATCAATCATAATTTTATGAAGTCCTCCTTTATGTCCTTTATGTGTAACTAACGGTGTATCGGGGTGCCTCTTCCTTGTAATTTTTGGCAGCACTTGCACTTTATATACAAGTAAATATTCAGGAAAGAATGTTTTCTATCAATTTTTCCTCTAAAATCGATTTTTTTCCCCCCTTGGTTTTGTGCGTATTATTGTCATTATGTAAAAGTGGCGTACTATTCGATAAACATAGTTCCTAGCAGCGACCAGCGAGTCCAAGATGCATCCATAGATCCTCCCCATGCTGTTACAGAACCATTTTGGTGGTGTTACCAACAATTTCTGACATTTTCTTATGAACCAGGCACCCTCCCCTCTTCAGAGCAAGGGGTATCTGGTTTAATGCTCCGGTTCTCACATTGACTTCCATTATACTCGGGTGCTTGGCAGAGCACCCGAATATCACGATGTGTTCGGCCTGAGCACCCGAGCACTAAGGTGCGTAATCAACACTACTGGGAATTTGTGATGTTTTCCCTGACGAAGAGACCAGGGGCTGGAAATTATGGTTTGAATCTTGATGAACTTTGGGACTCATCCAAGCAATCTTGAAGCTTTGTCTTCTCATTGTCTGTAGCTACTAGAGGCCTGTTCATGCCAGGCAGGTTCCTCCAGAAGAATCTGGCTCGATGAGCAGCCGATACCGCATTTGCATCAATTTTCACAGGATTCATATCCAGGAGGAGAGAAATCGTTTTTTTGGAATGCTTTCTCCATCGCAACCACGTTTTCGAATAACCAGAAGACTGGCAGATTCTCTCCTGTCTTAGGCAACACTTTATTGAGTAATCGTGGAAAGTCAAAAAACTGTTGTCCACTGCCTCCATCAAGGACTTTCCGGTGGGGGTTAACCACAGATAAGTCATTACAAAGACTGCCACCAATTATCAGATCGAATTGTCCCCATTCTTTAATCTGTTTGCTGGTTATATTCTGTATGTCGCCCACATATACAATCTGCCCTGGATGGCATACCCGTCCTATTGTGATGGCATCCTCACACACCTCTGATGCCAACGTTGATTCTAAGCTTTTTGAGAACCAGTAATCCTGTCTGTCCTTTCCAACACAACCGACACAGTCCTGAAATACTCAGTGCTGCGGGGGACCCTGCTCTTTCCACCTTGTAACTCTTAGTCCACAATCTTCAATAAGATCTCCTCTCCTGAAATACTTTGCACTGCTGAGGAATCCTGCTCCTTTCACTCTCAGTGTGTGATATGATACTCATCTTTTTTTAAAATAAAAACTTTTATTAGAAATTCAAACAATACAATTCACCAAAAACAAAACTGTATTATATTATTTTTCCCCTAATAAACCCTACCCCCTTGTTCATACCCAACCAACCCTCTCCCTTGTGATGCGTCTCCCGCCCCCCCCCCCATCAATAAGCGAGAAAGGGGGGATAATGAGAGAGTGTAGGCATAAAAACCTTTATACTTCCATTCTCTCCAAATTTTAGTTATTTTTCCTCAGTATTTCTCTGCTTATATAGAATGGTTTCATATCTCTTAATCTTATTAACCAGGTTAACCCATGAAGTAATGCTCAGAGTATTTCGAGAAAACCAAACCCTAGCAATCAAAAGTCTCGCCAAGAACATTATTTTAATTAAAATAATCCTTTTATATTTTGGACATTCTACCTTGGTGAGATCACTCAGTACCCAACATTCTTACCGGATAATAAAATTATAAATTGCCCCCCAATATTGTTTCAACTTTATACATGACCAAAACATATGCAATCACAATGTGGACAATTAGAAGTATCCCTTAAATCACATTTATTAAGCCATAGAGGTGTGATATAGATTCGGTGCAAAATATTAAATTGAACTAAAAAGTGATCAAAATGAAACTTAAATTCGCCAAAATATTATCTTCGAGGGAACTTCTAGGACATTCAATTTTCCAAGCCTTCTGTCCCGGAGAACGTGTATTATTAAATTATGTTTTAAGCAACACTTTATAAAGTTAAGAAATTTTAACCTTCTGTCCCATATTCCCAATAGACGAACCGGGAATATCGAGAAGACGATTACACAGGGCATTGTGGAAGGAGGGGTCAAACATGGAGGCAGAGGAGGACACGAAGCAACATGAATTCGATAATTCAAACTTCAAACCTGTAACCAGGTCCCAGCCAACACCGAAGACGACCTGTTCCTCCTAGGCACGGAGGAACAGGAGTCTCATTGGCCAAGCTGCAAAGGTAAGGGAAACAAATACAGCATATGGCAATGGCAGGTAGTGCAACAAATACCACAACTACCTGCCACAGACACAACAGCCAGGAACCCGTGCACAGGTGCTGCTGTCCACAATAAGATAAACGGACACAGCACACACCACACAATCACACAGGAACCCTGGACCACACGCTGCAATAAACATAAAGACACCAGTAGACATATAATAAAATAAGAACAATAAAGTCTAACATAAGTCTATGACCACAAGGGTGGCCCTCACTGGCAGATGGAACTTACACAGGAGCTTACATAGCTGAAGTACCCCTCAGACTTCTGAATCACAGCAGAAGCTATATAGGCCCAAGTAGCCACACCCACACAGACACACCCAGTGCTCACATACTAGGAAGGGATTTAACCCTTCTCACACCAGGGAAGGGAAGACAGCCACTTAAAGGGAACGTGCACACATAAGTAAAGCTCGTGCACAAATGACACACAAAGTGCATACATACACACACACACACCTAACCAGGTGTAACCGCATGCACTTGACAGCAAGCTGCCTAACAACAGCTCAGGCTGCTATACTGCCAAGTACAATCAAAAGAACATGTTGCCAGCGGCAACCACAAGTCAGGCAACATACAAGCGGCCCTCACCTGTGGTTGAAACAACCAAACGAGACCGCAGGCAACAGCATGCGGTTAAGGAGTCATGACCATGACCATGGTCGTGACAACTACAGGCCCCAAACATTAGGCATTCACTGGACAGAAAAGATCAAGTGATTATGTGGCCGGAGGTATATTACATGGTCAATGGATATAAATTTTACTGTAGGCCAGTACAAATACAGGTCAAATACATATGTTTAAAAGAACTAAAAATATAAAATTGGATTAAAAACATGGCTAACGAAATCCCCCTCTTGAAAAAAACATTAATGATAATATTTGAAATTCAATAACACTTGGTCGTCACTGGTGCTGAATTCCTCCGAGGCCGTAACAATTATTGATTCAGTGTACATAAAAGAACAAGTAAATATGTGGCTGGAAGTAGATTACACGGTCATTGGATATCAATTTTCTAGCAGGCCAGTGTACAACAGGCCCCAAAAATTATGCATTCAGCGTACATAAAACAACGAGTAAGTAAGTGGCTGAAAAAAAACCCGAATGATAATAGTTGATACACGTAATCTATTCACCAACAAAAATGCGACGTTTCGACCGTCATGGTCTTTCGACCGTCATGGTCTTTCTTAAGGGCTGCTTGAGAAAGACCATGTGTCACGAGGGTATCAAGAGCCACGTCTGACTCCGTTATACCCGGGGTCAGGAGGTCGCAGCGGGTGGCTGCGCGCTCTATATCTAAAGATCACGTTGTTTCTTAGTGATTGTTTTCTGTGTTTGCCTTGCTATCCTTTTTGTCTCAATCAGGGATCCGTAGCTTCTCCTCCTCAGCTGTTTCTTGTCTGCCACTCCCAACCTCCTTATATTCTCCCCTCACACTTCTCTAGTTGCCAGTTATAGAGCTTCCTGCCTGGACATCTATACTGACCCACTGGAGTTGTGAATCCTGGTTGTCGTTCCAGAGTGCTACCCTCCGGATCCCTGTTGGGCTTCTTGTTGTCTCCTGTCGTCGCCCACCTGGGATTATATGTTGAGTTTGTATTGTCTGTCCTTCCCTTGGTGTTTTCCTTTAGAGCTAGTGGTGCGGACTAGTGTTCCCACCGCCCTGTTCACTATCTAGGGCTCAGCTTAGGGAAAGCCAGGGCTTTAGGCACGTGATCGGCGTACGGGTGAGGAACCCGTCTAGGGACGTCAGGGCAGCCAGGTGCCAGCCGCTAGGTGAGTCAGGGGTCACCACCTTCCCTCTCACTTGGGCAGGGCCTTCCTTGTTCCCTCCCTCTGTGTCACGTATGTGATAGTCACGCCGACCGTGATATTATAACTGGCCATTACTTTTTGAGGAAAAATAAAAATAATTTTTTTTTCTTTTTGTTGTTTTTTTTTTCTCTACTTAGAATCCAATATGGATCCTATTGCTGCCTTGGCAAAACAGCTTCAAGGCCTGTCTTTGGAGGTGGCAGGATTGAAGGCGTCTGTCCTCCAACAACAGCAGCAAATGCAGCAGACCGCACCCCCAGCGGTTGCTATGGGTAACCAGGTTGTTACAGAACCCAAGGTTGTTCTTCCTGACAGATTTTCTGGGGGAAGGGACAAATTTGCGACGTTCCGTGAGGCCTGCAAATTATACTTTAAGTTGCGCCCTTACTCCTCAGGTAATGAAGAACAGCGGGTTGGGATTGTCATTTCCCTGCTTCAGGGGGACCCACAATCCTGGGCGTTCTCGTTACCCCCTGGTTCCCAGGCTCTCCGGTCAGTGGAGGGATTTTTTGGGGCTTTGGGTCTCATATATGATGACCCTGACCGAGTCGCCCTGGCTGAGTCGAAGTTACGGAGACTCCTACAGGGAGATCGGTCAGCAGAGGAATATTGCTCAGAGTTCCGTAGGTGGGCTACGGATACTCAGTGGAACGACCCGGCTCTCAGGAGTCAGTTCTGCTCTGGGTTATCTGAAAGGGTTAAGGATGCACTGGCGCTGTATGAGACCCTTCTTTCCCTTGATGCTGTTATGTCCCTCTCTATCAGAATAGATAGGCGTCTTAGGGAGAGATCGAAAATTCCTGAGCAATTGGTTACCTCTCCCAAGCAACAATTAGTCTGTACTGACTTAGATGAGCCTATGCAGCTAGGCGGAACTTCTCGTCAGGTCCGTCCTCCTGAGGTTCGCCGTAGGGGGGGGGGCTTGTTTTTTCTGTGGGGGGAAGGGTCATTTCATTAATGTCTGTCCCTCCTTTCTCAAAAACAAAAGACCGTCGGAAAACTACTAACCCCAGGCTGTGCGGAGGATGTCAGCCGGGGGGTATACGTTTCCTCCATACGAACATCTCAATTTGTGTTACCAGCGGTTATTGTTTTTGGTGTTAAGACGGAGTCTATTTCTTTTTTTCTAGACAGTGGAGCAGGGGTAAATTTGATAGATGCCCATTTTGCCCGCACTATGGGTTTGTCTCTCTGTACGCTGCAGAGACCTATTCCCGTATTCGCTATAGATTCGGCTCCTCTGTCTCAGAGAAACCTCACCCACATTGTTCATAATTTACACCTTCGGGTAGGGGACCACCATAATGAGTATCTTTCATGTTACGTTCTGGAGGGCCTTCCCTCTCCTGTGGTATTGGGTCTTCCCTGGTTGGTAGCGCACAATCCAGTGGTGGATTGGCAGGCCAGGGAGATATTGGAGTGGAGTGAGCATTGCAGAGAGAATTGCTTAAATAACAATTGCTTAATCGCCTCCATAGCTTCCCTACCTACATTTATTTCGGACTTTGAGGACGTTTTTTTCTGAAAAGGGTTGTCAGAAGCTACCACCTCATCGTCCTTATGATTGCCCGGTTAACCTGATTCCCGGTGCAAAATTACCCAAGTCCAGGTTGTATAATCTTTCGGGTCCCGAGAGACAAGCCATGAAAGATTATATCTCCGAGAGTCTGGCTAAGGGACACATCAGACCCTCTTCTTCACCCGTGGCTGCAGGGTTTTTCTTTGTTAAAAAGAAAGATGGGGGCCTGCGTCCTTGCCTAGATTTCCATGAGCTAAACCAGATAACCATCCGAGACCCATACCCTCTTCCTCTCATTCCTGACCTTTTTAATCAGATTGCGGGTGCTAGGTGGTTCTCCAAACTTGATCTTAGGGGGGCCTACAATCTGATTCGTATCAGGGAAGGGGATGAGTGGAAGACAGCTTTTAACACCCCTGAGGGGCATTATGAAAATCTAGTTATGCCTTTCGGTCTGACCAATGCCCCCGCTGTCTTCCAACATTTCGTTAATGATATTTTTAGTCATCTCATCGGCAGGTTTGTAGTCATATACCTAGATGATATCTTAATTTATTCGGCTGATCTGAAAACACATGAGGTGCATGTCAGGCAAGTACTGCAGGTCCTACGGACGAATAAATTATATGCGAAAATTGAAAAATGTGTCTTCGCCGTTCAGGAAATACAGTTCCTGGGATATCTATTATCTGCTTCAGGTTTCCGTATGGATCCTGGGAAGGTCCAGGCAATTTTAGATTGGGATCTTCCTGAGAACCTTAAAGCCCTACAACGGTTTTTGGGTTTCGCAAATTTCTATAGAAAGTTCATTAAAAATTATTCAGTGATCGTTAAACCCCTTACCGACATGACTAGGAAGGGGACTGATTTTTCTAAATGGTCTGACGCCGCTAAAAATGCATTTTCCTCTCTAAAAGAGAGGTTTACCTCGGCACCTGTTCTAATTCAACCTGATGTCTCCCAGTCTTTTATTGTTGAGGTAGATGCGTCAGAGGTGGGAGTGGGGGCTGTATTGTCTCAGGGTCCGTCTCCTGGCAAATGGCGCCCTTGCGCTTTCTTTTCCAAAAAATTATCTTCTGCAGAGAAGAACTATGATGTTGGAAATAGGGAACTGTTGGCGATTAAGCTGGCGCTTGAAGAGTGGCGTCACTTCTTAGAGGGAGCAATCCACCCCGTCACGGTGATTACGGATCACAAAAACCTTCTGTACCTAGAATCGGCTAAGCGTCTCACCCCTAGACAAGCTAGGTGGTCGCTATTCTTTACCAGATTTAACTTTGTAATCACCTATCGTCCTGGGGCAAAAAATACCAAGGCAGACGCGTTATCTCGTAGTTTCCCTGGATGGGGTAATGCTAGTGATCCGGTACCTATTTTACAAAGAGGAGTGGTTGTCTCTGCTGTACACTCTGTTCTAGAAGGAAAGGTGTTAGAGGCCCAGGGGGACGCCCCGGCCTCTTGCCCCTCAGAGAAATTGTTTGTACCGTTAAACCTGCGTCTTGAATTATTAAAAGAACATCATAATTCGGCACTTGCTGGGCACCCGGGTAGTAAAGCAACCTTGGAGCTATTATCTCGTCGTTTTTGGTGGCCAAGGTTGCGTCAGGATGTAATGTATTTCGTGTCTACTTGCTCTACTTGTGCACGCGCGAAAGTCTCTCATACACGTCCAGCAGGGTCTTTATTGCCTCTTTTTATCCCCAATAGGCCATGGACACATCTGTCAATGGATTTCATCACTGACTTACCGTTGTCTGCGGGTAAAACAGTTATTTTGGTAGTAGTAGACAGGTTTAGCAAAATGGTACACTTTATTGCGCTACCCGCACTTCCTAATGCTAAAACTCTTGCTCAGGTGTTTATCAGTGAAATCGTGAAGCTTCACGGGGTCCCTTCCGATGTGGTTTCGGATCGGGGAACCCAGTTTATTTCTAAGTTTTGGAAACCTTTTTGTTCCCGTTTGGGGGTACACTTGTCCTTTTCCTCAGCTTTCCATCCTCAGTCGAATGGACAGACTGAGCGTACCAACCAAAACCTAGAAACATATTTAAGGTGTTTTGTGTCTGAAAACCAAGAGTTGTGGTCATCATATTTACCGTTAGCTGAGTTTGCCATAAATAATCATTATCAGGAGTCCACTGGCAAGTCACCATTCCTTGGTGCATATGGTTTTCATCCCCAATTTTGTACTTTCAAAGAGGGGGGGTCTTCTGGGGTTCCCGAAGAGGAAAGGTTTTCTTCATCTCTTTCTTCGGTATGGCAGAAGGTGCAAGTTAACTTGAAAAAGATGAGTGGTAAATATAAATGCATGGCCGATAAGAAACGGTCACCAGGTCCGGACCTAGGGGTGAATGACTATGTGTGGTTGTCTACTAGGAATATTAAGTTGAAGGTTCCCTCTTGGAAACTGGGCCCTAGGTTCATTGGTCCTTATAAAATAGTAGCCGTTATTAACCCTGTGGCTTTTCGCCTGGAGCTACCTCAGACTTTTAAGATCCATAACGTCTTCCATAAATCGTTACTCAAGAAGTATGTTCCACCTCTAGAACCATCACCACTGCCACCTCCTCCTGTTATTGTGGATGGTAATCTGGAGTTTCAAATAGCCAGAATTGTTGATTCTCGTCGGGTCCGCCGCTCTCTTCAGTATCTGGTGCATTGGAGGGGTTACGGAGAGACCTGGTCCTGAGTGTCCGGAGGCCCCTCGTGAAAGGGAGGGTACTGTCACGTGGGTATCAAGAGCCACGTCTGACTCCGTTATACCCGGGGTCAGGAGGTCGCAGCGGGTGGCTGCGCGCTCTATAGCTAAAGATCACGTTGTTTCTTAGTGATTGTTTTCTGTGTTTGCCTTGCTATCCTTTTTGTCTCAATCAGGGATCCGTAGCTTCTCCTCCTCAGCTGTTTCTTGTCTGCCACTCCCAACCTCCTTATATTCTCCCCTCACACTTCTCTAGTTGCCAGTTATAGAGCTTCCTGCCTGGACATCTATACTGACCCACTGGAGTTGTGAATCCTGGTTGTCGTTCCAGAGTGCTACCCTCCGGATCCCTGTTGGGCTTCTTGTTGTCTCCTGTCGTCGCCCACCTGGGATTATATGTTGAGTTTGTATTGTCTGTCCTTCCCTTGGTGTTTTCCTTTAGAGCTAGTGGTGCGGACTAGTGTTCCCACCGCCCTGTTCACTATCTAGGGCTCAGCTTAGGGAAAGCCAGGGCTTTAGGCACGTGATCGGCGTACGGGTGAGGAACCCGTCTAGGGACGTCAGGGCAGCCAGGTGCCAGCCGCTAGGTGAGTCAGGGGTCACCACCTTCCCTCTCACTTGGGCAGGGCCTTCCTTGTTCCCTCCCTCTGTGTCACGTATGTGATAGTCACGCCGACCGTGATACCATGACAGTTGAAACATCGCATTTTTGTTGGTGAATAAATCCTGCATAATTGAAGACAAGCGAGTGCTGCGGTTTTTTTGACATATACGACGCATTTAAGGGGGATCTTCAGACTGGCTCCCAACACGGCTTGCACCACCACAAGAAAGGTTTCATTTTTTCGTTGTGCTGCTATAAACATTTTTTCTATGATACACGTGATCGTCACAGGTGTTGAATTCCTCCGAGGCCCAAAACATTAGACATTTAATGGACAGAAAAGACCTTTTATGCCGTTGCATTTACCTAAGACAGGGACCAATATTTGTACTGGGTGGTGGCGGATATTTGTGGGATGGCATGAGGAAATTCAATTAAACGTGATAGTCACAGGTGTTGAATTCCTCCAAGATCCATGCCTCATAAATTTTTTGAAATGTGAGGTAGTCCACACTGTCGTGTGCTAGGCGAGTGCGCTTATCGGTCACGAATCCCCCCTGCGGCGCTGAACGTCCTTTCGGACAGGACACTGGACAAGGGGCAAGCCAACAGTTCCATGGCAAATTTTGCCAGCTTTAGCCACAGCTCAAGCCTGCACACCCAGTAGTCCAGGGATTCCTCGCTTCTCAGAGCGTCCACATTGGCTGATAACCCAATGTAGTCAGACACCTGTCGGTCGAGGCGTTCCATGAGGCTGGATCGATGGGTTGGCTGCAAGAATGATCTCATATCCGAAGTGACCAAAACATCTTCAAATCGCCCTCTTCTTGCATGCGCTGTTGGATTGGTACCTGCAACTGTTTCTCTGTGAGTGGAAATTCCTCTGCCACTGCCGCAAAAGCAGAATGCAGCATTTCTCGAAGCAAGGCCTGAAACTGCTGCATTCTGACAGCCCTCTGTGATGGTGGTAACAATTCCACCATTTTGTGTTTGTACCGGGGGTCTAAGTACTTTGCCACCCAGTACTGGTCCTTGCCCTTTATGCTTTTAATACGGGGGTCCCTCTTCAAACACTGGAGGATGAAGGGCCCCATTTGCACTAAACTGGAAGCGGTGGAGTGGCCTGGCTCCTGCTCATTGTCCAGGATAATGTCATCCTCTGTCTCCTACCCCCAGCCACGGACAGCACCAGAGTCCCAGAAATGTTTAAAGCATGCTCTTCTTGCTCCTCCTCCGCCCCGGCACCATCCTCCTCTGAATCCTCTTCAGACTCTTGTTGCCTTGTCTCAAATTGAGTAGCCTTCCCTGGGAATTCATCCAGCATTGCGACTTCCTCATCTTCCTGCTCCTGCTCCTCGACGGCTTGATCAATGACACGATGCAATGCATGCTCCAGAAAGAAGACGTAAGGTACGATGTCACTGATGGCTCCCTGGCTGCGACTGACCAGTTTGGTGATCTCATCAAATGGCCGCAGAAGTCTGCATGCGTCAAAAAAAAAAACAAGCTCCCTAGAACCTGTCCTGCCACATCAGATGTATGACGGGCAGGTAGTGTGGCCGCTGAACGTCAGCAAGGCGAGCCATGGCCATGTAAGTGTAACATCCTGGAGTATGTCACTAAACTCTTTCTCCCCGCTAAAACATGTCAGGTGCATATGTATTGTCATCTTGTGTAGTCTAACATTGCATTTTCCATTATATGTATTTTCTATGCCTGTTTCATATTATTGCTGTAATTTTCCATGTACACCAGCAGGTGGCAGCAGTATGTAACAGGATCTTAGCCAGTTTAGTATTGCTAGACTGGAATAGTTCATTCCAGTGTTTAGCTCCCCCTCTTCTAGGAGCAGAAGTGGGCTGGTCCCACGCCCTGCAGCAAGGGAGGGAACAAACCAGTTAGATCCAGTGTGTACCAGCCGCCTCCTTTGGGAAGGCTGTGTTAGCTGGAGCTCCCAGACACAGGGATCCCAACCTAGGATCCAGACCTCCGCTATGGTCCAGGATCCCTCTTCCCAGCCTGAATCATCTACCTCAGTGCTGGTTGACAAGCAAGCAGCCACCTCCGGATCTACAGATGTCAAGGAAGCCATTCCCTGCGAGCAGAACTGTGAGTGTTTAATCCAAAGACCAGGATGAAGCCATATACCTCCTTCAGCTAGTCAGGCCCACAAGCAAGCAGACTACAGACAGAGCAGAAGATAGATACCTGCCAGTTCTACTAGGCATATGACAAGAAGCAGAATAGATATAGATTCCTGCCACATATTGCCAATACCTGCTGGGACCAAAAAGGACTATTGCTGTATACTTGTATGGATTTAAGCTGCCACTCAGTAAAGACAAGTTGCATTATATCTCAAGTCTGGATCTCATTTACTCCTATTAACAACACTCATTTTATTGCAAGTGAGCCAGGATCTAGGAGTCCAGCCGTACCAAGGTAGGAGACACCGTTGACATTACACAGAGACATTATCCCCCTCTGGCATTCCTCACCTGGTACGTGAGTTATTACATCTTAAAGGGCCCTGAGACTATAACCTGCGCACATTGTAATTGGCGTCACGAACTAAAAACCATTAATTTTGCGCCAGTGTGCATTAGTCACAATCCGGCTTACTGCATAAGATCTTCTAAAATGGCCAGAGATTTTCCTGGCCTGCTGCAAAATGTTCTGGACCACGGGGTATTTGGCAACGAATTGTTGCACGACTAAGTTCAGGACATGTGCCATGCACGGCACATGTGTCATTTTGCCCTGTTTCAGCGCGCTCAGCAGATTGGCACCGTTGTCGCACACCACTTTACCAACTGTCAAAATGAGCGGGGTTAGCCACTGATCGGTCTGTGACCGCAAAGCTGAAAAGAGTGCAGTGTTGCTCTTGGCTTCCAGGCACAACCACCGCAGCACAGCATGGCAATGTCTCATCTGGCACGTCGAATAGGTTCTGGGGAGCTTGGGGGACGCAGCGGAAGAGGCGGTAGCAGTGGAAAAGGAGGAGTCAGTCGAGGAGGAGACGGAGGATGGAGTAGGAGGAGGAGAAGAAGAGGCCTTCATGCAATACGCGGCGGTAACACCAAATCCACACACGTGCCACAGATTGCATGCTTGACGGCCGTCAGAAGGTTCACCTAGTGGGCAGTAAAAGTTACGTACCTTCCCTGCCCGTGTTTGCTAGACCACGTGTCTGTGGTCAGATGTATCTTGGCACCGACACTGTGTGCAGAGATAAATTCACTTTTCGCTGAACGTGGCCATATAGCTACGGGATGCTCTTCTGGGAGAAATAATTCCTTCCGGGTACCTTCCATTGCGGTGTGCCAATGGCCACAAATTTTCTAGAGGCTTCCGAGTCCATCAATTTAAATTCCAGTAGTCGGCAGGCTAGCAGTTCCGACAAGAGGGCAAGAGGGTTATCCGGGGCCATCTTCTTTATTCGCTCGAACATTTGGGCCACGGAAGCATGCCTATTGCCAGGTGAACACGACAACAGTACGGTGGAAGGTGGAGTGGAGGACAACTGGGAGGAAAGAGGAGAAGGAGAAGAGGCAGGATGGGGAGCGCCGGGAGTGTGTCATTGTGGGTTCTCACGGTGTTGCTTCCACTGGGATCGGTGATGGCAGGCCAGGTGCCTTCTTAAGGCGGTCATCCCTAGGTGAGTGTTGCACAGGCTGCAGATGGCAATACTATTGTCAGCAGCGGACATGTTAAAAAAAGCCCACACTGCAGAGCCATGTGCAGGCGTCCTGGGAGCGCCAAATGTGACTGTGCATGATGGATGGCTCGTTCCAGATACATTAGCAGTCTGCTTTTTGCCTCCTGTGCACTGTAAGTTCTGCCTGCTTCTCCTTCTTCTCCTCCCTATCTGCTGCTCTGTCTTTCCCTCTAAACTCCCCTCCTTATCCTCTCTTGTGGACATCCATGTGACGTCCATAGACACATCATCATTGACCCCTTCACCACCACTGACATTAGAGATCTCGGAGTAGGCAGCAACAGCGGGGACCACCCTCCTGCCGGGTGGCGTCTATTGATACCTCCTCTTCCTGATCTGATGCTAAGAATGGCTGCGGATCGGTAAGGTCTTGTGATGGATGTGAAAATAATTCCTCGAGCGGAGGGGATATGGTGGTGGTGGTGTCTTTGGGGGTGCAGATAGAGAGGATGACAAGGGTGCAGAAGCGAAAGGCTGAGTGAGCCACTCAACCAAGTCTGGTGCGTCATTTGACGTAATCGCATGCACCTTCTGCAACTTGCCACTTAGGCTCTGGCCTGGTGCACCTGCCCGACCCCTACCACCACTGTGGAATGGCCTGCCTCTTCCTCTGCCTGGTAATTTCAAAATGACCCTGTGACAATAGTCCCTATAGAAGAGCAGAATTTGTGGAAGAAGGTATATCACACCCCTGCTTCAATCACTTTTTGGGGGGGGCACAACTGGTATATCACTCCAGTAGAAATGATTTGTTCCAATGTCGTTTGTCACTATATATACATGAGCTAAGGCAGCTAAACCGCAAATACTGCACTACCCAACTGCTCTATAAAGTAAGTATATAATTGGTATATAACACATCTGCTTCAATCCCTTTTTTGGGGGGGGCAACTGGTATATCACTCCAGTAGAAATTATTTGTTCCAATGGCATTTGTCATTATCTGTAGCTGAGGTAACGCAGAAAAACCGCAAACCAATGCTGCACTACCCAAATGCACTATAAAATATATAATTGGTATATAACACCCCTGCTTCAATCAGTTTTTTGGGGGGCAACTGGTATATCACAGCTGTAGAAATTATTTGTTCCAATGTCGGTTGTCACTATCTGTAGCTGAGGTAACGCAGCAAAACCGCAAACAAATGCTGCACTACCCAACTGCACTATATAGAGAGTATATAATTGGTATAGAACACACCTGCTTCAATCAGTTTTTTTGGGGGGGCAACTGGTATATCACACCAGTAGAAATTATTTGTTCCAATGGTGTTTGTCACTATCTGTAGCTGAGAACGCAGAAAAACATAGTAACATAGTATATAAGGCCGAAAAAAGACATCTGTCCATCCAGTTTGGCCTGTTATCCTGCAAACCGCAAACATATACTGCACTACCCAAATTAACTATATAGAAAGTATATAATTGGTATATAACACCCCTGCTTCAATTACTTTTTTTGGGGGGCAACTGGTAATGACACCAGTAGAAATGATTTGTTCCAATGCCGTTTGTCACTATCTGTAGCTAAGATAATGCAGCTAAACCGCAAACCAATGCTGCACTACCCAAATGCAATGTATAGAAAGTATATAATTGGTATATAACACCCCTGCTTCAATCAGTTTTTTTGGGGGGGTAACTGGTATATTACAGCTGTATAAATTATTTGTTCCAATGTCACTTGTCACTATCTGTAGCTGAGGTAACACAGAAAAACCGCAAACAAATGCTGCACTACCCAAATGCACTATACAGAAAGTATATAATTGCTATATAAAACCCCTGCTTCAATAAAAAAAAAATTTGGGGGGGGGGGGGGGTGTTGAGGAAGGGTTGAGACGTATGCATATATATACATATATGCATGCAAACGCGTGCATGCATATATGATATATATGCATGAATTAATTGCCACTTTATAGGATGATGTGCGCAGATGTGCCCAGCATCTGCACACATCTGCCCCTAGTGGTCCACAGGGACTCATTGTGGCCCCTGTGGAAAATATGTGCCCCCAAATAAGTATATAATATGTGTATATATATGTTATACCCCAATATCAGGGTATACATGTGTATGGATGTGCCCCAAGCATCCATATACATGTATATTATGTATATATCCCCCTCCATAGGCCCCTTTACCTGAAACCAGGTGCATCAGTGTGAATATGTCCCAAGCATGCACACTGATGCAATCTGGCTGATTGCATCAGAATGACCGGACAAGGGTCCGGTCATCCTGATGGCTACAAAGAACTCAGGTTCAACAGAATCTGAGTTCTTTGTTCTAATTATCTCCAGAGCTGCTGGAGATAATTATGCATGATAGAAGGAAGGGAGAAACCTCCCCTCCTTCTATTATGCGCATTCCGGTAGCGCGATTACCATCGCGCTGCCCGGAATGCAAAGTGCTACAGGCGGGAGATCAAAGGCTTCTCACGCCTGTTAGCAAGTGGCGTGGCCCCGACGCCCTCGTCCGAGGACGCGCGGGCTGGCGCAGTGACGTCATCTCATAAATATAAATATCCGGCGGCCCCTGCACTGAAGGAGGAGAGCCGAGCAGCCCCACCTCGATCAAGCGGGAAATGAGCAAGCGGGAATCAACCCCTGGATGACAAGCCGTTGATCCCCTGGAGGGCTGAGTACCTACCCTATCCCACCAACGAACCCCTATATTACCCCTACTTGCCCATATCCCCTATCCGACCAACGATTCCCTATAACCCCTATATTAACCCCTACTTGCCCATATCCCCTATACCACCAACGATTCCCTATACCTCCTATATTGTGATTACCATATCCCCTACACAACCCCCATCTATCCCACCAATGTACCCCTACTCCCATTGTCCCTATACCATCCCTGCAGGCATCCCTATTAACCCTTGCAGTGCTGTACCTCCACCCTTCAGTTCACCAATCCCATACCCTTACCCTACAGGAGCATCCCTGCTCCCTATTCTGTACCCCTGACTGTATTTCTGTGTCTGTGGCCTGCATTCACCCCTGCAGCGCCACCGTTAACCCTTTGTTGTTCTCTTAGGGATAGAATTAGTACCAGGTGGGGTGGGCTGCTAATATATGTGTGTGTGTACTGTATTAGATAGCTTTGTGGGTGGAATTTGGGAACCGTGTAGTGTAGTTTACTACTGTATTTCTAGTACTGTATTGTTAGTGCTTTGCGTGCGTTGTGTACTAAAGGTGTTAATAAATATTGTATGTTATTTGTAACTACTGTGTAACGAGTGGTTATTAATGGTAGTTAGTTCAGTAAGGCGCATGCAGCTAGTTTAGTGATTAGCGTAAGGTATAGTGAAAGTATTGTATTATTATAAAGGTATAAATAGTCATCGGTAGACGGCTCCTCCTATTTATGAATATTAATTATTGATATTTGCATAAATATTGGTGATTAATATTCCCCCTTTACATTGGCGAGCCAGGCCCACTGCTTAGATTTTGAAATCTGTGTTTGGTTTTGAGGCTAGAGGTCGCTTATACTGTGAATTATCAGGCAAGAGAGGCGCGGTCAGTGGTCTGAGCGTCTAGGACTTGATAATTGGGACAGGTAACGCAACTCTTCTTTATATTATCAAACGCAGATGAAAATCTTTAGCAGAGAATCTATAATCTATCTGTGTATTAATATTTTTATATTTGCTTTACATAATCACCACGTCGCTTGAGTGTTGCAAGGGAGAAGACACGTCACTGGAGGAGAGCCATCTTCATTGGAACAGCGTACAAGTCCGGCTGGTCGGGAAGATGCGATCCGTTAGAAAAAGGACTTCTTCCAAGCAGCTACGTAGGACAAAGAAGTACTATTTTGTCACCTATGCCCACTGGGAACAAGAAACCCAGATGGTGATGTTGGACACTAATCCCTGGAGGTGGGATTTGGTGTGCAATGGGGTAGATACCCCTACGGTGGATGTAAGGATGGATGGTACTCTTATGACTGAAGAATACTGAGGTAGGTATGTGTCTTCTGATTGGAAAGACCCCAGGGGCAGAGATATTAACTTTGACATCAATATAGATGGTTCGTTTAAGTGGCCTTTTTGTGAGGCAGTAGACGAAGGATGCTGGACCTTTACTCAGTGGGTCTATCAGTCCCAAACCAAACCTGTAGGGAAGCTAGTGTTACAGGCTGGAGAAAACGATCAGTTGTATCCGTTCAAAGGAAGGGGGCAGATCTGTGCAACAGTGGTGAGGGTCCCCTACGATACAGAAGATCTCCAACCGGTAAAACCACATTCGGACTCTTGCACTGCCCCTATCCATCAATTGGCAGATCCTGTAGCTCCTCAACTGTCATCCCCCTTGAAGATCATCACGGATGCCAAATTCATCCTGTTTACCTAGAGAATTACCGTAGATGACTTCCGAGTTGACCATTGGGATCACAGGTGTGAGGAGTTTGTTAGGAACCAAATTGACATGGTAAGAGGTTGGATAGAGGCGGGGCAAAAGGTAAGAAAAGAGGACTCCAGACAGAGGAAGAACAGGGGGAGGAGAGATCTAGTGGCTATGGGACTTGGCGGAGGTGCTTTGGGAGTGGGCCCCCTGAACACTATGGATATGGAAGTCCTGAGAAGTAAGCTTGGAGAGGTTGCGCGACACGCCGGAGAAGGATTCAAGACCCAGCTTGATGTAAACCACGTCTTACAGCATTCACACATAGATGCCACTACCGCTCTATCTTCTGCTATACGTGAGAAGTTTAGGAGGCTAGTTGTGGGTCTCTTGGAGGAGCAGGATCAGGCTCAGCTTGCTCTGGCGTGTACACAGGTCCAAAGTGAACTCTCGGACAACCTTAAACATATTGTCTCAGCATTACACAACGGCCACTTCCCCTTCAACCTCCGTCAGCGAATAAGTCCACTGATCTCTCCTTTCGCCATCAATCATACCAACTGGTGGGTGGTTCAGTGGCATGGATGTCGAAATTTAACCTGTACTCCTTCGTCCTTGGCACCTGTGTCCAGTCGCCTCAGACAGGGATACAGTGCCATCAATCTAGGTACAGTGATGAACAACCGAACGGTGCTTCATCCCCAGCTCCCCTCGAGCGTTCTAACTTATGAAGAAGGCCATCCTTCTTTGTTTGACACTGAGGGATGTTGGTTGAGAGAGGATCCCATCCTCTGTCAGGGTGGTCGGGATCGGCTGCTTAGGCACCAGTGTTGGAACACCGAGGGGACCTGTAAGATGAAGGCCAACCCAATACCCTCGTCCTCTTTAAAATACTTGGGACAGGGGTATTGGTGTTAGTACCAAGGGAGTAATGGGTCGTACGCAATTTATGGACTTAATTGTACTGAGCGAGGAGTACTCCTCCCCGGAGCGTACTGTACTCTTAGCCCCGTTCTAGGTCTGGACGTCGCAGAGCAGCAAGTAAGAACCCCAATTACCCCGGAAATAAGACTCGACATTCGTCCCGATGTTCCTGTGAGACTTCAGAAGATTCCTCTTGGCTTCGGCAAAGAACTTAAACAGCTCCTGTTGGACTTCAGCCAAGAGGAAGACATTTTACAACATCTTCGGGAGACGGAGAAACAGGCCACCATCCGATTTACCCATGACCGGACGAAAATTACCACGGTTGCCACAGCATTGGACAAGGACTCAAAGATCTCATGGTGGGAGAGTCTTTTTGGATACAGTCCTAAGGCAACCTCGTTTTTCAATTTACTAATACACCCGGTGGTAGTGCTTCTGGTTCTGGTCGAACTTATGTACCTAGGACTGTGGTGGATGTACCGGAGGGTCAAGAGACTAGCGGACCAACTAAGCCAGAACCAAACAGCACTTCACGAACACAACCGCCGGAGGCTCAGGATTTGATTTCACCAAGTCCTGAAGCCGAAAAAGATCCAAAGGACAAGACTATTCGTGTGGGGGGATTTTCAGGATGGAAAATCTCCAATTTATCCTGAGACCCCATGGGACGGATATTGGACTGGTTCGTATGAGGTTTTGGGAGGTACACCCAGTGCCCTCCTGAGACCTCATAGTATTGTGTATAAATGTCCTTGGGGTCAGGTGGGTTGGGGAAGGGGAAGGGGAACTGTGTAAATAACATATATTTTGTGTGAATGGGGATAAGATTAGGGCACGGTAGGGACAGGCCCCCTCTGTTTGCCATTTGCCACCTTGAACCCTTGAACGGTTAAGTTCATAAGGGAAGGGCTGGATGTGTAGTGTGGCAGAGGGTTCCCCGCAGTTAGAATTTAGGTACAATGACATCACCTTGCTCAAAGAAAAATCTGACCTGCCTTGTAAAGACCTATTAATCTGTCCACGGGAGAACCGCACCCATCAAGGTGGAACAAGAGATGTTGGACGAAAGTCGTGCTTGAAGAAAGTTGGCGCAGTCAGAGACTGAGGTTGTGAGGGTGAACCTGCTCCAGATTCCTTGGGGGCGGGCCATACCTGAAGATTCGGCAACATTACCGAGAGATAGTGAGGGTGTGGTCACCCCAAAACCAGGGGTGGCTAACACCGGAAGACAGGTATAGAAGGTGCAGCAGCACTAAAGCGTATATTGGCCTTAATGTGGTGGTGCACGCGGTGTTAAACGCCAGTCCGTAGCGTCCCTCCAAGTAGGCAACCAAAAAACAGTAGAACCGCAGCACTCTCTTGTCTCTATAATTCCTTTATTCCATCAAATCCATGCGACGTTTCGACCTGAACGGTCTTTCTCAAGCAACTGACAATACATCATTACCAGGCTTAAATATCCTCCTTCTAGGAGGAGCTACCACACATGTCATCATAAATCAAAACCAATTAAGAACAATCTTAAAACAGCATAAAGCAAGGCATCTTTCCAAGATTAGCAAATCAACAAATCAGCACTTACTTTGGTACACCTGGTGGAGTACTGGTGGGGGTATAGGTGGAGTATAGATATCATATTCCGGGCGGCATGTCAGTGTTCCCTTAGTTCCTATATGAATGCGCAGGCGTGCTGTAGCTGGACGTGCACCAAAAAACTTTGTGTAGCGGCGTCTCCTGGTTCTCAGTGTGCCTGCGCATCCGAAAGGGGGTCACACCTGCGCATAAGCGCATTAGATGTGCGCAGGCGCCCTGGGTCAAAGACTGCTGTCCAAAGTCCTGTCGCGCAAGTGCTTGTAACGGGGCTCGCGCAGGCGTACTAATGCACCGTCGGCTAGCGCAATATAGGGCATCTCAGTAGTTCAGCCTTATCTTTAGGAGTACTAAGTGGGCAGGACATATAGCATCGCATAATGGCATAAAGTCCGGAGTATTAACAACGGTCTGTCCTGACAATCTTATGCAGCTATGTCAGTTTGCAGAAATAGGTACCAGCAAATTGTATTGATTATAATATTAACATACATCCCTCTCAGACAGTCTAAGGAGAAAGCTCAGATGAAGATATTATATTCGTGTATCACTAAAGTAGGGGGATGGGCAAAAAGACATGTACATGGACAGTGGTAGAAACACACAGTGATATGTGGCTACCCCATAGTCCTAAAACATTCAACGCTTAGGGCCGCAGTGTGAAGGGGTCCAACCGGGTAAACGGGAGGATACCCCTTCACACGAATGTGCCCGCCATTGCGAATGGTAGTCGTCAACCCCATCAAATTTGTAGGGGGACGCGGTTTACCATGTACATATGACCAAGGAGGGGAGGCAGGAGACCCATCTCTGGGTCCCTCACTCCCTCAAGGGGTTACCATTCACACCAGCCCTAAACCCCTCTACTAGAGTGAGATCACACACTACTCAAAATAAAAATATATGATCAATAGCGCTAGTAGACTTTCTTGAGGGATTAGTGTATGTTTGCTGATACCTAAATTCAAACTAGACAATGTGCTTAAAGGAAGTTCATTTGAATTGGGGTCCGCTTAATGTCATTAAAGACCATTGACAGCTCCAAACTTTGTGAACATGCGTAGAGAGATAATATCTCCAATAGTGTTCAACTCATTGTCATAATGGCCCCAAAAAAACGGTTAGTCCCCAACTTTTGTAATTATAGTCCAATTATATGGTCATATTATAGCTACCAACGTCCAACCGGTCGTTTGAAAGGAGGGAATTTTGTCACTGTGGCCCTGCCCACCAGACGTCCACTCGGGGTCCAATCTGTTAAAAAAAGACATATATTAGTCTCTGCAATCATAACCACACGGTTAGGTACAACACTTAAATGACATTGCGTAATACTCGGTATGAAGAACACAATATTCCTTCTGGATTAGAAAAGCATGCCAATCCTGAAATCCCTATTTAAACCATTCGGTTTGAGCGTTTGGAGTTCTACAGTTTTTTGGTCGCCTAACACCGGAAGACGGTTACCTGTAAGGAAGGCCAGTCAAAAACTGAGAGGGTCAAGCAGCTCCGGAAGTCAAGAAAAATGACAGTAGGAGGGGCTGATACCGAAATGATCAAAGCAAAAGATGCCAAGAAAGGTCCCGCGAGAAGAAGACGGTGTATCCTGTGAATGGAGGAGTGGGTTACGGTGAAGGGCAGGTCGGAAGAAGCTGGATGAGGGATGTCTAGGTACTTAAAGATCAATGTGCACTACAGTTCTTCCTGAACTTCCACCAAGGATGGGGTTGAGCGGGACAAATATGTCTCAACCCTTTCCCCCAAAATATTGTTGTGTTTCCGACAACAGGGGGATTGTTGAGGAAGGGTTGAGACGTATGCATATACTGTATATACATATATGCATGCAAACACGTGCATGCATATATGATATACAGTATATGCATGCATTAATTGCCACTTTATAGGATGATGTGCGCAGATGTCCCCAGCATCTGCGCACATCTGCCCCTAGTGGTCCACAGGGACTCATTGTGGCCCCTGTGGAAAATATGTGCCCCCAAATAAGTATATAATATGTGTATATACAGGGAGTGCAGAATTATTAGGCAAGTTGTATTTTTGAGGATTAATTTTATTATTGAACAACAACCATGTTCTCAATGAACCCAAAAAACTCATTAATATCAAAGCTGAATATTTTTGGAAGTAGTTTTTAGTTTGTTTTTAGTTTTAGCTATTTTAGGGGGATATCTGTGTGTGCAGGTGACTATTACTGTGCATAATTATTAGGCAACTTAACAAAAAACAAATATATACCCATTTCAATTATTTATTTTTACCAGTGAAACCAATATAACATCTCAACATTCACAAATATACATTTCTGACATTCAAAAACAAAACAAAAACAAATCAGTGACCAATATAGCCACCTTTCTTTGCAAGGACACTCAAAAGCCTGCCATCCATGGATTCTGTCAGTGTTTTGATCTGTTCACCATCAACATTGCGTGCAGCAGCAACCACAGCCTCCCAGACACTGTTCAGAGAGGTGTACTGTTTTCCCTCCTTGTAAATCTCACGTTTGATGATGGACCACAGGTTCTCAATGGGGTTCAGATCAGGTGAACAAGGAGGCCATGTCATTAGATTTTCTTCTTTTATACCCTTTCTTGCCAGCCACGCTGTGGAGTACTTGGACGCGTGTGATGGAGCATTGTCCTGCATGAAAATCATGTTTTTCTTGAAGGATGCAGACTTCTTCCTGTACCACTGCTTGAAGAAGGTGTCTTCCAGAAACTGGCAGTAGGACTGGGAGTTGAGCTTGACTCCATCCTCAACCCGAAAAGGCCCCACAAGCTCATCTTTGATGATACCAGCCCAAACCAGTACTCCACCTCCACCTTGCTGGCGTCTGAGTCGGACTGGAGCTCTCTGCCCTTTACCAATCCAGCCACGGGCCCATCCATCTGGCCCATCAAGACTCACTCTCATTTCATCAGTCCATAAAACCTTAGAAAAATCAGTCTTGAGATATTTCTTGGCCCAGTCTTGACGTTTCAGCTTGTGTGTCTTGTTCAGTGGTGGTCGTCTTTCAGCCTTTCTTACCTTGGCCATGTCTCTGAGTATTGCACACCTTGTGCTTTTGGGCACTCCAGTGATGTTGCAGCTCTGAAATATGGCCAAACTGGTGGCAAGTGGCATCTTGGCAGCTGCACGCTTGACTTTTCTCAGTTCATGGGCAGTTATTTTGCGCCTTGGTTTTTCCACACGCTTCTTGCGACCCTGTTGACTATTTTGAATGAAACGCTTGATTGTTCGATGATCACGCTTCAGAAGCTTTGCAATTTTAAGAGTGCTGCATCCCTCTGCAAGATATCTCACTATTTTTGACTTTTCTGAGCCTGTCAAGTCCTTCTATTGACCCATTTTGCCAAAGGAAAGGAAGTTGCCTAATAATTATGCACACCTAATTTAGGGTGTTGATGTCATTAGACCACACCCCTTCTAATTACAGAGATGCACATCACCTAATATGCTTAATTGGTAGTAGGCTTTCGAGCCTATACAGCTTGGAGTAAGACAACATGCATAAAGAGGATGATGTGGTCAAAATACTCATTTGCCTAATAAATCTGCACGCAGTGTATATTTTATACCCCAATATCAGTGTATACATGTGTATGGATGTGCCCCAAGCATCCATATACATGTATATTATATATATATATATATATATATATATATATATATATATATATATATATCCCCCTCCATAGGCCCCTTTACCTGAAACCAGGTGCATCAGTGTGAATGTGCCCCAAGCATGCAAACTGATGCAATCTGGCTGATTGCATCAGAATGACCGGACAAGGGTCCGGTCACCCTGATGGCTACAAAGAGCTCAGGTTCAACAGAATCTGAGTCCTTTGTTCTAATTATCTCCAGCGCTGCTGGAGATAATTATGCATGATAGAAGGAAGGGAGAAACCTCCCCTCCTTCTATTATGCGCATTCCGGCAGCGCGATTACCATCGCGCTGCCCGGAATGCAAAGTGCTACAGGCGGGAGATCAAAGGCTTCTCATGCCTGTTAGCAAGTGGCGTGGCCCCGATGCGCTCATCCGGGGATGCGCGGGCTGGCGCAGTGACGTCACCTCACTGCGCTGGCCCACAATGTGGGCGGTGCGGCAGTGCGGGCCGCCGGATATAAATATCCAGCGGCCCCTGCACTGAAGGAGGAGAGCCGAGCCGCCCCACCTCTACAGAAGACCCCTGGAAATGATAAAGCGGGAATCAACCCCTGGACGACGAGCCGTTGATCCCCTAGAGGGCTGAGTACCTACCCTATCCCACCAATGAACCCCTATATTACCCCTACTTCCCCATATCCCCTATCCCACCAACGATTCCCTATAACCCCTATATTAACCCCTACTTGCCCATATCCCCTATACCACCAACGATTCCCTATACCTCCTATATTGTGATTCCCATATCCCCTACACAACCACCATCTATCCCACCAACGTACCCCTACTCCCATTGTCCCTATATCATCCCTGCAGGCATCCCTATTAACCCTTGCAGTGCTGTACCCCCACCCTTCAGTTCACCAATCCCATACCCTTACCCTACAGGAGCATCCCTGCTCCCTATTCTGTACCCCTGACTGTATTTCTGTGTCTATGGCCTGCATTCACCCCTGCAGCGCCACCGTTAACCCTTCGTTGTTCTCTTAGGGGTAGAATTAGTACCAGGTGGGGTGGGCTGTTAATATATGTGTGTGTACTGTATTAGATAGCTTTGTGGGTGGAATTTGGGAACCGTGTAGTGTAGTTTGGTACTGTATTTCTAGTACTGTATTGTTAGTGCTTTGCGTGCGTTGTGTACTAAAGGTGTTAATAAATATTGTATGTTATTTGTACCTACTGTGTAACGAGTGGTTATTAACGGTAGTTAGTTCATTAAATCACCTGCGGTCTTGAAAATAAACGGTACACTCCCGCAATTACATAAAACCACAATAAAGAAAAAGAGTGCTAGACACACCGGTATGAGAAAATACAAATCAATTTTATTCAATATCCATAAAAGACATACATGATACATATTATAAGACAATAAATGAGCAGGGACAACCACAATCCTGCATCACACTGCTACCTGCCTCATCCATTGGACGGACGTAAATAGATCTCCATGTGTGTAATATATAAATAATCTATTATCCCAAAGTATATAATACCAGGAGCATGGAGAATCTATAGCAAGGGTGCGCTTGCCTCAATACACCGGTGTGCATGAATACCAAAATAGCAGACACAAGATCCGAAAATATAAGGTAAGGCAGGTGTATAGGGCTACATACCAACAGAGCAGGGACAGGTACCAGGGCAATGGCGCTCCTCAACGTGCGTTTCGCGTATAGTTTGCTTCCTCAGGAGGAGTTAAAGACCAGAGAGGGAGAGAGCACTAATAAGGCGCCGACAACCAATCCTGTGTCTATGATAGCGTCATGTGATTCTCTGTGAGGTTCCACGTCATCACGGCGGCGCATGACCAATCAGCGTCCGCCACGTCATGTTACTTCCGCCCTTCCTCTGAGGCCAGTGGAGGAAAGGGCGGTCGCGCATTCTATGATGCCGATCGCCATCGCCACCAACGCCCTGCACAGGAGAGAGAGGGCGGAAGGAGACGCCCGGACCCAATGGTCATGCGCACGGATGACACAGAATATAAAGAGTCGATGAGGCTCAATCAAGAGTGCATACGGATCTAGTCCTAGTGTATACATAATTATAATATTTTCTATATGAATACGTGGAAGTCCCATAATTTACCCATAATAAGGTGAACATTTCAATTTGAAACAGAGTGTTATTCTCATAAATATATAATAATTACAGTGATCATGACATTGTATCAAAAAATCAATAATTCATTCGACATGATAATATAAAAGATAAAAAATGAAAAATAAATAAATACCCACGGTGACCACAGTGTGTATTCAAATGTGACAGTATTACTTCCGCCCTTCCTCTGAGGCCAGTGGGGGAGAGGGCGGTCGCACATTCTATGATGTCGATCGCCATCGCCACCACCGCCCTACACAGGAGAGAGAGGGCGGAAGGAAAACGCCCAGACCAGAAGGTCATGCGCACAAATGTCACAAAGTATAGGGAATCTATAAAACTCAATCATAAGTACGTATAAATCCAATCATAGTGTATACATGAAAATAATATTTTATACATGGATACGTGAAGATCCCATAATTTACGCATGATAAGATGAACATGCCGATTGAAACATAGTGTCATTTTCATAAATGTACAAATAGTACAGTGATCATGGCACTACCTCATACAATCAAAAGTTCATCCAACATGATGTAATAAAACATAAAAATTAAAAACCCGTGGTAGTTAGTTCAGTAAGGCGCATGCAGCTAGTTTAGTGATTAGCGTAAGGTATAGTGAAAGTATTGTATTATTATTATAAAGGTATAAATAGTCATCGGTAGATGGCTCCTCCTATTTATGAATATTAATTATTGATATTTGCATAAATATTGGTGATTAATATTCCCCCTTTACAGGGGGCAACTGGTATATCACACCAGTAGAAATTATTTGTTCCAATGGTGTTTGTCACTATCTGTAGCTGAGGTAACGCAGAAAAACATAGTAACATAGTATATAAGGCCGAAAAAAGACATCTGTCCATCCAGTTCGGCTTGTTATCCTGCAAACCGCAAACAAATGCTGCACTACCCAACTGTACAATATAGAAAGTATATAACTGGTATATAACACCCCTGCTTCAAACTGTTGTTTTTGGGGGGCAACTGGTAATGACACCAGTAGAAATTATTTGTTCCAATGTTGTTTATCACTATCTGTAGTTGAGGTAACGCAGCAAAACAATGCTGCACTACCCAAATAAACTATATGGAAAATATATAATTGGTATATAACACCCCTGCTTCAATCAGTTTTTTGGGAGGGCAACTGGTATATGACACCAGTAGAAATTATTTTTTCCAATGTCGTTTGTCACTATTAGGGATGAGCGAACCCGAACTGTAAAGTTCGGGTTCGTACCGAACTTTAGGATTTTTGGACCCCGGACCCGAACTTTTTTGTAAAAGTTCGGGTTCGAGTTCGGTGTTTGGCGAGTTAATGGCGCTTTTTGAAAGGCTGCAGAGCAGCCAGTCAACAAGTGTTTAAATAGTTTGCCCTTAGAAGCCATCACAGCCATGCCTACTAATGGCATGGCTGTGATTGGCTAGTGCAGCATGTGACCCAGCCTCTATATACATGTAAGCTGGAGTCACGTAGCGCTGCACATCACTCTGCTCTTACTAGTCTAGGGATATGATGCTGCTGCTGTGAGGGAGAGAATAGGAAAGAATCTGTTATCAGAAATGCTTGTTAACTCAGCCTTTTAAAGCGATTTTGTTTTGTGGGTGCAGTGCACCATTTTTTTACTCTGCCCTGAGCCCAGTGACACAGAAAAATAACGTTTATCTGTTTGTTAGTTAGGTGGGCGTCAGTGGCCATTTTGTGCAAGTTCAGTGCACCAGCACAGCATATGTGCTTTGTGACAGTCAAATACAAGGTTTAAATACTGCAGTTATATTTTGGGTTTAAAAAAACACCCATTTTTGACAATACCCTACATCTGGGGCCTTTGCTGTATTTGTCACTGTGAAATACAAGCTTGAAATACTGCAATTATATTCTGGGTTTTAAAAAACACCCTTTTTTGGCAATACACTACATCTGTGGCCTTTGCTGCATTTGTCCCTGTGAAATACAAGCTTGAAATACTGCAATAATATTCTGGGTTTTAAAAAACACCCTTTTTTGGCAATACACCACATCTGTGGCCTTTGCTGCATTTGTCCCTGTGAAATACAAGCTTGAAATACTGCAATTATATTCTCGGTTTAAAAAAACACCCATAAGATACTAATTTTGTGGCCTTTGCTGCATTTGTCACTGTGAAATACAAGTGTAAGATACTGCTGTTATATTCTGCTATTAAAAAAACACCCATTTTGGCCAAGATATAAAATTTGCAGCCTTTGCTGCATTTGTCACAGAGAAATACAAGCTTGAAAAACTGCACTAATATTCTGTTATTAAAAAAACACCCATTTTGGGCAAGATAATAAATTTGCAGCCTTTGCTACATATATCACAGTGAAATACAAGCTTGAAAAACTGCACTAATATTCTGTTATTAAAAAAACACCCATTTTATGCAAGATAATAAATTTGCGGCCTTTGCTGCATTTGTCACAGTGAAATACAATCAGTCAATACTGCAGTTACATTGTTGCTTGACAAATTAAATTTTTGGGGGACCGTGAAGTAATTGTATAAAATTCGCCTGTCACACTGTTGTGTAACCTCAAGAAATTTTTCCTCTTTATGACATCGTCACTGCCTTACTCTCAGTGAACTTAATTTTTGACTATTGGCAGTTACATAGTTGCCTGACATAAACCATCTGTTAGTTTGGTGGGTGAATGCAAAGAATGAGGAGATCGTCAAATAAGGGATGTGGCCCCGGTTGTGGTGCTGCTGGTGGAGCTCCTGTTACAGGGAGAGGACGTGGTCGATCTGTGCCAGCTACACGCACAAGTGAAACCACTTCCTCAGGTGCAAGTAGGCGACAGAACCTTCAGTGGTATTTGGTAGGGCCGAATGCGGCTCTACGAATGGTGAGGCCAGAACAAGTACAGGCGATAGTAGATTGGGTGGCTGACAGTGCCTCCAGTTCCTTCACATTGTCTCCCACCCAGTCTCCCGCTGAAAGATCAGAGTTGGCACCTGCAGCCCATGTCCATCATTCCTTCACCTCACCCCCTTGCATATCAGCCAATCAGCCTGAGCCCCAAGTCATGGAGCAGTCTCTTCTGCTTTTTGATGACTCTGCTAGCAGGATTTCCCAGGGCCATCCACATTGCCCTGCCCCAGGAGTGGAAGAGATTGGGTGCACCGATGCCCAACAACTTATGTTTCAGGATGAGTATATGGGAGGACCATCGCAGCACATCTCGGATGATGACGAAACACAGGTGCCAACTGCTGTGGCTTTCGAAAGTGTGCAGACCGACAAGGAGGGCAGGGGTGAAGACTGGGTGGAAGATGATGTGGAGGACGATGAGGTCCTCGACCCCGCATGGAATCAAGGTCATGCGAGTGACCTGTGTAGTCCAGAGGAAGAGGCGGTGGTCGCACAGAGCCACCAGCACAGCAGAAGAGGGAGCAAGGTGCAAAAGCGGAGCGGCCGTCCCCTAGACAGTACGCCTGTTACTGCCCACCGCAGCAAAGGAACGAGCACACCAAAGCCAGCTCCAAGGAGTTCCCTGGCGTGGCAGTTCTTCAGACAATGTGCTGATGACAAGACATGAGTGGTTTGCTCGCTGTGCAATCAGAGCCTGAAGCGAGGCATAAACGTTCTCAACCTGAGCACAACCTGCATGACCAGGCATCTAAGTGCAAAGAATGAACTGCAGTGGAGTAGACACCTCAAAAACCAAGAAAGGACCTGGCTCCTACTGCTTCCTCTTCTGCTGCAGTCTCGGCCTCTTCATCCACCTCTGGAGTGACATTGCCACCTGCCACCCCGCAAACAGGGCAGGGTTAGCATGGCCGAAATGTGGAAAAGCTTTGTCTGCTTGCAATTGGGCACATGGCCTGAGCTTGCCCTTTACGCCTTGGAGGTGCTGGCCTGCAGCCAGTGTATTTCCTGAACTTGTGTTTAGAACGGCAGGGGGCGTTATCACAGACAAGCGCAACCGCCTGTCCACAGCCAATGTGGATAAGATCATGTTCATTAAAATGAACCAGGCATGGATCCCACAGGACTTGTCCGTACCTTGTGCAGAATAGACATGTATACCGGCCTTACCCAGCCATTGTTATACTATAGTGCAATTGCTCATTGTTGTATTTTTGATATTTCACACTCTTTTGGAGTGTACCGTAATAAAAAAAATTAAAACAAAAAAACAGTTTCCTTGTCCTCCTCCACCGCCGCTTCCGCCTACACAGCTACGTCCACCACCTCCTCAACCTCCTACTCCATATGGACCTCCACCTCATACATCAAGATTATTTTTTGTTAACTTTTATGTATTTTATTTTAAGCCATTTCACTAATTTGTCTGATACATTGTTGGCTTACATATCCCAAATTTTTGGCTGTAATATACCCTTGCTCTACCTAGTGGACAGGTTAATATATTTCACTAATTTTTCTGTTACATAGTTGGGTGACATTCACCATTTTTTGGCTGTGATATACCCCTGCTCTACCTAGTGGACAGGTTAACAAATTTCACTAATTTGTCTGTTACATAGTTGGGTGACATTCACCAATTTTTGGCTGTGATATACCCCTGTGCTACCTAGTGGACACGGAAATACATTTCACTAATTCGTCTGTTACATTCTTGGGTGACATTTTTGCCGTGAATAAACCCCTGCTCTGCATAGGTGACGGGGACCAAAATAAAAAAAAATCATCTGTTACATTGTCAGGTTTTTACATTTTACCAATTTTTCCCTATACAAACTCCTGCTCTGCATAGTTGACAGGGCCCGAAATTTTTAAAAATCGTTTGCTCAATTGGTGGGTGAAATTAACCCATTTTTGCCGATGAAAAACCGCTGCTCTGCATAGGTGACAGGGACTTAAATGTCTAAAATTCATCTTTAATTGGCCCTTTAATTCGATACTTCCGCTTTAATAACTTGTCACACATTTCCGCTCACATTTAATTTCTTACATTGACCTCCCTTAGATGTGGTATCCATTTCTCACGCTCCCTCTTCGGTGTGGAACCCTGATTCACCGCTAACCGTGATCAACCTGGTAGGCGCAGAAAAGAACATCTAAAGTTGATAGAGAAGATATCCAATTGGATCGTGGAAGTCACGGGGACGTGTGATCAGGCAGAGTCAACAAAGCGGCAGCAGGGCCTCTCCTGTCTAATGTTTCCAAATCCAAAATACCCCAGTGACATTCCCTATAATTTTTTTATTAATCATTCCAATAACAGGGTATCTTAAGAGTCCTGTATTGTTATTTATTGTCACTACCTCCCCGAGTCGGGAGTGGGTAATTGCCGATCACCCCCTCCTTTACTTGGAAGCTTTGGCTTCAATAATATGTCCGCCATTTCCACTCGATCACATTTAATTTCATACATTGACCTCCCTTGGATGTGGTATCCCTTTCTCACTCTCCCTCTCCGGCATGGAACCCTGACTCGCCGCTAAACGTGATCAACATGGTAGGCGCAGAAAGGAAGATCAAAAGTTGATAGAGCAGATATCCAATTGGATCATGGACATCACGGGGACGTGCAACATGGTGGAGCAGTATGTGTGCACACACCTACACGTACTGACTGATGGGTCTGTCCCCTTCAACTTCTGGGTCTCCAAATTAGGCACATGGCCTGAACTTGCCCTTTACGCCTTGGAGGTCCTGAACTGCCCTGCAGACAGTGTATTGTCTGAACGTTTGTTTAGCACGGCTAAAGGGGGTTATCACAGGTTATATTTACCAATGTTTGGGGTATACCCTAATTTAACCCCTTAAGGACTCGGCCCTATTTCACCTTAACCAGCTCCCGACCGCCTAACACAGGGAAGCGTCCTGCGGGCGGCCGGGTTATTCCTCGTTGACGCATCGGCGCGTCATATCGCGAGACGCGAGATTACGCGCATATTCGGCCCGCACTGCGCATGTGCGGGCCGGCAAAAGTTTGAGAAGGAGTTGGTCATCAGCCTGCCAGCCAATGATCAGCGCTGGCAGGTTGGTGACTTTTAAATTATCAAACCAAAAGCCATATAACACATTATATTTATGGGAGAGGCTTAGGGCTATGATGAGGCGGAAGCGCTTCCCCTGACCTAAGCTGGCTGTGTTGTGCCAGGAGCCAGGAGCGAGGGTAAGCCTAGCAGTGGGCATACCCTAAAGGGAGTGTTTGAGAACAGGGGGGGTGGATGGGTATGAACAGAAGCGCCCTGAGGAGCTGGGGGCTGGAGCTTAAGAAGGTAAGATGCCCCTCCCACAAATTCAGGCTGACTTTTCAGCCTTCCACTTATGGGAGAGGCTTAGGGCTATGATGAGGGGGAAGCGCTTCCTCTGACCTAAACTGGCTGTGTTGTGCCGGGAGCCAGGAGCGAGGGTAAGACTAGCAGTGGGCAAAAATAGACGAGGAGAGCAGAGTAGTGTCCAAAACATTTAATTCCTCACAGAGAGCAATGTTACAGAAAGCCTGGGAAATCTCTACGTTTGGGTTCGGGATGTACCGCGTGAAGCAAGAAGAACGCCAGCGACTCATGCATTTGATCACGTGCGCCGGGACCCCATTTTTGATGCTGAGGACGCGGCCCCGATTCGGAGCGAGTGTCCTGTGATGGCCAGAGGGTTGTAACCGAGACCTGAAGCCAGCGTTCTGATGTGGGACACGAACTGGATTGAAGTCAGGAAACTCCCACGCCAAGGAAGCAGCGGGCCATCTAGGGGGGCATCTTGCAACAGGGCTACCAATTGACAGAGGACCATGACCGGGCACTAATCGTTCGAAGTTTTGAAGAACCTGACCTCCGAGGGAGGCCCATGCTGATTGGACTTCGTGGAAGGGAGCCAGAGGACAAAAGGGTCATGGACCCAGGACAATTGCCGCACCTGCAATCCCTGACGTTTAGGGGAGGTGCTGGTGAACTCACCTGGCCTAAGGAACCCACAAAACCCGAGGTACATGGCTGCCTTAATAACCAAACTAGGAGAGTGCCCAAAAGGATGTCCATCCAGCGCGGACGACAGTCTCCTAAACATCTCGCCGGAGATAGGCTGTCGACGGGCGGTAGGGGCATCCCCGCACTTCTGGATCCCCCTAAGGGACGCCTTGACTGCCTGCCCTGAAGAAATGGAACCTCCATTTGGATTATGAAGCATGGCACAGTGCTGTATCCCCGCTAGGTACAGCCCGATGGCGTTAAATGACAGCCTGAGATTGCGGTGACAGTGGGCTATGAACACCAGGGTGTAGGAGACATTGTCCAAGCCACCTTGCGGGTGGGACCTGGAAAAAACCTCGTAAACCCTGACGCCGGCTTGGTAGTTTCCTGATGGTATGGGAAAACCCCTGAGCGTTTCAGGCAAATATATTGGATCCTGAGGGATTCAGGCAAATGCATACAACCTGTGGGAAATAAGACCTGAGCGATTTAGGCAAATGCGTACAACCTGTGGGAAATAAGACCTGAGCGATTCAGGCAAATGCGTACAACTTGTGGGAAATAAGACCTGAGCGATTCAGGCAAATGCGTACAACCTGTGGGAAATAAGACCTGAGCGATTCAGGGAAATACGTGACCTGAGTGAATCAGGAAAATACATACAACCTGGAAATACCGTCAACCTGAAAGAGACAGGAAAATACAAACCTGAGCGATTCAGGGAAATACATAAACCTGAGCGATTCAGGGAAAATACGTAAAACCTGAGCGATTCAGAGAAAACATAAAACCTGAACGATTCAGGTAAATACATAAAACCTGAGCGATTCAGGGAAATACATAAAACCTGAACGATTCAGGGAAATAAGACCTGGGTGAATCGTGGAAATACGTGAAAATTTGAGCTAATCAGGGAAATATATGAAACCTGATATTCAGGAAAATACACCCTGAGATATTCAGGAGAAAACACAACCTGAGTGCATCAGAAAAGACTCCCCCCCCCCCCCCCCCCCCCGGAAAAATAAATAAATAAATAAATATATATATATATATATACCAGAAATAGGACAGCACTCCAAGACTTGAAAAAAATGTGTCTTTATTCACCCATGTGAAGCAGTAGCGACGTTTCAGCTCACAACTGAGCCTTTCTCAAGCAAAGAAATACAAGCTTGTGCCTACCTTTAATAGCACTCAGATAATCAGGTGACCAATGAACATACAGATCAAAAACATGTGACCATTTACCATGTGAAGACCATTTACCTAATTGAGTCATGTGAACAATTACATATGCAAAATATCCTGACATTTGATACATAAAATTGCACATATTTGTGTTACATCCAAACACTTTACATTTAATGGTGCATTTATCAAAGTGCGTATATACGTAAACACAGTGAATTTAATCGATGTGAAATTAATAAATAGTATATAAATCATTAAAATCCTCCACCACGCAGACTGGGAGAAAAGAGCGTTTGACTATGTCCAACAATATCGCGCGTCCATGTGAATACTGGCCAAAAATAGCATTTTTAACTAATACTGCAGGTACCACATAGTGTCAAAGACGAACCTCTAACGCAAATATGCGCACGCAGCTCAGCTCCACTACATCCCCAGTAGCCCGGCTCCGTTGTATTCCTATGTGAGAGCCAGCGCATGCGCATAATGCGGCATTGACTTAGAAGTGTCATCTTTGTTTCTGGAAGGGTACCAGTATTACCAATGTGTCAACCTAACTATCCGGGCCAATCGGAGAAGGATCCAACCTCCCGGATGGATCAACCCCTCCAAAGTTGTGGTCAGGTAAGGGGGACACCCCACGTGAATGTGGTGTACCCCGAACCATCTCACCATTACGGTCCATAGATAGTCTAATGGGGATCTCCCATATATATTGCTTGGTAGCAGAGATTGATTTGACACAAAGTGGATACAGTAACGCAGGAAAATCCATCCAGTTGATTCTATACGCATGGAGCACCGCGAACTGTCACATATGTTCAGACTTCTATATTCGCCATCTTCGCATCAGTCTACATGGTGTCTAAAAAGGAAAAGAGAAAAGAGAGAGTTACTCATATGCTTGTAAATCTATATTCCACCTCTACTACAGGGATTGTATTTGAAAGCATCAATCATGGAATATCAGGCAAGCAGCCATCTAAACACATCCAGGGTTATTTTTAACATTTAATCCTTTACGTTTTAAGCTGTCTAGGGTGTATATCCACCACATTTCTTTATTTTTCAATATTTTGAGTCTGTTACCCCCTCTCCTGGGGGGAGGTACATGATCTACAATCCAGCATTTTAATTCACGTTCCACATGTTTATGTTCAGTAAAATGATTCGGCACCGGTAAATCACGTCGTTTCTGACGTATTGAGAATCAGTGATTATTCAATCTGGTTTTTAAATCAGTGGAAGTTTCTCCCACATATATCAGGTTGCATGGGCAAGTCAAAACATAAACTACAAAATTGGAGTTGCACGTCAATTGAAAATTAATGGGGTATGTCCTTCCAGTGGCAGGATGTATGACTCTGCGTCCTTTGCCAATATACTTGCAGTTTACGCAGCTCAGACACGGAAAACTGCCCAAACCATGTTTTTTAAATTTCATTTGATGTGTTCTCTGTTTAGGGCCACAATCTGCTCGTACCAATTGGTCCTTCAGACTGCTAGCTCTCCGGTATGATAACAGGGGAGGCAGTCTGAATTCTTGAATGTCACTGAATGTGTTCTCCAATATGCTCCAATGTCATTTAATGATCCTACCAATAGCAGCACTTTCCTCCGTATGTATAGAGATAAAAGGTATCCGACCTGGGGGATTATCAATATTCTTACCCGCTAGGGTTTCTGCTCTATCCATGTTATAAGCCCTCTGTTTATGTTTGTACAGCAACTTTGGCGGATAGCCCCTGTCCTCAAATTTCTTTGACAAGGGCCTCCGTCAAATTGCTGCCCCTGTTATCATACCGGAGAGCTAGCAGTCTGAAGGACCAATTGGTACGAGCAGATTGTGGCCCTAAACAGAGAACACATCAAATGAAATTTACAAAACATGGTTTGGGCAGTTTTCCGTGTCTGAGCTGCGTAAACTGCAAGTATATTGGCAAAGGACGCAGCTTCATACATCCTGCCACTGGAAGGACATACCCCATTAATTTTCATTTGACGTGCAACTCCAATTTTGTAGTTTACGTTTTGACTTGCCCATGCAACCTGATATATGTGGGAGAAACTTCCACTGATTTAAAAACCAGATTGAATAATCACAGATTCTCAATACGTCAGAAACGACGTGATTTACCGGTGGCGAATCATTTTACTGAACATAAACATGTGGAACGTGAATCAAAATGCTGGATTGTAGATCATGTACCTCCCCCCAGGAGAGGGGGTAACAGACTCAAAATATTGAAAAATAAAGAAATGTGGTGGATATACACCCTAGACAGCTTAAAAGCTAAAGGATTAAATGTTGAATATAACCCTGGATGTGTTTAGATGGCTGCTTGCCTGATATTCCATGATTTGATGCTTTCAAATACAATCCCTGTAGTAGAGTTGGAATATAGATTTAAAAGCATATGAGTAACTCTCTTTTCCTTTTTAGACACCATGTGGACTGATGCGAAGATGGCGAATATAGAAGTTTGAACATATGTGACAGTTCGCGGTGCTCCATGCGTATAGAATCAACTGGATGGATTTTCCTGCGTTACTGTATCCACTTTGTGTCAAATCAATCTCTGCTACCAAGCAATATATATGGGAGATCCCCATTAGACTATCTATGGACCGTAATGGTGAGATGGTTCGGGGTACACCACATTCACGTGGGGTGTCCCCCTTACCTGACCACAACTTTGGAGGGGTTGATCCATCCGGGAGGATGGATCCTTCTCCGATTGGCCCGGATAGTTAGGTTGACACATTGGTAATATTGGTGCCCTTCCAGAAACAAAGATGACACTTCTAAGTCAATGCCGCATTATGCGCATGCGCTGGCTCTCACATAGGAATACAACGGAGCCGGGCTACTGGGGATGTAGTGGAGCTGAGCTGCGTGCGCATATTTGCGTTAGAGGTTCGTCTTTGACACTATGTGGTACCTGCAGTATTAGTTAAAAATGCTATTTTTGGCCAGTATTCACATGGACGCGCGATATTGTTGGACATAGTCAAACGCTCTTTTCTCCCAGTCTCCGTGGTGGATGATTTTAATGATTTATATACTATTTATTAATTTCACATCGATTAAATTCACTGTGTTTACGTATATATGCACTTTGATAAATGCACCATTAAATGTAAAGTGTTTGGATGTAACACAAATATGTGCAATTTTATGTATCAAATGTCAGGATATTTTGCATATGTAATTGTTCACATGACTCAATTAGGTAAATGGTCTTCACATGGTAAATGGTCACATGTTTTTGATCTGTATGTTCATTGGTCACCTGATTATCTGAGTGCTATTAAAGGTAGGCACAAGCTTGTATTTCTTTGCTTGAGAAAGGCTCAGTTGTGAGCTGAAACGTCGCTACTGCTTCACATGGGTGAATAAAGACACAGTTTTTTCAAGTCTTGGAGTGCTGTCCTATTTCTGATATATATTAAGGGTGAAGCTCATTCCCTTGGACGTTGCACCTGAGCCAGTTTACTGGTGCCGCCGAATTTTCTTTTTTCTATATATGTGGTTAAGGCTGCCGGGCAGCCTGTATTTGTGGGAGGGGCTGAGGCCATGCCCCCTTTGCCTTTATAAACTCGGCGGGACTTACAGGCGGGACGTGCAGCCAGGTACTTCCGGGTGACGTACGCATGCCTGGTTCCCTGCACGTCCCGTACCTTCGTTGTTCTGGTGGGGTAAGTAGTTTTAAAGGACTGTCCTGGCGTGGACACCGAGGCGGCCGTAGGTAAGAGGGGCTTGCCCGGGCCGGTTTCTGCGCCGGCGGCGGTAGCAGCGGCTCTCCCGGCGCGTCACATGTACTCACCATGTCGGAAGCGGGAGGAGCAGGGGACGGGGCCGCAGCGTGTCGGGATTCTGGGGGGGGCTGAATGACTCAGGCCCGCCGCGGCAAGTTGCGTGCACGGTGTCCAGCGGTCGGCCGCATGTTGCTGTTGCTGGGCACGCACAGCGGCTCCGCCCCCTCAGGTCCTGATCATAACGGTACGGCTGTACAATCCAGCGTGGGTACGTGGGCACAACAGCTACATACTGGTGGCATTCCCTACGCCTGGCGTCTCGTTGCAGGTACCCCCATTCTGACAAGGAGACGCTAGACCCAAGTTGGCTGTAAATTGAGGGGAAAACTTAAAAAAACAAAAAACAAAAAAAACTCCCAATTGATTCCTGTACACAAGGGTAATATATAAAGGTGTATGTTCGGTACATGCCAGCAGTGTATGTATTTTATGCAGAGTTGTGTGTTCTTGGCATGCCTGCAATATATGTGGGTTCACAGTGCTGTATGTTCTTTGCGTGTCTGCTGGGTACGTATCATACAGCACGGTATGGGTGTTATTTACGTGCCTGCAGTGTATGTATATTATAGAGGGTAGGTTCTTTACGCACGGGAAATCGGTCCAGTACTGCGGGTACCTGTGGTATGATGGTGGTCCTCGGGTCAGTCCGGTACGACACTCCTGGTTGGGGACGTAACGTCGGTGCAATCTGGGCGGTGTTTGTGTATGAGCCGGTGGAAGCTTCTATATGCATGTCATGTTCAGATCAGTATTTATCCCGCATATCCATATGTACTGAATTTTAATGCAACATCATATTTTCAGTGGCTACGCTCGGGCCACATAGCTGACGCGTTACGCCGTTTCAAGGACATCCTTTACCAAACAGTAGGTGGTATGTCTGGACGTTTATACGTTATGTCACATGTTATTTTCACAGTGGTGTTAAAGGGCTTCTGTCACCCCACTAAAGTCATTTTTTTTTTTTTGGGCTAGTTAAATTACTTATCCTGCGATATATGAAAATATAATGGTGTTACTTACTTTGATTCAGCAGTTTCTTCTAAAAATGAACTTTTATAATATGTAAATTAGGTCTCTACCAGCAAGTAGGGCGGCTACTTGCTGGTAGCAGCTGCAGAAAACCGCTCCCTCGTCGTGTTGATTGACAGGGCCAGCCGGGATCTCCTCCTCCGGCCAGCCCTGTCGGCATTTTAAAAATCGCGCGCCTGTGTTCATTCTGCGCAGGCGCTCTGAGATGAGGAGGCTCGCCTCCTCAGAACTCCCTCAGTGCGCCTGCGCCGATGACATCACCGAAATAGAAGACGTCATCGGCGCAGGCGCACTGAGGGAGTTCTGAGGAGGCGAGCCAGGTAGCATGGTCCACAGGGTATGTTATGTAAGAGGTTGTGGCTGTCCATGTTCACATCAGCGTGGGGGCGGAATCCTTGCATGGCACCAGGGGAAGTTAGGCGGCTATCATGATGGCACCACTGAGGTATGTCATCAGTCCTCGTTGCACGTCCGTCTAAGCGGTCACTCGCTATGTCACGTCCACCGCTGCGGCGGCTTGTGGTCTGGCCTGGTCCCTCAGGCTATGTGCGTCCATGTTTTGTTTCTTGTGTGCCAGAAGCAGTCAGGCGCAGTGTCACGTCTCCCGGCCGCGGTGGCTTGTTGTCCTTCCTGAAACATCCAGGGCAGGGTGCTTGTTTATCAGGGTGCTTGAAGCGTTCAGGCTTTGCTACATCTGCCGCCCCGGTGGCAAGTTGTCCGGCCTGGAACGTCCAAGTTGTCATACTCGTGAGTCTTGTTGCACGTCTGCTTGAATCGTTCAGGCAATGTTATGTCTGCCGCCCCGGTGGTATGTTGTCCTGCCTGGAACGTCCAGGTTGTCATACTCGTGAATCTTGTTACACGTCTGCTTGAAGCGTTCAGGCAATGTTACGTCTGCCGCCCCGGTGGCATGTTGTCCTGCCTGGAACGTCCAGGTTGTCATACTCGTAAATCTTGTTGCACGTCTGCTTGAAGCGTTCAGGCAATGTTATGTCTGCCGCCCGGTGGCATGTTGTCCTGCCTGGAATGTCCAGGTTGTCATACTCGTCAATCTTGTACACGTCTGCTTGAAGCGTTCAGGCAATGTTACGTCTGCCGCCCGGTGGCATGTTGTCCTGCCTGGAACGTCCAGGTTGTCATACTCGTCAATCTTGTACACGTCTGCTTGAAGCGTTCAGCCAATGTTACGTCTGCCGCCCCGGTGGCATGTTGTCCTCCCTGGAACGTCCAGGTTGTCATACTCGTCAAACTTGTCGCACATCTGCTGGAAGCAGCTTGGTATGTCACGGCTGCCGCCCGGGGTGGCATGTCGTCCTTCCAGGTTCGTCCTGGTTGTCCTATTCGTCAGTCCTCGTCGCTTGTCCGCCTGAAACGGTCAGGCTCCATGTGTTCGTCTGCCCATGGTGGCGGGTTGTCTGGGCTGGTACCTCAGTAGATTTCCAGTGCATTAAGGTGTTCATTCAGTATTCTTTGTTTATACGGCAGCAACGTTAGGAGGATTCAATTCCTTCACCCTTCCAAAACAAGGCCTTTACATCCATCGGTGGGTCCGGTCCTCCTTTACGGTACCTATTCCATTCTCGTCCACTTCCATAACCAGGTGAGTATCAGCACTGGTCCTCAGGGCGCCGGCCTCAGTCTGATGGTCGGTCCCCCCAGGGTTCAGGTTTGGGCACCAGGGTGTCAGCGGTACGCTTGGTCTCCTCACAAGTAACAAAGGTTTTGTTCTCAGGTGGTGTCCCGGTTCGTAGAATCAGTCGGCGTAGTCAACATGTCCCAGGCCTCAGACATTGATGACGCCTCGTCCATCTCCGGGTCCCAGGTATCCGGTCTGGCGGGCCAAGGATCCCTGAGGAACTGGACAGTTCCAAAGCTGATTGCAGAGTTGAATAGAAGGGGCATCAGCCACCCGGCTTCGGCCAGGAAGGCAGAACTATATAGGTTGCTGGTATCCAATCCGGGTCTACCCAGCGATCAAGCTGTAGTACCAACTATACAGTCGTCGTTGGCTCAATTGCGCGCCACGATGGGGAGTCTGGCGGCGTCAGTATCTGACATCCAGAACAGGGTCATGGAACTTGAGTCCAGGGCCTCCGCCGTCTCGCAGTCGGTGGCTGCGGTGCCATGGCCTTTGTCGGGTTCCCCAGGTATGTCCTCTACTCCTCTGGCCATTGTCCCAGCTCATTTTGTGGCGGAGAATATCAGGAAGGATGTTCTGGCAGGCAAAGAAGTTAACCTGGCGTCTATCCTCATAGCGTCACACGATGCGAGCGAGCACAAAACGATTGATTGCAGGGAGGTGTCAGTAGTGATGAAGTCCAAAGATGCCCGACTAAATCGCAAACTATCCATACCCGAGTTTGTACTCGCCTTTAGTTTGTTTAGGGACGTCATCTGCTCGGCACAGCCAAATAGGAGGGATGAGCTGGACGCCTATCTATATCAGGTCACCGATTTGGGCCACAAGTATGGGGGCTCGGCATTTTATGATTATCATCGGTCCTTCGCGGCTAAAGCCGCAGCCTCCCTAGCACAGTTTCAATTCATGACCAATTGGGCTGTGCTAGACATGGAGCTTTTCTGCAGGCATTTTGCAGGTCTCCGAGCCCCCACTTGTGGTTCGTGCCAGTCCATTTTTCATGCCACTGAATGGTGCCACAACGAGGCGGCCACCCATCCAGATAGAGCCCTTCCAGGTAGAAACATAGAAACATAGAAACATAGAATGTGTCGGCAGATAAGAACCATTTGGCCCATCTAGTCTGCCCAATATACTGAATACTATGGATAGCCCCCGGCCCTATCTTATATGAAGGATGGCCTTATGCCTATCCCATGCATGCTTAAACCCCTTCACTGTATTTGCAGCTACCACTTCTGCAGGAAGTCCCTAGGGGTCCATCAGGAGTCCCTAGGGGTCCGGCCCTCATGGACAAGTTTGGCAGGCCGATTGTGTATCTGGGCAAAAGCCAGATATGTAATAATTTTAACTTCGGTCACTGCATGTTCAGTGGGTGCAGGGCCCTTCACGTGTGCACGGTCTGCTTTCGTGCACATCCCAGGTCCACCTGTCCTAAAAAGTCCTCTAAGCAGGCGTGACTGACCGACATCAACGTTGATCTCCTGGGGGCACTCCTTAAAGGTCATGGCGATCAACAGTTTGTGGTGCATCTGCTTACGGGTCTGTCACAAGGGTTCCATACGGGGTTGGTGGCCCTTCCGCATGCCAACTGGGAGTGTGAGAATCTCCTCTCTGCCAGACAGGATCCAGAGGCTGTGCAAGCTGCGATTTCCTTGGAACTGGACAAAGGGTTCCTCATCGGTCCGTTTGATTCAATTCCCTTTGAGGTATGAAGGGTCAACCCCATTGGAGTGGTGGCTAAGAAGGACTCAAATAAAAGAAGACTTATTTATGATCTCTCGGCTCCTCATTCTTCTCACATACCCAGTATTAACTCCCTCATACCATCGGAAGAGTTTAGTATGAAATACTCCTCTATCGATGAGGCCATTCAATTTATTCTCAAAGCAGGCAGGGGGGCCTGGTTGTCCAAGACAGATATTGCTGACGCCTTTAAACTGCTCCCGATCCATCCGCAACTGTGGCAATACTACGGCATCAGGTGGGCAGGCAGGTACTACTTTGCCAATCGCCTGACGTTTGGCTCAAAAAGCAGCCCATGGCTGTTTAACCGTCTGGCCCAGGCCCTACACTGGATCCTGGTCGAACATGGGCAGGCCCCCATGTGCATCCATTATCTAGACGACTTCCTGCTGGTAGAACACCCTTCCCGGCAGCCCTCCAGCTTGTCCTCCCTGCTGGAATTATTTTCTGCACTTCAGGTTCCTGTCGCCCCAGGGAAGACAGTAGGTCCGTCCAAGACGATCACCTTCCTGGGGATCATTCTGGACTCAGTGAGGTGGGAAGCAAGGCTCCCCGAGGAGAAGTTGCAGCAGATCCGATTAGCCATCCTGGAGGCTTCCAAGTCCTGCTTCCTGACCAAGACGAACCTTCAATCGTTACTGGGCCGGCTGAACTTCGCCATGAGGGTCATGCGTACCTTTGTTTCCCGGCTCTTGCTGCTCCTGCCATCAGCCCCAGAACAGGACAGTGTTATTCGGTTGGACCAACAGGCCATGGCGGACCTGTCCATGTGGAGTACATTCATGTCTTTATGGAATGGGGTAAGGTTGTTCATTCCCCCCCGGGACCCGTCCTCTCCCACGATTTATTCAGACGCGGCCGCATCCAAGGGCTTTGCAGCCATATTTGGCAATCACTGGCTTGCCGGTGCCTGGCCGTCCCAGATCACGGGGGACAGGGAGGCACTTCGGTCATCCCCCCTGTTGAAGTTATATCCTTTGGTGGCGGCGGCCCATGTATGGGGCCACGAATGGTCAGACTCGAGGGTGTTGTTTATCACCGATAGTCAGGACTTGGTTGGCATCATCCGCAGTGGCAGAGCAAAATCCCCTAAAATCATGGCCCTCATGCGCAGGTTGGTTTGGCTGTCCATGGTGCATAATTTTTGCTTTGAGTGCTCCCACATTCAGGGTTCCAGGAATACGGCTGCTGATGCGCTGTCCCGGTTTAACGCTAATGTCTTTTTTCAGAATATGCCACACGCAGACGCAACGGGGGTGGGCATTCCAGCTTACAGTGACCTGGTGTGGGATTAACGTCATTGTTCAGGACAGCAAAAGACCTCTTGCACCAGAGCCTTTCTGAAAATACAGTGAGGAATTATCGCACGGGCTGGAACCTTTATAGGGATTTTGTCAAGAATCACCCACAGGGCAACGTTGATGACGTGTCATTCGTGATGGCATTTATCGCGCATTGTCATGCCAACCTCAGACTCGCTCACAACACCATCCACCTTTACTTGGCAGGAATTCAACATCAGTTCACATTGAACAACCCTGCCCGGGTCTCTTTTTTCACATCGCAGGCCATCAAGGCCACGCTCCGGGGCATTGAGAAAGCCGGTGCAAGTAGGCCGGTGGTCCGTCAACCCATGTCCGGCTCCTTGTTTAGGCAATTGTCCTTGGCTCTGGATGGTAATCCTTTTGGGCCCTTGGTTAGCACCGTCATCAAAGCCGCCCTCCTCCTGGGGTTTTACGGGTTCCTCCGGCCGGGGGAATTCACCACTGCCGTCCGGAACAGCCGTCATCTCCAGAAGCAGCACTTGACCTGGCATCACGACCATTTTGTACGGAGCATCCTGTCTACCAAGACCGCTAAAACAGGGCCTCCAACTCTGGTGAGGTTTTACCCCTCACACAACGACTGGTGCCTGGTCAATGCGCTGCGGCAATTGTCTTCTGAGCTGCAGGCGGCGGCCTCGGGTAGTCCTCTACTTCCCTTTAAGGGGGGTCCATTGTCCACATCTCAGTTCATGTCGCATGTCCACTCCTTGGTTGCAGGGTTGGGTCAGGATCCAAAGACCATCTCGGGCCACTCCTTTCGTATTGGGGCGGCTTCTGCAGCTTCTAGGCACAAAATACCGCCGCATGTCATCAGGAGCATGGGGCGTTGGAGATCGTCTTGTTTCTCCAGATATGTTCCAAATCCTCAATCAGAGATTCGTGATGCTTTCTGTTCACTTGCCCTGTAATGCTACAATAAAGTGTTTGACAGTATGATTATGTCTCCATTTTTGGCCACTTTTAGGCCTACCCTCGCTCCGGGCTCCCGGCATTAACCAGCCTTCGGTAAACTCCGATTAGTACGTTCAAGGGCCGTCGCCCTAACCACAAGTGGTTAAGGCTGCCGGGCAGCCTGTATTTGTGGGAGGGGCTGAGGCCACACCCCCTTTGCCTTTATAAACTCGGCGGGACTTACAGGCGGGACGTGCAGCCAGGTACCCCTCCCACCCTCCCCTTTTTTCTTCAGTTCAATTGGGGTAGGCCCACTTTTAGGCCTACCCTCGCTCTGGGCTCCCGGCATTAACCAGCCTTCGGTAAGCTCCGATTAGTGCGTTCAAGGGCCGTCGCCCTGACCACAAATATATATATATATATTTTTTTTTTATTATTATAATTATTTATTTATTTATTTTTGAGCGGTGGCCGAGTGACTGGGCGAGAGCGGAAAGGAAACAGGAATGACCATGGTATAGAAAGGATCGCAACCTACCCGAATCAACGGACAGCGCTGCCAACTCTCCGGTGATACTGAAGACCTAGGAATGGAGGCTCGTGATGAATGAAGGAAGGCTCTGAGCTGCGGAGGAGCGTAAAGCCGTCACTCGGCTGGACCTTACCTGAAACCTGGCACCGTGGAGTGACCGGACACGGAGGAGCCCTGCGACACAATTGAGGATGGATCGAAATTCCGGTGGCCTGAGGCCCTGCTTACATGAAAATAAGCTTGCGTTGATACGAGACCCGGAGAGAGGTGCGATCTGGTGGCACTGGAATGAAGCGACGGAGAACCAGGAAGCAGCCTGGGCGCCATGGCCAACTGCTGGATGACCCTGAACTGCCAGAATCAGGGCCCGAAGTCGCGCTGCATGCAACAAGACCTGCGGGAAACAGGAATCCAGACATGCAGAACACGAACCGGGTAACCAGGAACCAGCCGGACCCTGCTGAAAAACCCCTGAGCGTTCCAGGCAGATGCATGGAACCTGAGCGATTCAGGCAAATACATTGAATCCTGAGCGGTTCAGGCAACATGGAATCCTGAGCGAATCAGGCGATTACATACACCTTTCGTGAAGGTGACGGACCCTGGGTGCGTCAGGCATTACCTTGAATCTGGGTGGACCTTGCCACTACCTACCCACTGAGAGACCAGGGAAAATACAGAAGCCTGAGCGATTCAGGCCAATACCTAAACCTGAGTGATTCAGGGGAATATATAACCAGACTGTTCCAGGAAAAATATGCAATAACTATATGTGACCGGAACGTAGTACGACCGGTGCCTACGAGAAGGCTTGTGTCGGTCTGGGTAACGTACCTGGGATTAGAGGCTACTACCTGTACTGATGTCTTGGGTCACCTGACCTTGGTCCAAATGTCGTATAAGTGAACGGTCAGAACACGTTCCTGAGAGGACAAATCCATAAAGTTCGGAAGGGAAAAAGAACATAACTGGGGAGGATGACAGGCCTGGGCGATCCAGGAGACAGAGGTAGGTGTGAACCTGGGCGAACCAGGAGACAGAGGTAGGTGCGAGTCTGGGCGATCCAGGAGACAGAGGTAGGTGTGAACCTGGGCGAACCAGGAGACAGAGGTAGGTGCGAGCCTGGGCGATCCAGGAGACAGAGGTAGGTGCGAGCCTGGGCGATCCAGGAGGCAGAGGTAGGTATGAGCCTGGGCGATCCAGGAGACAGAGGTAGGTGTGAGCCTGGGCGATCCAGGAGACAGAGGTAGGTGCGAGCCTGGGCGATCCAGGAGGCAGAGGTAGGTATGAGCCTGGGCGATCCAGGAGACAGAGGTAGGTGTGAGCCTGGGCGATCCAGGAGACAGAGGTAGGTGTGAGCCTGGGCGATCCAGTAGAGCAGGGAGACAACAGCATATAACGTGAAAGCACATACATATATCACGTGGCCCTGTCGCCACCATAGACCAGATAACTGCAGTGAGCGTTTAGTGACAGCTGATCGCGTATGGAGTGGACCGAGGATGACTTGTCTTCCTTCCACCTGGCGCAGCGTGGCACGGTGGGAGCGCGTTTGAGATGGCTGGCTGTTGGATAACCATGCTGAGAAATTTTTTTTTTTTTTAAATGGCTGTTTATAGACGTGGGCCGTTGTTGCTCAGGGGCTAGACACCCCTACTTATTTTGTATATGGCTTGTTTTGACGTGCGTTCCACCCTGGAACGCACCGCCATCTACCCCCGGAAGTAGGGAGACAGGGGGAAAAGAATTCCTGGTGGGGGGTGACCATGTGGACGGGTAGACTGGGGGACGGGGCCCACCCGTCCCGAGTAGTAAGTGGGGTGGGAGACCCGGGTGTGGGAGCAGGAATCGGCGTGTGTTCCACCAGAAGTTCCACCAGAAGTTCGGAACATGGGGCCCGGGCCGGTGGCTTTTGTGAGGGGGGGACCCAGTGGGGACAGCGTTTACCTGCACTGGAGCCGCCGTACTGGAGCCACCAGGCCGATTAGGTCCGCCGGGCCTGAGTGAAGATTCTGGCGTGCGCTCCACGCTGGAACGCACGCCGAACACGTGACCAGGAGCCCAGGTCTGGCGGAGGATTCCAGCGTGCGCTCCACGCTGGAACGCACGCCGGCCTGCCACAGTGCCCAAGCCAAAGGATGGGACAGGAGAGGCCCTGAGGAGGGAGTAACTCGCCGGCCGGACCCTGCCCCTCCTGCCGCCTCTGGATGGAGGTGAAAAAATGCTCGGATCAGTAGTGGATATCGGCATGCGTTCCACGCTGGAACGCATGCCGGCCCAGTGAGCCGGAAGTATGTGACCGCCGCTGGAGGAGCCCTTGTGGAGCAGTGAGCATCATCGCACATTATTTACCTATCCTGAGGACGTGAACGGCGGTGTATGGAAAACGAAAATGAAGCAGAAGATGCGGCTCACGACGTGCAAGGGTGCAGTACCAGAGCAAGCGACTCCTTATCCAGCGTATGAACAGAAGCGCCCTGAGGAGCTGGGGGCTGGAGCTTAAGGAGGTAAGATGCCCCTGCCACAAATTCAGGCTGACTTTTCAGCCTTCCACTTATAAATATAATGTGTTAAATGGCTTCTGTGCTCTCTACTGGGTCCTTTTCGTCGGTTGGTCCCAACAGAGAGCACAGATCACAGTGAGTACACCAAACACAACATATTTAGCCCCAGATCACCCCCCCCCCATCACTAGAGATGTCCCAAATAGTTCAGCCAATCAGCAGCAGACCCTCCCTTTCAGACCCTCCCACCTCCATTTTAGATTCATTCGGAAGCTGCATTCTTAGTGAGAGGAGGGACAGTGTAGCTGCTGCTGATTTAATAGAGAAATCGATAGCTAGGCAAGGGTATTCAGTGTCCACTGCAGTCCTGAAGGACTCATCTGATCTCTGCTGTAAGGACAGCACCCCAAAAAGCCCTTTTTAGGGCTAGAACATCAGTCTGCTTTTTTTTTTTTTCCCGTGTAATCAAATTGCAGTTGCCTGCCTGCCAGCGTGTGTGTCAGGCTCACAGCCCTGCAAGTGCATAGTGTCACCAGCGAAACTCATATCTGGTGTCACGTTCTATTACATTTAAAGAAAAACAACAATTTTGACTGAATAAATAGCAGTCAGTTACACACACGTGTTTGTGTGTTTAAGGCCCAGTGCAGTGCATAGTGTCACTTCAGCGCCATTCATATCTGGTGTCACATTTGATTCCATTTAAAGAAAAAAAACAATTTTGACTGAATAAATAGCAGTCAGTTAACACACGTGTTTGTGTGTTTAAGGCCCAGTGCAGTGCATAGTGTCACTTCAGCGCCATTCATATCTGGTGTCACATTCGATTCCATTTAAAGAAAAAAAACTATTTTGACTCTATAAATAGCAGTCAGTTACACACGTGTTTGTGTGTTTAATGCCCAGTTCAGTGCATAGTGTCACTTCAGCGCCATTCATATCTGGTGTCACATTCGATTCCATTTAAAGAAAAACAACAATTTTGGCTGAATAAATAGCAGTCAGTTACACACGTGTTTGTGTGTTTAAGGCCCAGTGCAGTGCATAGTGTCACTTCAGCGCCATTCATATCTGGTGTCACATTCGATTCCATTTAAAGAAAAAAAACTATTTTGACTGGATAAATAGCAGTCAGTTACACACAAGTTTGTGTGTTTAAGGACCAGTGCAGTGCATAGTGTCACTTCAGCGCAACTCATATCTTGTGTCACAGTAGCTTGCACGCATAGTACAACTTAACTAATCTAAAAAAAATGACAGGCAGAGGCAGGCCACCCCGCAGGGGCCGTCGTGGTCGTGGTGCTGTGATTCCCTTTGGCCCTAGACTAATGCCCAGTGTTCAGAGGCCACGTACCCTGAACTCGAAAAGTTCTGAGGACATAGTTGACTGGCTAACACAGGACACCCAATTTTCTACAGCTTCCGCTCGGAACCTTGACGCACCATCCTCCTCCAGCTCAGCTTTGGGCACCTCTCAAGTTACCACTCGCCCGCCTGCCACCACCACCAACACTAGCACCACAGCCGCTTCACTTGATCTGTCAGAGGAGTTATTTACACATCAGTTGGAAGAAATGAGTGATGCGCAACCATTATTGCCAGAGGATGTAGATAACAGGGATATGTCTCAGTCAGACAGCATTACACACACGGACGTACGGTGTGAGGATGATGTTGTACCCGCTGCTGCTTCCTTTGCTGAGTTGTCAGATACAAGTGAAGCGGTTGATGATGACGATGTGTCCGTGGATGTCACGTGGGTGCCCGCTTGAAGAGAAGAAGAACAGGGGGAAAGTTCTAATGGGGAGACAGAGAGGAGGAGGAGACGAGTTGGAAGCAGGGGGAGGTCGTCACAAGGAGCTAATGGCACAGTCAGACAGCATGCATCAGCACCTGGGGTCAGCCAGACAGCACGCCAATCAACGCATGCTGTTGCCACCACCAGAATGCCGTCATTGCAGAGCTCAGCAGTGTGGCATTTTTTTTGTGTGTCTGCCTCTGACAACAGCGATGCCATTTGCAACCTGTGCCAAAAGAAACTGAGTTGTGGGAAGTCCAAAACCCACCTAGGTACAAATGCTTTGCGAAGGCACATGATCGCACATCACAAACGCCTATGGGATCAACACATGATGACGAGTAGAAGCAGCACAGAAGCTCAAAGCCACCATCCTCCTCCTGGTCCAGCATCTTCAGCCACATCAACCACTGCTGTCCTCCTTGCCCCCTCTCAACCATCCGCCACTCTGTCTCTCGCCTTGAGCAGTTCCTGCTCATCTGCCCACAGTCAGGTGTCTGTCAAGGACATGTTTGAGCGTAAGAAGTCAATGTCACAAAGTCACCCCCTTGCCCGGTGTCTGACAGCTGGCTTGTCTGAACTCTTAGCCCGCCAGCTTTAACCATACAAGCTGGTGGAGTCTGAGCAGGGCCGGACTGGGGATAAAAACCAGCCCTGGAAAAAGTTGCATACCAGCCCCACGGCGTTGCGTCATTATTTACTTGTTTATAAAAGGGGAAAGTATTCATTTTAAAACACGTGTGTAAACACGAATATGAACTTTGCCCCACAACAGCTCTTTTGTAGAACCCCATTGTTCATATTACCGTTTTACTGGCTAGGGCAGCGCTAAATCCTGGCCGACAATGACGTCACTGGGCTTCCTGGCAGCCCCATGGAGAGCCCCGGTACGTCACCAGATCTTCAAAAAATGCCTTTGCCCTGCGCGATTTAGCGCAGGGCAAAGGAGAGCATCGGAGCATGAACTGCTCCGATGCTCAAGTCAGGGGGGCTGCCTGGGTGAAAATGGAGGTATGTCCGGGTTCAGCTCTGAACCCGGACAACCCCTTTAATTTATACTCAAATATAGTCCTCCTGTAAGTACCTGGCTTTCCGCCTCTTCCTCACCCCCCTTCCCCCCCCCCTCCCTTCCCCTTCTGTCCCCCTTGAATGTATGTCAGCAGCAGCAGCAGGAGAAGGACTGGAGCTGCAGGCTGCACAGGGACAAGTGAGTGACTGGCAACCCCTTCCTGCTGTCACAGAGTTGCTGGATTCTCCTGGAAAAGTTGTTGAAGTGCAGCTGCCTGGAGGTGGTGGGCTCCAAGCTTCTCACAGCCACTCTGACCATCATGCATGGAGTTTCAGCTGCCTGGAAGTGACCTCCAGGCTTCTATCTATGGAGGCACAGTAGACTGCTGGGAGCTGCCTGTGTGGAGGCTGAGCAGCCTGCTGGATGCAGAGAGCTGTGTGATCACTGTCCCCTCCTGTACAGAGAGCAGCAAGGGACTCTCCAGGAGTGACATCGGCTGGGCAGATCAGCTTCTAGGATCTGGGCTCCATGGGCCCTCTGTAGCCCTCACATGCTTCTTTATACATCAAAGCAAGGAGATTGGGGCAGTTGACAGCAGGGCTCTGGCTGGAGGTAGCACTTTGTGAAAGGTTGTCACACAGGTTGTCAGGGGCTGGGAGTGGAGAACATCTTGGTGTGTAACCTGGTGTCACTGTGCTGTACAAAGGATCTGTTGGGCATGGTGCCTCCACAGAGGGCAGGGAATCAGATTGACTGAGGAGGGCTTGTACTTTGGAGAAGAATATGTGGCTTCATGTGACAGAGCAGAGGAATGGCACAGAAGAGTGTGTGGATGAGGATACGTTGTGTCTCCAGGAGCTCTGCCCCTGACATCTCCAAGTGACAGACACTGCTGGACCCCCCTGGCACCCTGCACACAGAGCCTTCCTGTATGTATGGCTGGTGCCAACTTGTGATCAGATCTGACAGTCTGCAGCCAGGAAGCGCTGCCACCCTGTCCCTGTGCATGCACCCGGAGCCCTCTGTGCCCACGCCGGTGATGCCATGTCCCGCAACCATAGTGGAGGTGATGTGGGAGGCTCTGGATAAAAAGCAGCTCTGGAGGTAAAGGCAGGGGCAGGGACCGTTACTACGGCATGAAAGATGTGGAGTCGGGTCGGGGCAACAGGGTGCTGTTGAACTCCAGTAGAGGGGACGGGCTGCTTCTCCTGGGCACCAGTGACACTGGCAGGGGCAGCGGTGTGGGACCGGGAGGGGGCTTGCAGGAGAGCCGCCGGGGAAAGCAGGGAGCTTGCATGAGCTTATTGGGGAAGCCGCTGTCGTACAACAGCAGCCAGAGCTGCCGGAGGAACGTGAAGTACCGGAGGCTGCATAACTACCTGTGCAACATGCTGGAGAGACCCCGGGGCTGGGCATTTGTCTACCACGTCTTTGTGTGAGTACCGGACACCGTGCTGCTGTGTATAATGCACCGCCACTCGCCACATGTGGGCATGGCCCTGGCATCCAATACATATCAGGGAAAGCTATACTGTGCATTTATAATGGGTGCAGGGTGCCAGGGGGGTCCAGCAGTGTCTGTCACTTGGAGATGTCAGGGGCAGAGCTCCTGACAACACGACGTATCCTCATCCACACACTCTTCTGTGCCATTCCTCTGCTCTGTCACATGAAGCCACATATTCTTCTCCAAAGTACAAGCCCTCCTCAGTCAATCTGATTCCCTGCCCTCTGTGGAGGCACCATGCCCAGCAGATCCTTTGTACAGCACAGTGACACCAGGTTACACACCAAGATGTTCTCCACTCCCAGCCCCTGACAACCTGTGTGACAACCTTTCACAAAGTGCTACCTCCAGCAAGAGCCCTGCTGTCAACTGCCCTAATCTCCTTGCTGTGATGCATAAAGAAGCATGTGAGGGCCACAGAGCGCCCATGGAGCCCAGATCCTAGAAGCTGATCTGCCCAGCTGATGCCACTCCTGGAGATTCCTATAAACTGGAGACTGTATGTAAACTAATAGTATACACTACATAACCCTGACAGCCTGCACAGTCACATGTGGGCACAGCCCTGGCATCCAATACATGTCACAGAGAGCTATACTGTGCATTATAAGCTATACTGCACAATATAGCTCTCTGTGATATGTATTGGATGCCAGGGCTGTGCCCACATGTGACTGTGCAGGCTGTCAGGGTTATGTAGTGTATATTAGTGTACATACAGTCTTATAATTTATAAGGCTGTATGTAAATAATATACACTACATAACTCTGACAGCCTGCACAGTCACATGTGGGCACAGCCTGGCCCCTTCTTACCCCCAGTATTTGCGGCTCCTCAAGTCCTCTCAGGGCTGTGTTTACATTGGGTCGGGCTCTGCTTCTGGTCTGCGGCCTGGGCCCGGCATATTGAATCTGGAGGTGAGGCGGTGGGAGCCTGAGGCCACTTGCAGGAAGAGAGGGGCGGCCGCCCACACACAGGACAGCCAGCCAGGCCAGGAGGATCCGGAGCTGCCGCTCACAGCGACACCAGGTGGTCAGAGGGAGTAGTGCCGCTCCCACGGAGGCCGGCCGGCCTGATCAGCTCCACCCACCGGCCACCACTACAGAATTCAGAGCTTTCGGATTCGGCCTGCCGGCCGCCGAAGAAGTGCAGCAATATCTTAAAGCGGCCCCAGGGCCAGCGGCCTACCGGGAAATTTCCCGGTATCCCGGTAGGCCAGTCCGGCCCTGAGTCTGAGGCATTCCAGGGGGACGTAACAGGGATTAAACTGATAAGAATAGAACAACATAACACACCACAACTATCTGGAGGCACATTAGATTGCACGCGCAGTGCCCCAAATTTGAAGTAGGAGGACCGACCAAGCATCTTTTTCCATCTCCCCGTTCCTAAAATCGATGCCATATACACGTCCCCTGATAGGGGACGTAACAGGGATTAAACTGATAAGAATAGAACAACATAACACACCACAACTATCTGGCGGTACATTAGATTGCACGCGCAGTGCCCCAAATTTGAAGTAGGAGGACCGACCAAGCATCTTTTTCCATCACCCCGTTCCTAAAATCGATGCCATATACACGTCCCCTGATAGGGGACGTAACAGGGATTAAACTGATAGGAATAGTACTACTTAACACACCTTATAATAATGCAGAGAGAGGCAACGCAGAGAGAGGAGTCTGAAGAAGAGGAGTCAGAGGAGGAAGGTGGCTTTGAGGAGGTGGAAGACCAACCACAGCAGGCGTCCCAGGGGGCTTGTTGTCACCTTTCGGGGACCCTTGGTGTTGTACGTGGCTGGGTGGAGGAAGAGACCTTAAATGACATCAGTGAGGACAAGGAACAGGACATGGCTAGCTTGGTATCCAACCTTGTGTAAATGGGGAGTTTGCGGTTGTGCAAATGGACTGTTTGCGGTGCGTTAAACGGGGAGTTTGGTCTGTCATTGTGAAGCGGGCGTAACCCTTAGACTACCTGATTGATACAACATCATACCTGATGTTTTAAAGCACGTTATTCCAAACAATTTAGGAATGTTAGGTGATTTATGCCCTTTATGGATTAAAACCAGACTCTGCGTCAACTATGTAATTTTCCATGGGAGTTTTGCCACGGATACCCCTCCGGCATGCCACAGTCCAGGTGTTAGTCCCCTTGAAACAACTTTCACATCACTATTGTGGCCACAAAGAGTCCCTGTGGGTTTAAAAATTCGCCTGCCTATTGAAGTCTATGGCGGTTCGCCCGGTTCGCCCATTCGAGAACATTTGCGAAAATTCGCGTTCGCCGTTCGCGAACGGAAAATTTTATGTTCGCGACATCACTACCCATCACCCCAATTAACCCCTTGATCACCCCTGTCAATCACTAGTGAAAGGGAAAAAAGTGATCAGTGTAAACTGTCACTTATTATTTTTTTTCACCAGTATTGACTGTTAGGTTTAGATTAGTTTAGGCCCCTTTGGTAGTTAGCGTCGGTTAGTGCCCAGCCCACCGCACCGCACCGCAGTCACTGATTCGCTGATTAGCGTATCGCTAATCAGCATTGGTACTTTATACACTGCTAAAAAAAATAAAGGGAACACTTAAACAACACAATGTAACTCCAAATCAATCACACTTCTGTGAAATCAAACTGTCCACTTAGGAAGCAACACTGAGTGACAATCAATTTCACATGCTGTTGTGCAAATGGGATAGACAACAGGTGGAAATTATAGGCCATTAGCAAGACACCCCCAATAAAGGAGTGGTTCTGCAGGTGGTGACCACAGACCACTTCTCAGTTCCTATGCTTCCTGGCTGATGTTTTGGTCACTTTTGAATGCTGGCGGTGCTTTCACTCTAGTGGTAGCATGAGACGGAGTCTACAACCCACACAAGTGGCTCATGTAGTGCAGCTTATCCAGGATGGCACATCAATGCGAGCTGTGGCCAGAAGGTTTGCTGTGTCTGTCACCGTAGTGTCCAGAGCATGGAGGCGCTACCAGGAGACAGGCCAGTACATCAGGAGACGTGGAGGAGGCCGTAGGAGGGCAACAACCCAGAAGCAGGACCGCTACCTCCGCCTTTGTGCAAGGAGGAACAGGAGGAGCACTGCCAGAGCCCTGCAAAATGACCTCCAGCAGGCCACAAATGTGCATGTGTCTGCTCAAACGGTCACAAACAGACTCCATGAGGGTGATATGAGGGCCCAACGTCCACAGGTGGGGGTTGTGCTTACAGTCCAACACCGTGCAGGACGTTTGGTATTTGCCAGAGAACACCAAGATTGGCAAATTCGCCACTGGCGCCCTGTGCTCTTCACAGATGAAAGCAGGTTCACACTGAGCACATGTGACAGACGTGACAGAGTCTGGAGACGCCGTGGAGAACGTTCTGCTGCCTGCAACATCCTCCAGCATGACCGGTTTGGCATTGGGTCAGTAATGGTGTGGGGTGGCATTTCTTTGGAGGGCCACACAGCCCTCCATGTGCTCGCAAGAGGTAGCCTGACTGCCATTAGGTACCAATGTGAAGAAATCTGCAGCACTCGCCAGTATGAAAAATCCAATAGTGGTTTTATTCCAAAAACATCAGGATAATGCAATGTTTCGACCTTCCTTGGTCTTTTTCAAGCAATCGATTGAAAAAGACTTGATTGCTTGAAAAAGACCAAGGAAGGTCGAAACGTTGCATTATCCTGATGTTTTTGGAATAAAACCACTATTGGATTTTTCATACTGGCGAGTGCTGCAGATTTCTTCACATTGATTTGACGTCGGGACCATCTGCCAAGATCCCCATCTGCTTGCACCACCACTACCTATAAGGTATTTATTCATGGTTGTCCCTAATTTTGGGTTCAGTAGTGCTGCCAAACCTCTGCATATTTCGAATCCTGCCATTAGGTACCGAGATGAGATCCTCAGACCCCTTGTGAGACCATATGCTGGTGCGGTTGGCCCTGGGTTCCTCCTAATGCAAGACAATGCTAGATCTCATGTGGCTGGAGTGTGTCAGCAGTTCCTGCAAGACGAAGGCATTGATGCTATGGACTGGCCCGCCCGTTCCCCAGACCTGAATCCAATTGAGCACATCTGGGACATCATGTCTCGCTCTATTGCACCACAGACTGTCCAGGAGTTGGCAGATGCTTTAGTCCAGGTCTGGGAGGAGATCCCTCAGGAGACCGTCCGCCACCTCATCAGGAGCATGCACAGGCATTGTAGGGAGGTCATACAGGCACGTGGAGGCCACACACACTACTGAGCCTCATTTTGACTTGTTTTAAGTACATTACATCAAAGTTGGATCAGCCTGTAGTGTGTTTTTCCACTTTAATTTTGAGTGTGACTCCAAATCCAGACCTCCATGAGTTGAAAAATTTGATTTCCATTTTTTTATTTTTGTGTGATTTTGTTAGAAGAATGGTGTGTCTTCCCAGGAAATATGACTGCAGGGGCAGTTCACCTGGGTACCGCTCAGGGAAGTAAAGATATACAGAGAAGGGAACAAGTAACAATTTTAAAACATAACTTTTAATATGTCTATTCTCCCAAGGTAGGGAGTAAAAGACCCCTTACAAACAAAAACACAAAAAGACAGACAAGACCCCTGGAGGGTTATGCCGCGTATATGACGCTGTATACCCACACAGGTGTCGTCCACCCTAGGCCTATGGTATATTTGCACCAGGGCCTAAAAGGGAAGGACCATGTGATCCCTAATATCTGAAACCCTAAGGGTAATGTCAGGATCAGACATAAAATGGAAAGGTCTTATGTGATCCCTGGTATCTGAAACCCTAAGGGTAATGTCAGGATCAGACATAAAATAAATGGAAAGGTCTTACCAGTTTCTTAGAAGGCCTCACTGAATAACTCCATGTGTGGGTTAATACAGGAGGTGGTCACGATCGGGCAGGAAGGTACGTCAACAGATGTTCATGTAGGGAGGGGATAAGGACGTCTGAAGTGTCCAAACAGCCAGGTATTAGAGTAGCCTCAGAAAAGAAACTCACCCTAGTACCTCCCTACTTGACCTACCTGGCCCTAGTGACCTATCACGGGGTCCGTGCCCCGCAAGGGGTGGCCCCGTCCGGAACCTTGCCCTGATGCGGAATCCCTAAGAAACCCTATCACAAAGTGACTAAGGGCAAGGTCCTGTGTATCAAGGCAGGTGGAGATATAATTAGTCTAAAGTAACATATATCTCAAAATCAATGATGTGAAAAAGTTAAATAGCAATAAGCACAAGAAGAGTGCGTATTAATGGTGATATGTGAGCGTGTCCCAACGCGTTTCATAAGTGTAACATATCTGAAATCCACAATCTTAAACCTAAATCCCCATAAATCATCAGGGGACACGGGGTAAGGTGTTATGGCTCCTGTCGGTCTAACTATTACAACTGTATAAGGTATTCCAGTGTATTATAGTATAAGGGAGTGATCACTCAAACAGATGACTCCATATCAAATTAGACCATAGACAGAGTGAGGCATATAGGAGGATGTACCTATAGAGAAACATAGACAAAAGCAGTGTAAGAGAGATGTCTAAGTGCCTGTGCTGTCCACATAGTGATGGGTGCAAGCCGGTACTTACATAACTACTGGAGTGGTATAGTTCGGTATCCAGAAGTGACGGCATGGAGGTTCACCATGTCGTCCATCACACGGTGCACGCCTGACAGGTAGGCCAGGGCGCGCTGTATTTAAATGAGAGGAAGGGGATAGTCGCCGGTCAGTGCGCATGCGTCGGTACGACGTCGACCCACGTGACCGGATCAAGTCACATGATCGGGCCAGAAGGGGGTGCTGCGTCCCAACACAGCGCATGCGCCCCGAAGCTCGGCGATATCGGGTAAGGCTATAGGGGGAGGTGATGCTAATGTGACGCAGTCGCGTCACCACGCCTACCGGGCCGTCCGATGGGCGCAACTCAGGGGGGAGGAGTGGAAGGCCTCAGATCACCCCAGTGTGTAGCGCCGCTTGCAGTATAAACTGCAGAAAGAGGGGGTGGAGCCAGACAAGGAAAGTAAACCAAGTGGCTACTACACCGATCTTCCCCAGGTGGGGAGAGAATAACCCCTCAATATTTGGACCTATTGGGACATTTTGGCCGGCTGAAATACTAGCTAGCCTGATAGGGGAAAGGTTAAGGAGGAAAAGGCAAACAGTCGGTAGTAAGGACATTATATTATGAATTCCGGCTTTATAAATATAAAGGGAGAGACATTAAGTGTTAGAATGCCCATGACCCATGCAGTAATGTATACAGAGAGAAACTTATATTCTGAACTCTAGCTATCTGAGTACCAAGGGGGAAACATGAGAGGCAGAGCTGCCAATGACCCATGCAGTGATATATGGGCAGGAGAACTTCATATATAGCAGCCAAAATGTAATTGTTCGTTCAGGCCATGGGGGTGGGATGTATTGAGTTTAAAGATCCACCAGCATTCACGCTGGAGGATCCGTCTGTCCCAATCACCCCCCCGGAGTGGTTTGTTCACCCGTGTGATTTTGTTGTCAGCACATTCAACTATGTAAAGAACAAAGTATTTCAGAAGAATATTTAATTAATTCAGATCTAGGATGTGTCATTTTTGTGTTCCCTTTATTTTTTTGAGCAGTGTAGTATCTGTAAGTGATCAGAACTGATCACAGTCAGATCTATAATAGTATTTGTGCTCGGATCGGCTCATGATGAGAGGATACCCTACCTAAGCCTATACTCCAGGGGGGGGGGGGCCTACCTAGAAGCAGCAGAGTTGTGCCGGAACTGCTTATTGAAGGGTAGCCTAAAGGGGGCCACACCAATGATGAGTCCTGAAAAGAAGGGAGGGCTCCTGGGTGGGTCGAAAGCATTCGAACCGACAAGTGGGGGCAGGAGCGCCAGGTTTAAATAGTTAAAGCCCCGCCTCCCCTCACACAAACACGGCACTCTTAATTGCCTACCACTTGTGCTCGGATCGGCTTATGATGAGAGGATACCCTACCTAAGCCTATACTCCCCCCCACCTAGAAGCAGCAGAGTTGTGCCGGAACTGCTTATTGAAGGGTAGCCTAAAGGGGCCAAAAGAACCATGCATAGGAGTTTGAAAAGACTTTAATAACAGAAACTACAAAACCAAAACTCGGAAAGCCAGTGACATTTCATGTTGAGGATCCGGTATATATCGCATGTAACACGCGGAACTCCAATGACCCAACCGTTGGATGACATGTACTGGCACCTTATGCATGGATGCCGCAGCTGCAGCGTCAATGCGGAAGGAATGTCCTGTGATTGAGAGAGGATCGACCCCTGAACCTGTCAACAAAACCCGAATGTACCTAAGAAAGGCCGCGGTGGTTAGCCGGGCACTGCCTAGTTCGAGTAAGGGAGAACATGCCTGCTTGGACTCAATACTACGTAGCCAAGCGTCCAAGGCCTGCACCGGACACCATTTGTTGGCCGTAGGGAAGTATCTGACCTCTACCGATTCCCCCGGCCGTGACGTCTTGGATGAGGCCAAAGTAAGGAGATAGATGGACCCGCGCCGGATGAGCTGACCTTTCCGCAAGCACCCAGCCGGCGTATGGGTGCCCATGAGCTCACCTGGCCTGAGGAATCCATAGAAGGCCAGGTACAAGGCTGTTTCTACCAGAGCGCTTACCTGCGGGCCAAACGGTTTACGCTGCAGTTTGTCTGTCACTGACCTGAACAAGCTACCGGTGAATGTTGACGCACATGTCGTCTCGGAACAGACATCTTGCGCAAACCCTTCAACGCCGCTTTGATAGGGTGGGCGGAGAAGAGTGACGGTAGGTCCGGATGTAGCGTGTACCAATGATACTGAATACCTGCCAGGTATAGTTTAACCGTGCTATGGGACAGGTTTAATTGAGAGTGGCAAAACCCGATGAAGCCCAATAGGTGAGTGGTAGGGTAGGTGTTCTCATACCGCTGAAACATACCGCCCTCAAAGTATTACTGGACAAGGAATTGGCCATCAGTCTCTTAGCTACGGTGAGATAGGAGACTAGTCCAAGCGCAGCTGGGACTGGTGAGGAATTGGCCTTGGCAACCGATCTGCCCCTGGACAAACCTGAAAGAAAAGTGGAAAATTAAGGCGGGACAGGGAATCTGCCGCGGTGTTGCGGTCTCCACTAATGTGTCTACATATAAAACGAAAATTATGCATCAAAGATAGCCAGACGAACCTCCTCACGAATGACATGACCAATTTGGAACTAGACCTGCCCTTCATGATAATGTCCATAACTGCCGTATTGTCAGTGAGGAATAGGACCGTACAGTTTCTCCACAGCTTGCCCCAGGCCACTGCTGCCCCCACTAAGGGATATACCTCAAACAAGGCGGAACATGAAGAGAGCGGGGATAATCATAGAAGGCAGTGCCTCCATATTTGTAGCCTAGATCAACTACTTTAAACAAATACAGGTCAAACTCCTCCCTCCTAAGGGGGCTAACGGAGCACACCACATCCCGGTAAAGGCTGAAAGCCAACACAAATTCGGCCACATTTAGTTTCCTGTTCAGCCTTGTGTCCCTAGACTTGAGCACAACAGAGACCTCTCCGCAGGATATGGTCTTGTTGTCCGGGGCTTCGTGTGCTGGAACGAGAAGGGACGCCAGATTGACGTCCTTTCCTTCCAGAATTTCCTGCCGGATATTAGCAGGTACAAAATGGGATGGTGCTATCGTAGAGGAAAGGCTGGACCCACCCTGCACTGCGGAGGCTGATGAACTGGCGACGGGCACAGTCTGCATTCCTGTCTCGAACGCTGCAGGCCGGGCCTCGACAGTCTCCAGTCTAGCCTGCATATCTGACACAGATGCACCCATGACGTTGATAGCAGCATGCAGCTGCGTGAGGGAAGTCAGAATGGTACTAAAGGAAACCTCCTCTTGGCTAGGAGCCGCCGATTGTGCAGACAGAAGGTGGTAAAGTTCAGCCTTCCTCGCGGAGGCCGGAAACGGAATCCCTCTTCTTGACAATTCTGCCGTCAGCTTAGGTACGGTCCACAACCTTATCGGCAACTCCGCCGACCGCACGGACTGCTGCTCCCCGCTGTCCCGAGAAGATGAGGACCTCTCCGGTACAAATTCCTGAGACATGTCCCTACTGAAAGAAATTCAACTCAAGTAACCACACCAAGGCTAACAACTACCTACTGGCCCGACAAGGCCAGATCTGCCCCAGGGGGAAAAGCCTAGCACCCGTGGCTAAGGTCCAAAGGTGCCCACGGTCGTGACCAGAAGCGCTGCCAGGTCTGCCGGCCTGGCCGAGCAGGGATTCTGAAGTCAGCAGTCAGTGAGGAGGTCCAAGTCCCGTAGAGTTTATGATCGTGGCCGGGTGACGCGGCTAAACTGACAACGGCCCGGCTAAGGGCGTATTGTGACTGGAACCCGCTGGGAGACTGAGGGCTGACCGGACCTACCTGTGACCGTGAAGGCTGAGCTCCCAGGCCGTGGCTGACCCGTGTGCGTAAACGTGACGCCACTTTCCCGTGGATATACCCACCAAGTGGCTGTAGTCAAACGGGAGTGCAAGCCGAGTCTGTGGACGTGACCGACTAGCCCCCGTAGTCGTGAGGGGACCCTACATCGAGAGTAGCGGTAACGGACCATCGCCAGTAGACGTGGTAGTATTACCTCACGAGTCTGTTGACATGAGACGAATGCCTGCAGTTGTGGCAGGGCCATATATCGAGTCTGTAGTCGTGACAGACTAATGCCTGCAGTCGTGGCAGGGCTATATATCGAGTCTGTAGTCGTGACAGACTAATGCCTGCAGTCGTGGCAGGGCTTTATAGCAAGTCTGTAGTCGTGACAGACTAATGACTGCAGTCGTGGCAGGACTTTATAACGAGTCTGTAGTCGTGACAGACTAATGCCTGCAGTCGTGGCAGGACTTTATAACGAGTCTGTAGTCGTGACAGACTAATGCCTGCAGTCGTGGCAGGACTTTATAACGAGTCTGTAGTCATGACAGACTAATGCCTGCAGTCGTGGCAGGGCTTTATAACGAGTCTGTAGTCGTGACAGACTAATGCCTGCACTCGTGGCAGGGCTTAATAACAAGTCTGTAGTCGTGACAGACCTGGCAAAAAAAATAATTTTTTTAATATATATATATATATATTTTCCTCCCACCAAAGGCCACGACTGTAGGCGCCACCCTGCAAGACATGCGTCAGCGGCCTGAGCATAGATAGGCCACCATACCCAGTCCCCCAGCCCACGGATGAGTAACGGCTGTAGTCAAACGGGAGTGCAAGCCGAGTCTGTGGACGTGACCGACTAGCCCCCGTAGTCGTGAGGGGACCCTACATCGAGAGTAGCGGTAACGGACCATCGCCAGTAGACATGGTAGTATTACCTCACGAGTCTGTTGACATGAGACGAATGCCTGCAGTTGTGGCAGGGCCATATATCGAGTCTGTAGTCGTGACAGACTAATGCCTGCAGTCGTGGCAGGGCTATATATCGAGTCTGTAGTCGTGACAGACTAATGCCTGCAGTCGTGGCAGGGCTTTATAGCAAGTCTGTAGTCGTGACAGACTAATGTCTGCAGTCGTGGCAGGACTTTATAACGAGTCTGTAGTCGTGACAGACTAATGCCTGCAGTCGTGGCAGGACTTTATAACGAGTCTGTAGTCGTGACAGACTAATGCCTGCAGTCGTGGCAGGACTTTATAACGAGTCTGTAGTCATGACAGACTAATGCCTGCAGTCGTGGCAGGGCTTTATAACGAGTCTGTAGTCGTGACAGACTAATGCCTGCACTCGTGGCAGGGCTTAATAACAAGTCTGTAGTCGTGACAGACCTGGCAAAAAAAAATTTTTTTTAAATATATATATATATATATATATTTTCCTCCCACCAAAGGCCACGACTGTAGGCGCCACCCTGCAAGACATGCGTCAGCGGCCTGAGCATAGATAGGCCACCATACCCAGTCCCCCAGCCCACGGATGAGTAACGGGGCGGACCACGCCTGCGCACCACACCTGACTCACCTGGCGGCCATGACAGCCACAAACCCCGCAGTATCGCAAAGTAGCCAACCACCTGCGGACCTGAATAGACAAGGACAGACATGTGAGTAACCCCTCACCCACGCAACTGCTCCCTAGCTTACAACCAGCATGTCGTGACTGCGCCCCGTACCGACCCCCTAACTTCCAACGTGTCGTATAGGCTATGGGCGACCAGGATAGACGCCCGAGGCGTGGTGGCAATCCTAACGGAGACGCTGCTGCGAACCCAGTGGGCTATTACTAATGGAATGGCTCTACATCTGTACATGTAATACCACCCCCCTTTTTTTTTTTAAACCCTTTTATTTGTCTATCATTTTTTATTTAATTTTTTCCATTACTTTATATATTTATATCCCCTTCTTATTTGTTTATTCCCTTTACATTCAATGACCTGACGACTGCCCCAGTGTGCCTAGAACTGGTGTGAGAACAGAGCCCTGCTCCTGACTGCAGTACCAGACATGGCCTGTAGGTGTCGCCCTATCTTCATACCGGACCTGCTGGAGCGCCGAAGCCAGTGAGCCGCACTGTGAAGCCGGTGAGCGGCGCATGAGTACGGGAATGAACTCGCCGCAGAGGGCCACAGGTGAGGGGCGACCGAGGGGGGTGTAGCGCTGCCTGGGGGACGCTGCATTTGAGTGGCAAATACGGAGCCGACACAGGTGGGCTGGGGACAGATAGCAACGGGCGGCAGCATGATATGACATACATAACGAGATGGGTGGGCAGCCACCCGGCCTACCTATTTAAAGCAGCGATGAGCCCGACGCACCCGACCACGCGAACTAACAGGAGACACACGACTTCTCTGGAATGGATGCCAACCCACGAGCCGATTCGAAAGCATTCGAACCGACAAGTGGGGGCAGGAGAGCCAGGTTTAAATAGTTAAAGCCTCGCCTCCCCTCACACAAACACGGCACTCTTAATTGCCTACCACTAGTGTCACCTTAGCTCGCCCTCCACCCAAAACGCAGTGTTTGCCCGATCAGGCCTGATCGGTCGCCCACACGTGCGTTCACCCACGCCCGCCCCACCGCAGTGACAATTTTTTTTATTTTTTTTATCACTGCACAATCACTACACAAGCGCTGCGGCGATAAAGAAAAATCAGTTCCTGTACTTCGCTAGCCTCCCATTTGTAAGACAGGCTTGCTTTTTTTCTTGGGTAGTCTCAGGGAATACCCCCTAAATTTAGTTGACCAAATGGCAAGTAAGGGGTATTCTTCTGAAGAGTCCTACAGGCTTCTGACCCAGTCGGATGAGGAATGGGAACCCTCATCTGACGAAATCCAGCGGGTCAGAATACAAACCTGTAGAAAGCAGTGGCAGTCTGACCCAAAGTTCGGACGATGAGGTTGAGGTCTCTGATACCACCAGGCGTACCCGGCCCCGTGTTGCTAGACCACAGGTTGCGCAGGATCCGCTTCAAGTGTAGCAGAGTGGGACTGGCGCTGTCGGATTACGTGGTGAGGCATACACCAGCAGCGCAGCCCATCCTGGACCTAGTACCAGCACTGCTGTAGAACATCGTGAAGTGGCGAGCACCAGAAGGGCAGTTGAAGCTGATACGGTGGCACGTGCAGTAGTTCCCCCGTCGCAGCCACCGCACAGACAGGCCCGTAGAGCCCCTAGAGTCCCTGAGGTGCTGGCAAACCCTGATTGGCAGCCCCCATCTTCAGCCGCACCAGTAGTTCTCCCTTTCACCGCCCAGTCTGGAGTTCGGGTTGAGACAGCTTAGATCAGATCGGCACTGGGGTTTTTTGAGCTGTTCTTCACTGCAGAGCTCTTTGACTTAGTCATGGTAGAAACAAACCGGTATGCCACTCAATTTATAGCCGCCAACTCGGGAAGCTTTTATGCCCAGTCTTTCCGATGGAAACCCGTCCAAGTTTCCGAACTTAAAACTTTTCTGGGCCTTCTCCTCAACATGAGCCTGACAAAAAAGCATGAATTGTGGTCATATTGGTCCATGAACCCAATTCATCACATGCCCATGTTCTCTGCTGCCATGTCCAGGACACGATTTGAGACCATCCTGCGTTTCCTGCACTTTAGTGATAACAGCACCTCTCATCCCAGAGGCCACCCAGCTTTTGACTGCCTCCACAAAATTCGGCCCCTCATAGACCACTTTAATACCAAATTTTCAGATTTGCATACCCCTGAGCAAAACATCTGCATAGACGAGTCCTTGATACATTTTACCGGGCGCCTTGGCTTCAAACAATACATCCCAAGCAAGCGCGCCCGGTATGGGGTCAAATTGTATAAGCTCTGTGAAAGGGCCACAGGCTATACGCACAAATTTCGGGTCTATGAGGGTAAAGATCAGACCCTGGAGCCGGTCGGTTGCCCTGACTACCTGGGGAGCAGTGGGAAGGCAGTCTGGTACTTGGTGTCACCCTTATTTGGCAAGGGGTACCACCTTTATGTGGACAATTTCTACACAAGTGTGCCCCTCTTCAGTGTATCACCTCTGGACTTAGGATTGCTGGCCTTGATATGGCATGCACTAATGTGAGGGAAGGATCACTCTCTTCCCAACTACTACGTTTGGAATCTAAGTGGATCTATAATTTGGACACGGTGGCCCCACAGGGACCAAATGAAGAACTTACGTTCACGGGCTTCTACAACTAAATTTTGGGGTTCCATATTTGAACCTTATAGAATTGGGTAGTTTACCCTCATCTGTGAATATTGAGGCTTGGTGGCCATTATAGAGTGGGCTCAATTGCCAAACTAGAGATGGGCACCTATGGTGGCGGCCAACCCATATACACTCACCTAAAGAATTATTAGGAACACCATACTAATACGGTGTTGGACCCCCTTTTGCCTTCAGAACTGCCTTAATTCTACATGGCATTGATTCAACAAGGTGCTGATAGCATTCTTTAGAAATGTTGGCCCATATTGATAGGATAGCATCTTGCAGTTGATGGAGATTTGAGGGATGCACATCCAGGGCACGAAGCTCCCGTTCCACCACATCCCAAAGATGCTCTATTGGGTTGAGATCTGGTGACTGTGGGGGCCATTTTAGTACAGTGAACTCATTGTCATGTTCAAGAAACCAATTTGAAATGATTCGAGCTTTGTGACATGGTGCATTATCCTGCTGGAAGTAGCCATCAGAGGATGGATACATGTTCTAATTCTGTTTACGCCAAATTCCGCTCTACCATTTGAATGTCTCAACAGAAATCGAGACTCATCAGACCAGGCAACATTTTTCCAGTCTTCAACAGTCCAATTTTGGTGAGCTGGTGCAAATTGTAGCCTCTTTTTCCTATTTATAGTGGAGATGAGTGGGGTCTTCTGCTGTTGTGGCCCATCCGCCTCAAGGTTGTGCGTGCTGTGGCTTCACAAATGCTTTGCTGCATACCTCGGTTGTAACGAGTGGTTATTTCAGTCAACGTTGCTCTTCTATCAGCTTGAATCAGTCGGCCCATTCTCCTCTGACCTCTAGCATCCACAAGGCATTTTTGCCCACAGGACTGCCGCATACTGGATGTTTTTCCATTTTCACACTATTCTTTGTAAACCCTAGAAATGGTTGTGCGGGAAAATCCCAGTAACTGAGCAGATTGTGAAATACTCAGACCGGCCCGTCTGGCACCAACAACCATGCCACGCTCAAAATTGCTTAAATCACCTTTCTTTCCCATTCTGACATTTAGTTTGGAGTTCAGGAGATTGTCTTGACCAGGACCACCCCCCTAAATGCATTGAAACAACTGCCATGTGATTGGTTGACTAGATAATTGCATTAATGAGAAATAGAACAGGTGTTCCTAATAATTCTTTAGGTGAGTGTACATACTGATGAGTTACTCTGGTAGTTGTCGGCTGAAGTTCATGGTCTGATGCAGACATAGGGGTTTAACTATGTGACAACTTTTTTCGCAGAGATAGGTATTATTGTTTGATCCAGTTATATATGGGTTTGCTGACCCAGTGGCGTATGTGATCTAATGGAGATATGGGGGTTAAATTTTGTGATTACAGATACCGTATAATTAGGTATTATTGGGTGACTCAGCTATATATGTGGATCTTTGGATCCGGTTATTTCTGCATGCATTTATCTGTTAATTAATTTATTCATTCCCCACAGGTCCTCCTTACACTTTATTTCTTCTTCACACATGGTGGTGCACAATTCTTTTCACGTTTCTTTTCACTTGCACACTTGTGGTCTTTCCCACATTGTATTCTAATCAGCGTATCTTGCTTCTTTCCTACACGTTTGGACCTGTGAACAGGGTCCTCATCATTATATTCTGGAATTACCATAATTTTTCACTTTTTATATATTTTTGAGATACACATATATATATATATATATATATATATATGAGTTTCATGATTACCACGTCAGTATTTCCTGTGGTGATCCATACTGTTGCTGTTATGGCCATAACATCTGCATATGGGGTCACTTAAGTGTATATCAATAATATTTTGGACACATATATATGTATTCTCTATACGCTTTTCACTATTGTTATTATCATTGTTATATATTTTTCCATTGATTATTTACCAATTTATGACTGATTATTGCATTTTGTTATTGATGGCTTATCATTTTATTATATTGTTTTCCCTACTTAATATTCAGTCATATTACTGATAACATCTATCTCCTTATGTATTTAGCATTATAATTTGATATGTCTAAACAGTGTGCCCCCGTCTCAGGCACCACACCACTATATTATATTGACCTCCATTCTATTGCATAACAATATGGTGCAACATATCGAGCATACTCATAACTCTGCCCCTCCTTCCAATAGGTCCCTATGCTCTTTTCCTCTCTGTGTTAAGTACTGCCTCGGTCTCCCTCCCACCTCATCCCTCCTCCTGGCCCTTCTCTGCGTGACGAGCGGACCGTGCGCTCCACTATTCACAGTGGAGCGCACGATGCGTTCCACCATGCGGTTCATTGCGGCATCCGGCTTCCGGCCATGTGTTTCTCACATCCGGTGCCGGAGGACCGCATATATAGACATCATGCGTTCGTACCCACATTGGGGTTTCTATTGATAATAATAATATGGTTGTATATACATGCACTTATTACTGTTCATCGAAGGGTATGGTGCCAATAGATCCCCTGCCATTCTTAATGCATAGTAGCGATGTGACAGGTGGAACGCATATGCGTTCCACCTGTTAACTACATGGACTTCCTGCTTCCGGTTTCCGGTCATGTCCCATCCTGCACGTCTGTACATGGCGCTTACTGATTGATTTTTGCTGCACAGGTGAATGTTATTTTTACTTTATTTATTACTCCATATGAGGTGATGCCCCAGCATTCGACTCTTCACCCCTGAGGAAGCCGGATTGCTCCGGCGATACGCGTTGGGCGCTTTCTCATTTTCTCAGGTCCACTGAACCAGCTGCTCATGTAGGTTTGGCTCTTTTCATTGTGACCCCACTCAGGTCTGTCTGTATTTCTAGAGGTCTTACCCTATGTTACATTTGCTTTATACTGTATACTGAAATTTTTATATGCTGGTGTATTATATATTTTTGCCTATGGTGGGGCAACTCAGTGGACCTGTATGTGCTGGTTACATATCCTTTATTGCATACCGCACTTTGTTCGAATTGTATCCAATTTTTTTATGTGTCTGTTGGTGTGTCTAATAAACTTTATATATTTTTTATACTATTTATTGTCGGATGTGCATTTATGGGGTGGTTCTGGTGACTCTGTCTTGGGTCAATATTGTTCAACCTCTTCAGGCATTTGTTTCTAGAACAGATTGGCTGCTGTGGCACCGCGCGACCTAGTCGCCGGCGTTTCCCCCAAAGGCTCTTTACCACCCATCTTGCAAGGGGGGAGAGGGCTGCCTTGTGTAACGAAGAACTGCTCGCGGTGAAATGGAGAGACAAGTGTGATGTTTACATGCTCTCCTCCATTCACGCAGACACGACAATCCAAATTGAACGGGCAACCAGTGTCATTGAAAAGCCCCTCTTGGTCCACGACTATAATTTGCTCATGGGAGGGGTGGACTTCAATGACCAGATGTTGGCTCCTTATTTACTCTCCCGCAGGACCAGACGCTGGTATAAGAAGGTGTCTGTATACCTAATTCAATTGGCTATGTACAATAGTTTTGTTCTCTACAGTAAGGCTGGGAGAACACGATCCTTCCTCAAATTTCAGGAAGAGATCATCGAGAACCTCCTGTATCCAGGAGGTTCCGTGGCCCCAACCACCAGTGTAGTGAGCCGTCTACACGAGCGACATTTCCCCAATGTCGTTGCTGGTACCTCAAACCAAGCGCCACATCGAAAAATATGTTGTGTCTGTAGCAGGAGTGGAATAAGGCGTGACACCCGCTATTTCTGTCCTGAATGCCCTGACCACCCTGCCCTATGCTTAGGGGAGTGTTTCCGGAAGTACCACACACAGGTACACTTAGTATAGGGATTGCGTGACACAGGACAGGCACACAGGGGTCTTAGGGCCCTTTCACACAGAGCTGCTGCAAACCTCTCCTTTCACCTGGGACAAAGTGCATAATGTACTTCCCCACATCTCTGGGCGATTTGCGCTTTGCACATTGTCCCATGGGGTAGGAGAGGTTTGACCTCTAAAGGTAAAAAAAATAAAATAAAATGGAGAAATCGGGTTTGCCAGGGCATACGAGCTGAGTGGGTTTGGATGTTGGGCGGAGCTCCTTTGTCCTGGCAGACGCCTTTCCCCTCCTTTTTTTTTTGCACATTTTTTGGCAGAGATTTTTTCATCCACATTGATCGATGCGAATGAAGAAATCTGTGCCGTTCATTTTTTCTTTCAGTCCAGAGGCCCATGCCATGCCCCTCACGGAATACCTTGGGGTGTCTTCTTTCCAAAATGGGGTCACATGTGGGGTATTTATACTGCCCTGGCATTTTAGGGGCCCTAAATGTCCTGTGAAATTCTAAAGATACTCATTGGAATTTGGGCCCCTTTGTGCACCTAGGCTGCAAAAAAGTATCACACATGTGGTATTACCGTACTCAGGAGAAGTAGGGCAATGTGTTTTGGGGTGTATTTTTACATATACCCATACTGTGTGTGAGAAATATCTCTGTAAATGACAACTTTAAAAATTTTTTTATACAAAGTTGTCAATTTACACAGATATTTATCTCAACCAGCATGGGTATATGTAAAAATACACCCCAAAACACATTGCCCTACTTCTCCTGAGTACGGCGCTATCATATGTGTGACACTTTTTTGCAGCCTAGGTGCGCAAAGGGGCCCAAATTCCAATGAGTACTTTTAGGATTTCACAGGGCATTTTTACGCATTTGGATTCCAAACTACTTCTAACACCTTAGGGCCCCTAAAATGCCAGGGCAGTATAAATACCCCACAAGTGACCCCATTTTAGAAAGAAGACACCCCAAGGTATTCTGTGAGAGGTATGGTAAGTTCATGTAAAATTTTATTTTTTGTCATAAGTTAGTGGAATATAAGACTTTGTAAGAAAAAATAAATAAAATAAATCATCATTTTCCGCTAACTTGTGACAAAAAACTTCCATGAACTCACTATGCCCATCACGAATACCTTAGGGTGTCTACTTTCCGAAATGGGGTCATTTGTTGGGTTTTTCTACTGTCTGGGCATTGTAGAACCTCAGGAAACATGACAGGTGCTCAGAAAGTCAAAGTGCGTAAATTCACATTTTTGCACCATAGTTTGTAAACGCTATAACTTTTACCCAAACCAATAAATATACACTTATTGCATTATTTTTTTTTTATCAAAGACATGTAGAACAATAAATTGTGAGAAAAATTTATATAGAAATGTAGTTTTATTTGAAAAATTTTACAACAGAAAGTGAAAAATGTCTTTTTCTGCAAAAATTTTGGTTCATTTTGATTAATATAAAAAAAAAGTAAAAATGTCAGCGGCAATGAAATACCACCAAATGAAAGCTCTATTAGTGAGAAGAAAAGGAGGTAAAATTAATTTGGGTGGTAAGTTGTATGACCAAGCAATAAACCGTGAAAGTAGTGTAGTACAGAATTGTAAAAAGTGGTCTGGTCATTAAGGGGGTTTAAGCTAGGGGAGCTGAGGTGGTTATGGACCAGGCCATTTTTTGCAAATCTGACCAGTGTCACTTTAAGTGCTGATAACTTTAAAACGCTTTGACTTATCAAGGCCATTCTGAGATTGTTTTTTCGTCACATATTGTACTTCATGACACTGGTAAAATGAAGTCCAAAAAATTAATTTTTATTTATAAAAAAATACCAAATTTACCAAAAATTTGTAAAAAATTGTAAATTTCCAAGTTTCAATTTCTCTACTTCTATAATACATAGTAATACCTCCAAAAATAGTTATTACTTCCCCATATGTCTACTTCATGTTTGGATCATTTTGGGAATGATATTTTATTTTTTGGGGATGTTACAAGGCTTAGAAGTTTAGAAGCAAATCTTGAAATTTTTCCGAAATTTTCAAAAACCCAATTTTTAGGGACCAGTTCAGGTCTGAAGTCACTTTGCGAGTCTTACATAATAAAAACCACCCAAAAATGACCCCAATCTATAAACTACCCCCCTCAAGGTATTCAAAACTGATTTTACAAACTTTGTTAACCCTTTAGGTGTTCCAGAAGAATTAATGGAAAATAGAGATACAATTTCAAAATTTCACTTTTTTGGCAGATTTTCCATTTTAATAATTTTTTCAAGTTACAAAGCAAGGGTTAACAGCCAAACCAAACTCAATATTTATGGCCCTGATTCTGTAGTTTACAGAAACACCCCATATGTGGTCGTAAACAGCTGTACCGGCACACGGCAGGGCGCAGAAGCAAAGGAATGCCATACGGTTTTTAGAAGGCAGATTTTGCTGGACTGTTTTATTTTACACCATGTCCCATTTGAAGCCCCCCTGATGCAACCCTAGAGTAGAAACTTCTTAAAAGTTACCCCATGTAAGGAACTACACCCCTCAAGGTATTCAAAACAGATTTTACAAACGTTGTTAACCCTTTAGGTGTTCCACAAGAGTTATTGGCAAATGGAAATGAAATTTCAGAATTTAAATTTTTGGGCAAATTTTCCATTTTAATCCATTTTTTCCCAGTAACAAAGCAAGGGTTAACAGCCAAACAAAACTCATTATTTATGGCCCTGATTCTGTAGTTTACAGAAACACCCCATATGTGGTCGTAAACAGCTGCACCGGCACACGGCAGGGCGCAGAAGCAAAGGAATGCCATACGGTTTTTAGAAGGCAGATTTTGCTGGACTGTTTTATTTTACACCATGTCCCATTTGAAGCCCCCCTGATGCAACCCTAGAGTAGAAACTTCTTAAAAGTTACCCCATGTAAGGAACTACACCCCTCAAGGTATTCAAAACAGATTTTACAAACGTTGTTAACCCTTTAGGTGTTCCACAAGAGTTATTGGCAAATGGAAATGAAATTTCAGAATTTAAATTTTTGGGCAAATTTTCCATTTTAATCCATTTTTTCCCAGTAACAAAGCAAGGGTTAACAGCCAAACAAAACTCATTATTTATGGCCCTGATTCTGTAGTTTACAGAAACACCCCATATGTGGTCGTAAACAGCTGTACCGGCACACGGCAGGGCGCAGAAGGAAAGGAATGCCATGCGGTTTTTGTAAGGCAGATTTTGCTGGACTGTTTTTTTTGATACCATGTCCCATTTGAAGCCCCCCTGATGCACCCCTAGAGTAGAAACTCCAAAAAAGTAGCCCCATTTTAGAAACTACGGGATAGGGTGGCAGTATTGTTGGTACTAGTTTAGGGTACATATGATTTTTGGTTGCTCTATATTACATTTTTTGTGAGGCAAAATAACAAGAAATAGCTGTTTTGGCACCGTTTTTATTTTTTGTTATTTACAACATTCATCTGACAAGTTAGATCATGTGATATTTTTATAGACCAGGTTGTCACGGACACGGCGATACCTAATATGTATATATTTTTATTTATGTAAGTTTTACACGATTTCATTTTTGAAGCAAAAAAAAATCATGTTTTAGTGTTTCCATAGTCTGAGAGCCATAATTTTTTCAGTTTTTGGGCGATTACCTTGGGTAGGGTATTATTTTTGTGGGATGAGATGACGGTTTTATTGGCACTATTTTGGGGTGCGTGTGACTTTTTGATCACTTGCTATTACACTTTTTATGATTTAAGGTGACAAAAAATGGTTTATTTAGCACAGTTTTTATTTTACATTTTTTACGGTGTTCATCTGAGGGGTTAGGTCATGTGATATTTTTATAGAGCCGGTCGATACAGATGCGGCGATACCTAATATGTATACTTTTTTTTTATTTATGTAAGTTTTACACAATAATATCATTTTTGAAACAAAAAAAAAATCATGTTTTAGTGTCTCCATATTCTGAGAGCCATAGTTTTTACAGTTTTTGGGCGATTATCTCAAGTAGGGTCTCATTTTTTGCGAGATGAGATGACGGTTTGATTGGCACTATTTTGGGGTGCATATGACTTTTTGATCGCCTGCTAATACACTTTTTGTGATGTAAGGTGACAAAAAATTGTTTATTTAGCACAGTATTTATTTTTTACGGTGTTCATCTGAGGGGTTAGGTCATGTGATATTTTTATAGAGCCGGTCGATACGGATGCGGCGATACCTAATATGTATACTTTTTTTTTATTTATGTAAGTTTTACACAATAACAGCTTTTTTAAAACAAAAAAAATCATGTTTTAGTGTCTCCATATTCTGAGCTATATTTTTTTTTATTTTTTGGGCGATCGTCTCGGGTAGGGCTCATTTTTTGCGGTAAGAGGTGATGGTTAGATTGGTACTATTTAGGTGGGCAAACGCCTTTTTGATCGCTTGCTGTTGTACTTTTTGTGATGTAAGGTGACAAAAAAATGGTTTATTTAGCACATTCCTTTTTTTTTTTTTTTTTACGGTGTTCATCTGAGGGGTTAGGTCATGTGATATGTATTTAGAGCCAGTCGATACGGACGCGGCGATACCTAATATGTATACTTTTTTTTCCCCCTATTTTTTACCAGTTTTTTTTTTACTTTATTTAGGGAAAATGACGTTTTTGTTTATTTTACTTGAAACTTAAAATTTTTTGGGGGGAAAACTTTATTTTTTCAACTTTTTTTTTCACTTTATTTTTTTGTCCCACTTTGGGACTTGAACTTTTGGGGGTCTAATCCTTTACAATGCATTCCAATACTTCTGTATTGGAATGCATTGGCTGTATGAGTAATACTGTGTGTATTACTCATACAGCTTCCGGCCTGTGAGATTCAGGAGGCTGGATCTCACAGGCTCGTCACCGGAAGGCAGCGCGATGCCTTCCTTAGACATTTCGCTGCCTTCCATGCCATCGGGTCCCCCCCACAGCCGCAGGGGGACCCGATGGCACCGCCGACCACCACCGCAGCACCAGGTAAAAGCCGCAAACCGCAGGTCTGAATTGACCTGCGGTTTGCGGCGATCACCGATACGGGGGGGGTCACATGACCCCCCCAGCGTTGTGACAGGATGCCCGCTGAATGATTTCAGCGGGCATCCTGTCACAATTAACCCCCGCCGCGCCACAATCTACTTTTAAACTTAGGACGTACAGGTATGTCCTGAGTCCTTAAGGACTCGGCAAATGTGGCGTACCGGCACGTCCTAAGTCCCTAAGGGGTTAAACAAAAAGAAAATATAAAAAAAAAACAGTGTTGGCTACCTCCTCCTCCACCGACACTTCCACCTACACCGCCACATCCACTGCCTCCTCAACCTCCTACTTCATATGGACCTCGCCCTCCTAGATCAAGATTTTATTTTTATTTTTTTGCGTATTTTGTTATTTTAAGTCATTTTCCTATCCACATTTGTTTGCAGAGTATTTGCCATGCTCTTAACCACATTTTGATGCCATTTGCAGCCCTCTAACCCTTTCCATGACTTTTGTAGCTGAAGTGACGCAGCTAAGGCTACTTTCACACCTGCGTTAGGTGCGGATCCGTCTAGTATCTGCACAGACGGATCCGCACCTATAATGCAAACGCTTAGATCCGTTCAGAACGGATCTGTTTGCATTACCATGAACAAAAAAAAAAAAATATATATATATATATTTATTTTTTTTGTTTTTGTTTTTTTGTTCATGATAATGCAAACGGATCCGTTTTGACTTTACATTGAAAGTCAATGGGGGACGGATCCGTTTGAAAATTGAGCCATATTGTGTCAACTTCAAATGGATCCGTCCCCATTGACTTACATTGTAAGTCTGGACGGATCCGTTTGCCTCCGCATGGCCAGGCGGACACCCGAACGCTGCAAGCTGCGTTCAGGGGTCCGCCTGCTGAGCGGAGGACAAACGATGCCAAACTGATGCATTCTGAGCGGATCCGCATCCACTCAGAATGCATTAGGGCTGGACGGAGGCATGTACTGGGACAATAAAGTGGCCCTGGACTTCAGCCAGACCGGCCCACTTTATTTTTCCCAAACACACTCAAAAAAAAACATTTTTGTCGGCCACCTATTTAATAATTGTTTCATGCAACATTTTACTTGACCAGCTAATTTTAGATATTCTAGATATTCTTGGTGGTCATCTGTGCCATTTAGGCCTCAAGACATTACATGGCCCCCTACACCACATTACATTATTGACAACTGTAAGTTTTACCTTGACTGGTGGTGGCCTAGGTGTGTTTATCAGCAGGTCTGCTCCAGTCACTGTTATAGGGGATCTGTGGATGACACTTATGGGGGGGGATCTGTGGATGACACTTATGGGGGGGGGGGGATCTGTGGATGACACTTATGGAGGGGGGGGATCTGTGGATGACACTTATGGGGGGGATCTGTGGATGACACTTATGGGGGGATCTGTGGATGACACTTATGGGGGGATCTGTGGATGACACTTATGGGGGGGGGTCTGTGGATGACACTTATGGGGGGGGGGGTCTGTGGATGACACTTATGGGGGGGGTCTGTGGATGACACTTATGGGGGGTCGTCTGTGAATGGCGCTGTTATGGAGGGGATCTGTGAATGGCACTGTTATGGAGGGGATCTGTGAATGGCACTTTTATGGAGGGGATCTGTGGATGGCACTGTTATGGAGGGGATCTGTGGATGGCACTGTTATGGAGGGGATCTGTGGAAGGCACTGTTATGGAGAGGATCTGTGGATGGCACTGTTATGGAGGGGATCTGTGGATGGCACTGTTATGGGGGGATCTGTGGATGGCACTGTTATAGAGGGGGATCTGTGGATGACACATACCGTATATAGCATCTTATGCTATGTGTCATCCACAGATACCCCTCCATAACAGTGCCATTCACAGATACCCTCCATAACAGTGCCATCCACAGATCCCCCCCATAACAGTCATCCACAGATCCCCCCATAATAGTGTCATCCACAGATCCCCCCATAACAGTGTCATCCACAGATCCCCCTCCATAATGGTGCCATCCACAGATCCCCCCCATAAGTGTCATCCACAGACCCCCCCCCCCATAAGTGTCATCCACATGACAGACCCCCCCCCATAACAGTGCCATCCACGGATCCCCCTCCCTATAACAGTGCCGTCATCCATAGATCCCCCTCCCCGCCACTCACAGTAGTATACATTAATAAATCGGTATCCTGCAGGCTGCAGACAGTAACTTTAATTTTAACACAGCGCTCATCTCTTTACTACCTTACATTCAGCTCCCGCCTCCAGCCTCCAGTAACAAGTGCGGGCGGCAGCGCTCACTCACTGACGTCACGCGCCTGCGCCGCCTAGTGGGAGGAGCAGGCGTGTGACGTCAGTGAGTGAGCGCCGCCCCCACACTGCCTGCTGTTACTGGAGCTTTACCCCCCTGATGGCGGCCCTGGCCGGCCCATAATTCGATCGGCCCACCGGGATTCTCCCGGTACTCCCGATGGCCAGTCCATCGCTGGCTGGACGGATCCGTTCGGTGCCGCTTGTGAGAGCCTTCAAACGGAACTCACAAGCGGAGCCCCGAACGCTAGTGTGAAAGTAGCCTAAACCGCAAACAAATGCTGCACTACCAAACTGCTTTCTATAGAAAGTATATAATTGGCATATAAACCCCTGCTTCAATCACTTTTTTGGCGGGGCAACAGTTTTTTCGCACCAGTAGAAATTATTTGTTCTAATGTTGTTTGTCACTATCTATAGCTGAGGTAACACAGCAAAACCGCAAACAAATTCTGCACTACCCAAATGCACTATATAGAAAGAATATTATTGGTATATAACACCCCTGCTTCAATCAGTTTTTTGGGGGGGCATTTGGTATATCACAGCAGTGGAAATTATTTGTTCCAATGGCGTTTGTTACTATCTGTAGCTGAGGTAATGCAGCTAAACCGCAAATAAGTGCTGCAATATCCAACTGCTCTGTATAGAAAGTATAAAATTGGTATATAAAACCACAGCTTCAATCACTATTTTGGGGGGGGGGGGCAACTGGTTTTTCACACCAGTAGAAATAATTTGTCCCAATGTCGTTTGTCACTTTGTGTAGCTGAGGTAACGCAGCTAAACTGCAAACAAATGCTGCACTACTCAAATGCACTATATAGAAAGTATATTATTGGTATTTGAATCAGTTTTTTTGGGTGGAAACTGCTATTTCACACCAGTAGAAATGATTTGTTCCAATGGCATTTGTCACTATCTGTAGCTGCGGTAATGCAGCAAAACCGCAAGCAAATGCTGCACTGCCTAAATGCACCATATAGAAAGTATATTATTGGTATACAACACCCCTGCTAAAATCTGTTTTTTGGGGGGCCAACTGGTATATGACACCAGTAGAAATTATTTGTTCCAATAGCGTTTGGCAGTCTGTGTAGCTGCGGTATCGCAGCAGAACCGCACACAACTACTGCACAATACAAATGCACTATAGTATACTTTCTATGTTAAAAAGTACAGTGCTGCCCATAATTATTCATACCCCTGGCAAATTTTGACTTAAAGTTACTTTTATTCAACCAGCAAGTAATTTTTGGATGGTAAATGACATAGGTGTCTCCCAAAAGATAATAAGACGACGTACAAGAGGCATTATTGTGGGAAAAAAAAAACATTTCTCAGCTCTTATTTACATTTGAGCAAAAAGTGTCCAGTCCCAAATTATTCATACCCTTCTCAATAATCAATAGAAAAGCCTTTATTGGCTATTACAGTAATCAAACGCTTCCTATAATTGCAGACCAGCATTTTGCATGTCTCCACAGGTATTTTTGCCCATTCATCTTTAGCAATGAGCTCCAAATCTTTCAGGTTGGAGGGTCTTCTTGCCATCACCCTGATCTTTAGCTCCCTCCACAGATTCTCAATTGGATTCAAGTCTGGACTCTGGCTGGGCCACTCCAAAACGTTAATGTTGTTGTCTGTCACAATAATGCCTCTTGTACATCGTCTTATTATCTTTTGGGAGACACCTGTCACGAGGGTATCGAGAACCACGCCTGACTCCGTTATACCCGGGGTCAGGAAGTCGCAGCGGTTGGCTGCACGCTCTATTTAAGATAGGGCTGTTTTCCTTATGGTAGCTTTCTGGGTTTGCTTTGCAGACCCTTTTGGCTCACTCAGGGATCCGTAGCTCCTTCTCCTCAGCTGTTCCTTGTCCAGCACTCCCAGACCTCCTTATATTCCTCTCTCACACTTCTCTGGTTGCCAGAGATAGAGCTTCCTGCCTGGACATCTATTCTGACCTTCTGGAGCTGTGTTGCTGCGTTCGCTGGTAGTTGGTCCAGAACGCTACCCTCCGGATCCCTGTTGGACCTTTTTGGTCTATTGTGGTCGCCCAGCTGGGTGTATGTGTTTGTCTGTTTTGTCTGTCCTCTCCCTGGTGTTTCCCTCTTAGTGATAGTGGTGCAGACTAGCGATCCCACTGGCCTGTTCACTATCCAGGGCTCATATTAGGGAAAGCCAGGGTTTAGGCACGTGATCGCCGCACGGGTGAGGAACCCGTCTAGGGACGTCAGGGCAGTCAGGTGCCAGCCGCAAGGTGAGTTAGGGGTCACCACCTTTCCCTCTCCCTTGGGCAGGGCTTTCCCTGTTTTCCTCCATGTGCGTGTCGTCGGTCATTACATTATCTCTGGCCCTTATTTTGTGTAGGTAAAAAAAAAATTTTTTTACCTACTTAGAATCCAGTATGGATCAAATTGCTGCTCTGTCCAAACAATTTCATGGCCTGTCTTTGGAGGTGGTAGGATTGAAGGCGTCGGTCCTCCAGCAACAGCAGCAATTGCAACTGACTGCAAGCCCAGCGGTTGCTACTGGTAACCAGGTTGTTGCGGAACCCAAGGTCCCTCTACCTGACAGATTTTCTGGGGGAAGGGACAAGTTTTTGACATTCCGTGAGGCCTGTAAATTATACTTTAAACTGCGCCCTTACTCCTCTGGTAATGAAGATCAGCGGGTGGGGGTTGTTATTTCCCTGCTGCAGGGGGATCCGCAGTCCTGGGCGTTCTCTTTACCTACTGATTCCCAGGCTCTTCGGTCAGTGGATGAGTTTTTTGGGGCCTTGGGTCTCATATATGACGACCCTGACCGAGTCGCACTGGCTGAATCAAGATTACGGAGACTCTTACAAGGAGAGCGGCCGGTAGAGGAGTATTGCTCTGAATTCCGTAGGTGGGCTACGGATACCCAATGGAACGACCCGGCTCTCAGGAGTCAGTTCTGCTCTGGGTTATCCGGAAGGGTTAAGGATGCGCTTGCATTATATGAGACCCCCTTTTCCCTTGATGCGGTTATGTCCCTTTCTATCCGAATAGATAGACGCCTTAGGGACAGGTTGAAAAAACCGGAGCAATTGGTAACCCCTCCCAAGCAGCAGTTAGTCTGTACGGACTTAGACGAGCCTATGCAGCTAGGAGGAACTACTCGTCAGGTCCGTCCTCCTGAGGCTCGCCGTAGGCGTGGGGTTTGTTTTTTTTGTGGGGAGATGGGTCATTTCATTAATGTCTGTCCTTCTTTCCTCAGAAAAAAAAGACCGTCGGAAAAACTACTAACCCCAGGCTGTGTGGAGGATGTCAGCCGGGGGGTATACGTTTCCTCCATACGTACATCGCAATTTGTGTTGCCAGCGGTTATTATTTTTGGTGATAAGACGGAGACTATTTCTTTCTTTCTAGACAGTGGAGCAGGGGTAAATTTGATAGATGCCCATTTTGCCCGCACTTTGGGTTTGTCTCTCTGTACTTTACAGAGACCCATTCCCATATTCGCTATTGATTCTGCTCCCCTGTCTCAGAGAAACCTCACCCACATTGTTCATAATTTACACCTTCGGGTAGGGGACCACCATAACGAGATGCTTTCAGGTTATGTTCTGGAGGGGCTTCCCACTCCGGTAGTGCTGGGTCTTCCCTGGTTGGTAGCGCACAATCCAGTGGTGGATTGGCAGGCCAGGGAGATATTGGAGTGGAGTGAGCAGTGCAGAGAAAATTGCTTAAATAGCAATTGCTTAGTCGCCTCCATAACTACCCTACCTACATTTATTTCGGATTTTGAGGATGTTTTTTCTGAAAAGGGTTGTCAGAAGTTACCACCTCATCGTCCGTATGATTGCCCGGTTAACCTTATTCCCGGCGCAAAATTACCCAAGACCAGGTTATATAATCTTTCGGGTCCAGAGAGACAAGCCATGAAAGATTATATCTCCGAGAGCTTGGCTAAGGGACACATCAGACCCTCTTCTTCACCCGTGGCTGAAGGGTTTTTCTTCGTTAAAAAGAAAGATGGGGGCCTGCGTCCTTGCTTAGATTTTCGCGAATTAAATCAGATCACCATCCGAGACCCATACCCTCTTCCTCTCATTCCTGACCTGTTTAATCAGATTGCGGGTGCTAGGTGGTTCTCCAAACTTGATCTTAGGGGGGCCTACAATCTGATTCGTATCAAGGAAGGGGATGAGTGGAAGACAGCGTTTAACACCCCTGAGGGGCATTATGAAAATCTAGTTATGCCCTTCGGTCTGACCAATGCTCCTGCCGTCTTTCAACATTTCGTTAATGACATTTTTAGTCATCTAATCGGCAGGTTTGTGGTAATATACCTAGATGATATTTTAATATATTCGTCTGATCTGAAAACACATGAGGTGCATGTCAGACAAGTACTGCAGGTCCTACGGACGAATGAATTATATGCTAAAATTGAAAAATGTGTCTTCACCGTTCAGGAGATACAATTCCTGGGTTATTTTTTATCTGCTTCAGGTTTTCGTATGGATCCTAGGAAGGTCCAGGCAATTTTAGATTGGGATCTTCCTGAGAACCTCAAAGCACTACAACGGTTCTTGGGCTCCGCGAATTTCTATAGGAAATTCATTAAAAATTATTCACTTATTGTAAAACCGCTTACTGACATGACTAGGAAGGGGACTGATTTTTCTAAATGGTCTGACGCCGCTAAAGTTGCTTTTTCCTCTCTAAAAGAGAGGTTTACCTCAGCACCTGTACTAGTCCAACCTGATGTCTCTCAGCCTTTTATTGTTGAAGTCGATGCGTCAGAGGTGGGAGTGGGGGCGGTGCTGTCTCAGGGTCCGTCTCCTGGCAAATGGCGTCCTTGTGCTTTCTTTTCTAAAAAACTATCTGCAGCAGAAAAGAACTACGATATTGGCAATAGGGAACTATTAGCTATTAAACTTGCGTTTGAGGAGTGGCGTCACTTTTTAGAGGGGGCAGTCCACCCCGTCACTGTGATTACGGACCACAAAAATCTTCTGTATCTCGAATCAGCTAAGCGTCTCACCCCTAGACAGGCTAGGTGGTCGCTATTTTTTACCAGGTTTAACTTTGTGATTACCTATCGTCCTGGGGCAAAGAACACCAAGGCTGATGCACTATCTCGTTGTTTCCCTGGAGGGGGTAATGTGAGTGATCCGGTGCCCATTCTTCAAAGAGGAGTGGTTGTTTCTGCGGTACACTCTGTTCTGGAGGGGAAGGTGTTAGAGGCCCAGGGGGACGCCCCGGTCTCTTGCCCCTCAGAGAAATTGTTTGTACCGTTGAACTTACGTTTCGAATTATTAAAGGAACATCATAATTCGGCACTTGCTGGGCACCCGGGTAGTAAAGCAACCTTGGAGCTATTGTCTCGTCGTTTTTGGTGGCCAAGGATGCGCCAGGATGTATTGGATTTTGTGTCTTCTTGTTCTACCTGTGCGCGCGCAAAAGTTTCACATACACGTCCTGCAGGGTCTCTATTACCACTCGTCATTCCCAATAGACCGTGGACACATCTGTCAATGGATTTTATCACTGACTTACCTTTGTCTGCAGGTAAAACAGTTATTTTAGTAGTAGTGGACAGGTTTAGCAAAATGGTACACTTCATTGCGTTACCCACACTACCTAATGCTAAGACTCTTGCTCAGGTATTCGTCAGTGAAATCGTGAAGCTTCACGGGGTCCCCTCCGATGTTGTTTCGGATCGGGGTACCCAGTTTATTTCTAAATTTTGGAAAGCTTTTTGTTCCCGTTTGGGGGTACACTTGTCCTTTTCCTCAGCTTTCCATCCTCAGTCGAATGGACAGACTGAGCGTACCAACCAAAACCTTGAGACATATCTAAGATGTTTTGTGTCTGAAAACCAAGAGTTGTGGTCATCATATTTACCGTTAGCTGAGTTTGCCATAAATAATCGTCGTCAGGAATCCACTGGCAAGTCACCATTTCTTGGTGCATATGGTTTTCATCCCCAATTCTGTACTTTCAAAGAGGGGGGGTCTTCTGGGGTTCCCGAAGAGGAACGGTTTTCGTCATCTCTTTCATCGGTATGGCAGAAGGTGCAAGCTAACTTGAAAAATATGGGAGGTAAATACAAATGCATGGCTGATAAGAGACGGTCGCCAGGTCCGGACCTAGGAGTGAATGACTGTGTGGTTGTCTACTAGGAATATTAAATTGAAGGTTCCCTCTTGGAAACTGGGTCCTAGGTTTATTGGCCCTTACAAAATTGTAGCTATCATTAACCCTGTGGCTTTTCGCCTGGAGTTACCTCAGACTTTTAAAATTCATAATGTTTTTCATAAGTCGTTACTCAAAAAATATGTTCCACCTCTAGAACCATCACCGCTGCCACCCCCTCCTGTTGTCGTGGATGGTAATCTAGAATTTCAGATATCCAAAATTGTTTATTCTCGTCGGGTCCGCCGCTCTCTTCAATATCTGGTGCATTGGAGAGGTTACGGTCCCGAGGAAAGAATGTGGGTTCCTGCGTCTGAGGTAAACGCCGACAGGTTAGTTCGGGTTTTTCATGCCTCTCATCCTGAGAGACCTGGTCCTGAGTGTCCGGAGGCCCCTCGTAGAGAGGGGGGTACTGTCACGAGGGTATCGAGAACCACGCCTGACTCCGTTATACCCGGGGTCAGGAAGTCGCAGCGGTTGGCTGCACGCTCTATTTAAGATAGGGCTGTTTTCCTTATGGTAGCTTTCTGGGTTTGCTTTGCAGACCCTTTTGGCTCACTCAGGGATCCGTAGCTCCTTCTCCTCAGCTGTTCCTTGTCCAGCACTCCCAGACCTCCTTATATTCCTCTCTCACACTTCTCTGGTTGCCAGAGATAGAGCTTCCTGCCTGGACATCTATTCTGACCTTCTGGAGCTGTGTTGCTGCGTTCGCTGGTAGTTGGTCCAGAACGCTACCCTCCGGATCCCTGTTGGACCTTTTTGGTCTATTGTGGTCGCCCAGCTGGGTGTATGTGTTTGTCTGTTTTGTCTGTCCTCTCCCTGGTGTTTCCCTCTTAGTGATAGTGGTGCGGACTAGCGATCCCACCGGCCTGTTTACTATTTAGGGCTCATATTAGGGAAAGTCAGGGTTTAGGCACGTGATCGCCGCACGGGTGAGGAACCCGTCTAGGGACGTCAGGGCAGTCAGGTGCCAGCCGCAAGGTGAGTTAGGGGTCACCACCTTTCCCTCTCCCTTGGGCAGGGCTTTCCCTGTTTTCCTCCATGTGCGTGTCGTCGGTCATTACAACACCTATGACATTTCCCCTCAAAAAATTATTTGCTGGTTGAATAAAAGTAACTTTAAGTCAAAATTTCCCAGGGGTATGAATAATTATTAGCAGCACTGTACAGGGAGTGCAGAATTATTAGGCAAGTTGTATTTTTGAGGATTAATTTTATTATTGAACAACAACCATGTTCTCAATGAACCCAAAAAACTCATTAATATCAAAGCTGAATATTTTTGGAAGTAGTTTTTAGTTTGTTTTTAGTTTTAGCTATTTTAGGGGGATATCTGTGTGTGCAGGTGACTATTACTGTGCATAATTATTAGGCAACTTAACAAAAAACAAATATATACCCATTTCAATTATTTATTTTTACCAGTGAAACCAATATAACATCTCAACATTCACAAATATACATTTCTGACATTCAAAAACAAAACAAAAACAAATCAGTGACCAATATAGCCACCTTTCTTTGCAAGGACACTCAAAAACCTGCCATCCATGGATTCTGTCAGTGTTTTGATCTGTTCACCATCAACATTGCGTGCAGCAGCAACCACAGCCTCCCAGACACTGTTCAGAGAGGTGTACTGTTTTCCCTCCTTGTAAATCTCACATTTGATGATGGACCACAGGTTCTCAATGGGGTTCAGATCAGGTGAACAAGGAGGCCATGTCATTAGATTTTCTTCTTTTATACCTTTTCTTGCCAGCCACGCTGTGGAGTACTTGGACGCGTGTGATGGAGCATTGTCCTGCATAAAAATCATGTTTTTCTTGAAGGATGCAGACTTCTTCCTGTACCACTGCTTGAAGAAGGTGTCTTCCAGAAACTGGCAGTAGGACTGGGAGTTGAGCTTGACTCCATCCTCAACCCGAAAAGGCCCCACAAGCTCATCTTTGATGATACCAGCCCAAACCAGTACTCCCCCTCCACCTTGCTGGCGTCTGAGTCGGACTGGAGCTCTCTGCCCTTTACCAATCCAGCCACGGGCCCATCCATCTGGCCCATCAAGACTCACTCTCATTTCATCAGTCCATAAAACCTTAGAAAAATCAGTCTTGAGATATTTCTTGGCCCAGTCTTGACGTTTCAGCTTGTGTGTCTTGTTCAGTGGTGGTCGTCTTTCAGCCTTTCTTACCTTGGCCATGTCTCTGAGTATTGCACACCTTGTGCTTTTGGGCACTCCAGTGATGTTGCAGCTCTGAAATATGGCCAAACTAGTGGCAAGTGGCATCTTGGCAGCTGCACGCTTGACTTTTCTCAGTTCATGGGCAGTTATTTTGCGCCTTGGTTTTTCCACACGCTTCTTGCGACCCTGTTGACTATTTTGAATGAAACGCTTGATTGTTTGATGATCACGCTTCAGAAGCTTTGCAATTTTAAGAGTGCTGCATCCCTCTGCAAGATATCTCACTATTTTTGACTTTTCTGAGCCTGTCAAGTCCTTCTTTTGACCCATTTTGCCAAAGGAAAGGAAGTTGCCTAATAATTATGCACACCTAATATAGGGTGTTGATGTCATTAGACCACACCCCTTCTCATTACAGAGATGCACATCACCTAATATGCCTAATTGGTAGTAGGCTTTCGAGCCTATACAGCTTGGAGTAAGACAACATGCATAAAGAGGATGATGTGGTCAAAATACTCATTTGCCTAATTATTCTGCACGCAGTGTATATTATAAGTATATTACACCCCTCAGTAAGTCCCACCTATCAATAGCACATCTATACCAGTCCTTAAAAGGACTTTTGTGGCCTTATTAGCTAGCGTTTGGTGTCCCTAACAGTTTGTCCCTGCTCCACACAGCAACCTCTCCCTACACTGGCAAAAGACTGAATGTAAAATGGCAACCAGATCAGGTTTATTTCTAAGGTAGGGGGTATGTCCATGTGCTGACAAATCTTCATTTGCTGTCCTTTACCACCTGATGGATGTGTCATGGGTCAAAGTACTTCACAATGTAAAAGAATATGGCGCCGGCGGACATCGCCATATGTTCGCCCGTTTGGCTAACCTTGAACAAGCAAAGTTCGACGCAAAACGACCGCCGGGCGAACCGCAAGGCCATCTTTATTCCTGACTTCCATATTGCAGTGACTGATAGGGTCAGTAGGGCCAAGTTCGAGAGTATGAGCACCCCTACCATCGAGGGTGGCTCATACAGTCAGGAGGTCAAGGATAGGATGAGGGTGGTGATAGGAGGTGTCCTTCTCCCTTATCATGGCTTCCATGCCTAGTGGCTATCCTTAATTTCAGGCATTGGATGGTGGGGAGTTTCCTCCGCTCCCCACCGTGACACTTGCATAGTGCGGCGGGATAGAACGGTCGGGGGGAGGAACGACGTAGCAAACCTACGTCATGACGTTTTCACCCCCTCTGAAGAAAGAGCTTCATCATCGGGAGAAGAGGGTGGCAGCTTGGCCGTGAGGCAGCGGTGGAGCCAGCAAGTTGCTAGCGTGGCCGGGAGTCATCAAGGTGGCAGCAGTGGGAGGTCGGTGGCCAAACGCGCTCTGCTCTTCGTCCTCCTACTCCTCATCCCTCATTCCTTCAGCAATCGATCACCGAAGCAAATGCCAAGAGACAACAGCATGCGTGCACTCATCCAACTGCGCAGAAGCTGAACATATTCCTGGTCAAGTTGCTGGTGCTGCAGGCCCTCCCTCTCTAAGTGGTGGACTCTGCACCTTTCAGAGAACTGATGGCTTGTGCCGAGCCGAGGTGGAGAGTCCCAAGCCGTCATTTATTTGCCAAAAAGGCAGTACCAGCCCTGCAAACACATGTAGAACAGAAGGTGGGCCAGTCCTTTCGCCTGTCAGTGTCTGCCAAAGTGCAGCGCCAACATGTGAAGCTGTAACTACGGTCAAGGACAATACATGTACTTTATGGTCCACTGGGTGAATGTGGTCCCTGCACAGCCACACCAGCAACTTGGCCAGGTGACGCTGCTTCTGCCTCCACGTTGCCACGCCGTTGGTCCTGCGACAGTGTCCCCCTCTGCTTCCTCATCCTCCACCGTGTCCTCAGTCTCCACTGCAGGGACAATTCACAGTGCCCCTACAGCATATCACATGTGCAGGGCACGGCGGTGTGATGCTGCTATGCACCGGAGGTGTGGCTGACTCTTCAGTGGTGCACTCCTGACCAGCCTGTCTGCCCCATAGGCTGATTTTAATTGGTGCTCGATCAACACTAACTTACATTAAAGTGCTCGGATGCTTGAGTAGAACATCTCGGGATGCTCAGGTGCTCTAGAGAACCCCCGAGCATAATAGAAGTCAACTGGAGAACCCGAGCATTAAACAAGGTACCCCCTGCTCTGAAGAGGGGAGAGTGTGTGGTTCATTGGAAAATGTCAGAAATTGAGGGAAACACCACTGAAATGGTTCTGGAAGGATTTCTGGATGCATCATAGACTCCAAGGTCACTGCTGGGATCGATGTTATCCGAGTAGTACACCAATTTTACAGACTGACAATAATACGCACAAAATATGCACTAATTGAAAGGGCTGCCAAAAATTACAAGGAACCGGCACTCCAATACACTAGTTTGGCTCGAGCACCGCTATGCTAGGCACATGGCGGTACTCGGGCGAGTAACACATGCGCTCGAGTGCCATGCTCGAGTCTCCTTCCCGCGCGTTTTGCGGCTGCTAAGCAGCCAATAAACGTTCAGGTAAGTACTGCCATCACTGTAATGCCAGTAGCCATGTTGGCTACTGGCATTACAGTGATTGGCTGGACGGAACGCGTCATCGGGTGCTATATAGCACCCAATGACGCTGGTTCAGCTAATTGCGAGTCAGGGAGAGCTGCGCTTATGAAGGGAAAGATAGTGTAGGGAGTTTGTGATCACATTTTATTCAAGTGAATAACGTTTCAAAGACCCAAAAGTCCTTTTAAGGACTATTGTGTGTGGTTGGCAGCAATTTATTTTAGCGATCAAGTAGTCAATTTTTTTTTTACATACTTTGCAAAATAGCGATTCATTTTCTATATAGAGGGTGTCTGCAGTGACTTGTGACATCTGTGCAGCAATACCTTCTGTTTGTCAGGGGCAGAGATAGGAAGAATATTAGTGAAAACAATATTTTTATTCCCAGAATCTATCCACATTTTTGCTGTCAACGGTGCAATCCGTGAATTGTTTTATCTGTGCTTCAATACATTGTGTTGCTGTCAGGCCCAGATATAGGGAATAGAAATAATAATACAGAAAACAATTTTTCTCCCATAAATTATCAAAATTTTTGCTGTCAACAGTGTAATCCGTGAATTGTGTGATCTGCGCTTCAAAACATTGTGTGGTTGTCAGGCCCAGATATAGTGAAAAATATAAATAAAAAGGCAGAAGAGGAGGAGGAGGAGGAGGAGGAGGAGATGGAGAGTCATCTCTGTAGCCAAGAGTCTGGTCAACCGAATCCTCTCTCTGATCATCCTTCCTCCCACCATGGAGAGGCTTGCCAAACGAGTGATCCCACACTCGGAAATTCTGAGGAGCTCTTTCCAGCGCCACTATTACATTTGGCCCTCGTGCCCAGCACGCTTGAAGAGGGACCTGAGATATTGTGCCCTGATTTCCAACCTCTTGAGCCTTCACAGGCTCAAGAAGATGACGGTGGTGAACGGCAATCATTCGTTCACGAGGTGGATGATGATGAGACGCAGTTACCAATCACTGAGGTTGTGGTTAGGTCATGTCAGGAGGATAAGCAGAGTGAGGAAGTGGAAGAGGAGATGGTTGACGATGAGGTCACTGACCCAACATGGGAAGGTTAAAAGTCGAGCGAGGACAGCAGTACAGAGGGGGAGGGATCCGCAGGACCGCAACAGGCTGAAAGAGGCAGTGGGGTTGCAAAAGGGAGAAGTCGTTCCACACAAAACAGTCCCGCAAACATTACACCGAGCACCCCCATGTGTAATTCTACCTTGCCAAGGGGTAGGTGTTCCGCAGTATGTCACTTTTTTGAGGAAAGTGAGACGACAAAAGAGTGGTAGTTTGCAACCTGTGCCGTACCAAAATGAGCCGGGGCGTGAACACTAGCAACCTCACCACCACCAGCATGATCCGCCACATGGCATCCAAGGACCCTAACAAGTGGGCCGAACACCTGGGTCCACAATCTAAGTCTGCGGGTCACACCACTGCCTCCTCTTCCCCTGTGTTACGCACTGCTGGCCAATCCCCTGTCAAAGGCGCAGGCCCGGATGCCCCTCGCCCTACACCTGGACCTTCGCATGAACATCAGCAACAACATCAACTTCCCTGTCCCAGCATCCAAATGTCCATAACACAGTCATTTGAACGCAAGCCACCCACCCACAGGCCATAGCACTAAATGTGCACCTTTCCAAATTACTGGCCCCTGAAATGTTGCCATTTAGGCTTGTTGACACTGAGGCCTTCTGCAGTCTGATGTCGGTGGCCGTTCCGCAGTACACAGTCCCCAGCCGCCACTATTTTGCACGGTGTGCCGTGCACGCCTTACACCAGCATGTGTCCCAGAACATCAACTGTGCCTTGACCAACGCACTTACTGGGAAGGTCCACTTAACCACGGACACATGGACAAGTTCTGGTGGCCAGGAATGCTACATTTCCCTGACCGCACACTGGGTGAATGTTGTGGAGGCCAGGAGTGAGTCGTACCCAGGGATGGCACAGGTGCTACCCACGTCCAGGATTGCGGGCCCTACCTCCATCAGGGTCTCCGACAGCAGCTATATTACTGGCTCCAACCCCCACTTCTCCTCCGCCGCCTCCTCCTCCACTTCCACCTCCTGCAGCAGTCAGTCATCAGTCGCTGTGGGTAAGCGTCAACAGGCCGTGCTGAAGTTGATCTGTTTAGGGGACAAACAGCACACCGCTGCAGAGCTGTGGCAGGGTATAAGGGACCAAACCGAGCTGTAGCTCTCGCCACTCAACCTGCAACCAGGCATGGTTGTGTCTGACAATGGCTGTAACTTGGTGGTGGTTTTGGAGCTCGGCAACCTGACACACATCCCATGCCTAGCCCATGTCTTAAACTTAGTGGTTCAGCGGTTTATCAAAACCTACCCCAATTTGCCAGAGCTACTAGTGAAGGTGCGCCACATGTGTGCCCTTTTCCGCAAGTCGTCCACAGCTTCAGCCGGTCTGTCAATGCTGCAGCAGCGCTTGCGGCTTCCAACTCTACGTTCCACATGTTGGCCAGGCTTTGTGAGCAGCAGAGGGGAGTTGTGGAATACCAGATGCAACATGGTCATCGCCTTTCGAGTCAACTGCCACTATTCACAAGCGAGGAGTGGGCATTGATGTCAGACCTCTGTGAGGTTTTAAAAACTTTGATGAATCCACACAGATGGTTAGTGGCGATAACGCTATTATCAGCGTAACCATCCCACTGCTGTGTCAACTCAAACGATCACTGCTCACAATTAAGGACGACTCTCTGAATGTGGCAGATGAGGAAATGGGGGAGGATATTACACAGGGTGATAGCCAGCCCACCCTCAGTTCGTCTTCTCAGCGTGAATTGGACCATGAAGAGGAGGAGGAGGAGGAGCTGGAGACAGTTGCCTCTGGTACTCTGCCATCTGTTTAGCCTGGATGGGCAGAAGAGGAGGATGAGCAGATGGAGAGTCATCCTGATGTCGACAACGACATCTTGCCTGTTGGTACTCTGGCACACATGGCTGACTTCATGTTAGGCTGCCTTTCCAGTGACCCTCGCATTATACGCATTTGAGATAACAAAGAGAACTTCTCATCTCTAATTCCTGTCGTGGAGAGGATGAGCAAAATGGTGCAATACTAGAAGATCCTTGTTGGAAAATTGCTCCAAAATTTTCCATCTGACAAAGCTGGCGGCAGAGTCCGTACTTACTTGGGCAACCGAGGAAGGGAGACAAGGGGAACACACAGCAGTTCCAACAAAGGCAGGGCAACACTCTCCACGGCATGGGACACTTTCATGACACCCCGCCAGCAATCTCACCCTGAAGGGTGGCCTAGTTGTACAAGGAGGGAAAAGTTTTGGAAGATGGTGAAGGAATACATAGCAGAACGTGGCAGCGTCCTAAATGATCCCTCAGTGCCTTACAACTGCTGGGTGTCCAAGCTGGATTTGTGGCATGAACTTGCGCTCTATGTCTTGGAGGCGCTGGCCTGCCCTGCCGCCAGAATTTTGTCTGTGCATTTATTTAGTGCTGCTGGTGGCATTATAACAGATAAGCGTATCAGCTTGTCCATTGGCAATGCTGACAGGTTGAGATAAAAATGAACAAGGCCTGGATTGCCCCTGACTTCTCAACTCCACCAGAGGAGAGCTGAGCTGATGATGAACATAAAAGCAATTTCAATTTATCATTTATAATGTACTCCATGTACTGTAGTGTATTCCCATACACCTTTTCCACCACAAAAAAAGAGTATATGGTTCAATCTTGTTTTCTCCTCCTCCTCCTCCTCATACAGATTGTCTATATTCCCTCCACTCTAATTTTTTTTAATAGGGTCAGCTCAACAGCAGGCCCTCGCCCCTAATGTTTTATAGGGTCAGCTCAGCAGCGGGCCCTCGCCCCTAATGTTTTAGAGGGTCAGTTCAGCAGCAGGCCATCGCAAATTATATTTTACAGGGTTATCTCACCAGCAGGCCCTCGCCCCTAATGTTTTAGAGGGTCAGCTCAGCAGCAGGCCCTCGAATATAATGTTTTACAGGGTCAGCTCACCAGCAGGCCTGCACCTAAAATCATTTACTTGGTCAGCTCACCTGCAGGCCCAAACCTAAAATATTTTAAAGTGTCAGCTCACCTGCAGGGCCGCAACTCAATGTGAATGAGGCCCTCCTTTATGTGATATACAGGTTGTATCGGAATGCCTCTTCATTGTAATTTCATTGTAATTTTTGGCAGGACTTGCACTTTATATACAAATAAATATATAGGAAAGAATGTTTTCAATAAATTTTTCCTATAAAATCGATTTTTTACTTTGGGTTTGTGCGTAAAACCTTAATTATATTGTGGGCCTGGTGATCACTTTAAGCCCTTTTAAGCTGCATCAGCAGCAGCATGGTGATAAAAATGAGTGGCAAGGTGACATGGTGTGGAGATGGCAGCATGAGGAGTCTGGATAAAAGACTAAGGCCACAGATTGTTCCCATCTGCATCTTTCTAAGCAATCTGTGGAGCTGTATCACCGTCACCTGCAGATTTATACAGACATCAAATTCAAGTTGGGTTTGTCGGTTCCACTTCAGCTCACCAGCAGGCCCGCACCTAAAATCTTTTACTGGTTCAGCTCACATGCAGGCCCGCGACTTAAATCTTTTACAAGGTCAGCTCACATGCAGGCCTGCAACTCATGCTGCCTTGCTTTGAAGTAGTAGCCGTAGCCATTTATCAGGCTCCCTTTCTGAAATCGAACAATGTTTCCCTGTTACCGGTGATCACTATGGTAGGTGCATAAAAGAACATTGAAAGTTGATAGGGAAGATATCCAAATGGATTGGGGACGTGCGATCAGGCAGAAGTTATCTAGAGTCAACAAAGCGGCAGCAGGGCCTCTCCTGTATAACGTTTCCACATCCAAAATACCGCAGTGACATTCCCTGTAATTTTTATTACTCATTCCAATAACAGGGAATCTTAGGAGTCCTGTATTGTTATTTATCGTCACTACCTCCCCGAGTTGGGAGTGGGTAATTCTGCGCGCCTGCTGCCTTCCTTCGATTCTTGAACTTTAATAACTTGTCCCACCCTCTCCACCCATTCAGATTTCAGCCATTGACCTCCATTGGATGTGGTATCCCTTTCTTAAGCTCCCTCTCCAGCATTGAACCCTGATTCCCCATTACCCATGATCACCATGGTAGGCGGAGAATAGAACATCGAAAGTTGATAGGGCAGTCATCCAAATGGATCTAGAGTCAGATCAGCATGCCCTTGCTCCAAATGTTTTTGAGGGTCACCAGCAGGCCTTCAATCATAATTTTTCAAGGGTGTGTATGATGCCCTCCTTTATGTGTAAGAAAGAGTGTTTTGGAGTGTCGGTTCCTTGTAATTTTTGGCAGCCCTTTCACTTAGTGCATAGGCTTTATGAGTGTGGGAGTCCCACTACCTGAACAATTGTACCATAGGCCCTCTTTTATGTGATATACAGGCTGTTTTGGAGTGCATCTTGCTTGTCATTTTTTGCAGCACTTGCCCTTTATATACAATTGAATATACAGGAAACAATGTTTCCGGATAATTTTTCCTATAAAATAGATTTTTTTGGGGGTGTTTTGTGAGTATTTTTGTCAGTCTGTAAAAGTGGCGTATAACATGGTTTCCAGCAGCAGCATGGGAGTCCAAGATGCATTGATACATCGTCCCCAGGGTGTTCCCGATTCATTTCGGTGGCGTTTCTGTCACTTTCTGACCTTTTCCAATGGACCAGGCACCCACCCCTCTTCAGAGCAGGGGGTGCCTGGTTGTCTCCCATTGACTTCCATTATACTCGGGTGCTCGGCCGAGCACACAAATATAGCAATGTGTTCGGTCCAAACACCCGAATATTTTGGTGCTCGATCATCACTACAATACACGCTTTATTACACATAAATGAGGGCATCATACACACCCTTGAAAAATTTTGTCTGATGGCCTGCTGGTGACCCTCAAAAACATTAGAAGCAAGGGCCTGTTGACTCTGTAAAACATTAGTGGTGAGGGCCTGCTGCTAATCTGACCATCTAAAAAATTTTGTGGGCAAGGGCCTGCTGCCGAGCTGACCATTTAAAATATTTTGTGGACGAGGGCCTTCTGCCGAGCTGAACATTTTAAAAATTGCGTGGACGAGGGCCTGCTGCTGAGCTGACCATTTTAAAAATTGTGTGGACGATGGCCTGCGGCCGAGCTTACCATCTAAAAAGATTTGTGGGCGAGTGCCTACTGCCGAGCTGAGCATTTAAAAATTTTTGTGGACGAGGGCCTGCTGCTGAGCTGAGCATTTAAAAAATGTTGTGGACGAGGGCCTGCTGCCGAGCTGACCATTTAAAAGGTGGAAGTGGAGGAGGAGGTGGAGGATGTGAAGGGGGGGGGGGGGGTTGCAGCCATTAACGTAGGCGGCGGCGGAAACCCTGATGGAAGTAGGGTCCACAATCCTTGGCGTCGGTAGTGTTCAGCCAGTGTGCCGTCAGGGTAATGTGGCGTCCCTGGCCAAAAGCGATTGTAATGTCGCTGCCACCACCACCTAATAAAAAATTACACTGAATGAATGTCACTGATATTTAGGATGCGCACACGTTATACTGGAGATTTAGCGCAGGTAATGTCGCCGCCACCAGCAGCAAAAAAAATAGACTGAATGTCACTGATATTTCGGATACGCAAACGTTATACAGGAGATGTAGCGCAGCTAATGTCACTGTCCGCAGTGGACATCGTCTACGGAAAAAGTACACTGGATGTCGTTGATATTTTTGGGATGCGAACACGTAACACAAAGATGTAGCGCAGATAATGTCGCTGTCTGCAGCGGCCTAACTATTGCACGCTATTTATCGCAGGATGCGCTAAAAATATATATTGCTACTGCGACACACAATAGTCCTTAAAAGGACTTTTGGGTCTGTAAAGTTTTAGCAATTTAGCGCAGGTTGCGCAAAAAATATATATTGCTGCTGCCACACACAACAATAGTCCTAAAAGGACTTTTGGCTCTCTAAAACGTTTTTCAACTGAAAAAAAATAAACACATTTCAGTCCCTACACTATCTTTCCCTTCTTCAGCACAGCTCTCCCTGACTAACACTGAGCCGAACACGTGTCATCGGCAGGGCCGTCTTTAATATTGATTGGACCCTGGGCAAGAATTTCCTTGGGCCCCCTGAACTGCTAAGGTCCATCTGTCTTCATGAGTGACTATCGCAGGGAAGGCAGGTTAGTTAGTGTACCCGAGCATTAGATTTTAAGACGCCTGTGGCCACCGCGGGGGAACAGGAGGCAGAAGCACAGCTCCCGCACAGCCCGTCTCCCCTTTTCAAATAGAAGACGGGTGGCCCTTAGCAACGCTCATTTCAGAGAGCGCTACTAAGGGCCATTTCAGCCACAGTTTTCTACAAAAATTACACGTATGTATGGCAGTCCCAGTATCATAGTGCCATCCCCCCCCCCCAAAAAAAAAAGTGCCAGTATCAAGAGCCTCCCCCCCATGTCCCAGTATCAAGTGCCTCTCCTCCCCCCATGTCCCAGTATCATAGTGCCATCTCCCCCCCCCCAAAAGTGCCAATATCAAGTGCCTCTCTCCTCCCCCCCATGTGCCAGTATCAAGTGCCTCTCTCCTTCCCCCCAAGTGCCAGTATCATAGTGCCAACCCCCCCACCCCCCATGTGCCAGTATCAGGTGCCAACCCCCCTCCCCCCCACATGTGACAGTAACAGGTGCCTCCCCATGTGCCAGTGCCATGTGTATCATAGTGCCAACCCCCCTCCCCCCATGTGCCAGTATCAAGTGCCTCCTGCTCCCCCCATGGAAGGTATTAATTGGGTGTGCTGGGGCAGCTATCATATATAGAGATATAGCAGAGCTGAGTGTGCTGAGACAACTGTCATATAGAGATATAGCAGTGCTGGGTGTGTTAGGGCAGCTGTCATGTGTATAGATGTACACTTAGCCAGCTATAACAGTAGAAGTCTCATATTTTTTCAGTCAGTGGCAATGCACCTCTTATGGCTGTGAGGGTAAGTGCTTTGCCTCTGATACAGAAGGTTGTGGGTTTGAATCCCAGACACATCTCTCCCTCTCCTGAGGATGGCAATACAAATAACTATGCCTGAGCGTACATACCGTAGGGACGCAAGGGCAGGCCCTGGTCAGAGGTCGGGAGGAGGAACTAGCATGGCACTGGCCGGCAGACTCGGCAGTAAGTAATTGTAATTGACAGACAAGTCCTTCACTAATGCGAGCAGCGAGCCACACGCCGCTCGCTCACAAGTGAATGTGGTAGTCGGGAAACGGAGATGCCCGGGGCCCCCAGGAGCAACTGGGCCCGGGGCAGCTGCCCCTTTTGCCCTGCGGCAAAGACGGCCCTGGTCATCGGGTGCTATACATTCCGGCCAGCTAATCACTGTAATGCCAGCAGCCAACATGGCTACGGCATTACAGTGAAGGGCAGTACTTACCTACGTAGCAGCCAACAAACGTGTGGGGAGGAGACATTACGCTCGAGCACATGAGGTATTCGGCCGAATACCGCCATGTGCCGAGCATCGAGATGCTCGAGCGGAACTGGTGTTTGGCCGAGCATGCTCGATCAACACTAGTGTAAGTATAATGCTTAGCCTGCTCTTTTGGCACCAGGAGAGGTATAGGGCGAACTCTCATTGTTTTCAGCCATAGCAATGTGCACCTGCGCAATGGGATGTGCTGATGACCCCCTTTTTTTCTTGGCAGGTGTGAGGTGTGACTGACTCTTCAGTCGTGCACTCCTGACCAGCCTGTCTGCCCCTTAGGCTTATTTTAATTAGTGTAAGTATAAAGCTTAGCCTGCTCTCCCTTACTCACTGGAAGCCTTTTGGCACCAGGAGAGGTATAGGGTGGACTCTCATTGCATTTGTTGGGACTATCTGGCACCAGGAGAGGTGTGGAGTGGGCTCGGCATTCATGTTAGTACCTGCATTCCCTGGATTTAATGGAGGCCATTTTGGCACCAAAAATGCCAAAAACTAAGGTGGGCCCAGCATGCATGTGGAACCTACACTCCCTGAATTTTATGGTAGCCGTAATGGCACATAACAGGTAGAATTTAGTGTTAGGTTCCCGTCTTACAGAGATCGCCTTGACGTGTGGCAGACGGGCCCAAATGATTTTGTACAAAATGTATTTGCCAAGAATCTCAAATTTACTTAATAAGCATAGCATTAACATTAAAATCGTTTTTTATTTTTATTTATTTGGTTTGCAGAGTGCTCTTGCATTGTATTTTTTTTTCTTTGTGTTTTCAGCCATAGCAACGTGCACCTGCGCATTGGGATGTGCTGACTGACCCCCTTTTTTTCTTTGTTATGCACCTCGTTTGCTCCACAGACAGGATCCATTTTTTGGGGGTTATTGTTCTGAGGAGGGCAAAATAATCAATGACATCAACACAAACTTACTGCTGACACCCTTTTGGAAAGTGCAATACTCATGTGCATCTGTGACATGGAAATACTATAGTTAATCTTCCTGTTAATTATTTTGGTGACCTATAGCCATTTTTTGGGGTGCAAAAAACATTATTTGCACCCATGACACAGAAATACAATTGTTCGTCTATCAGCCAATTTGGTGAGTGACCATAAAAAAAATTAGGAGAGTATAAAATACTGGACGTCGTCGTGGTGCTGCTGGTGTTAGTGGGGGTGGAGCTCCTGCTGTAGGGAGAGGACATTGCTGATCTGTGCCAGCAATGTACCCAAATGAAACACCTTCCTCTGTTGCACACACGCAACAGGACGTTATATCATTTTGTAGGTCCTAATACTGCTCTATGGATGGTGAGGCCAGAACAAATAGAGGCGGTAGTAGATTGGATGGCTGACAGTACATCCAGTTCTTTCACATTGTCTCCCACCCAGTCCTATGCTGAAAGTGCAGAGTTGGCACCGGCAGCCCATGGGCATCTGTATTCCACCTCAACCCCTTGCACATCAGACAAGCAGTCTGAGCCCTAAGTCATGCAGCAGTCACTTATACTTTTTAAAGACTCTCCTAGTGGGGTTTCCATGGGCCATCCACCTAGCCCTGCCCCAGAATGGGTGAAATATCGTAGCAGCTCTGGGCCTAGCCAGTTTGGCGCACATTCCTTGACGGGGCGCATGTGCTGAATTTGGTGATGCAGAGGTTCCTGAAAAATTATCCAGATATGTCAGAGCTGCTGCAGAAAGTGTGGGCCATCTGTGCCCACTTTCAGCATTCTCACCCCACTGCTTCTCGCCTCTCTGCACTGCAGCATAATTTCTGCTTTTCTCCTGATTGCCTCATATGAGAGACTGTGCGAGCAGCATCAGGTGATAGTGAAGACTCCATCAACATGATGCGCTTTGGGTGATGATGGATGAGGATGTGGCAGAGGAGGAGATCATTCCCATGGTTATCAGGCTAGTCATCTACACATGGCTCTGAAAGTGGGTTCCTGCACCAACAGTGGCCAGGTACACAACTGTCCTGCCAGAGCACAGTTTTGGAGGATGAGGATGATGATGATGAGGAGGAGGATCCACGTTCACAGCAGGGTGGCACCCAAATCAGCTCATGGGCATCAATGGAGTGTGGCTGGGGGACACTGAAGCATGATTGGAATATTAATTTTATGTTATTTTAAGTCATTTCTCTATCCACATTTGTTTGCAGGAAAATTATATTGCTCTTACCATTTTGGATCCTTTTGCAGCCCTCATAGCCCTCTAGCCTATGACTTTTTTACAGCCATTTTTCATCCACAAAGTTTGGGTACCCATTGACTTCAATGGGGTTCGGTGTTCAGGGTTAAGTTCAGGTCAAGTTTGGGACCCGAATTGAAATTTGAAATAAAGTTGGGCTGAACCCGTTGAACCCGAACATCCACGGGTCCGCTGATAACTAGTTTTTACGGATATCTTACACTCCAGCTGAGTAAATCCATACAGCGTCTCCCGAAAACCAAGTAAATCCGAAGGTGTTGTGAATATATAGCTCCCAATCCCCCACAAACAGGATCCAGGACTTCAGGAAGGGGGTAAAAGCGATCAACTTTATTGATGGCCACAGCTCAGCCTTTTATCAAGTCCTTCGGCAAGGGTTACTCCCACTTCCCTTGTGGGGAACAGGCACACAAAATACAGTGACCAATCAATATACAGTAAGATATAACACACTCCCACATTAACAGTAAAATCTCTCCTCTCTATCCTGGAGATAATTGGATAAAGGGGCCGGACATAGTTCCATGCGGTCGATGACCAAGACCATTGTGTTTGCTAAATGTATCACAGGCAATATCCATTGTGTTTGTGGATTGCGTCAAAGGCAGATGTGGTGGTTTGTGTACATTTGTATTTGTATACAAGAGTCTGGACATTCTTAAAACAGGGGTTTTGTCACATAGCTCCCCCTTAGTTCCATGGGACGGCATACCCGCCTAGACCCCAACGGGTTGTCTTGGGGATACCCAAGAAGCAGTTGGCAATGGGTCCAGTTCTGTTTGGCAAGACAACCCGTCTGCGTTGGCATACTGTTTCCCTGGTCTGTATTGCACAGTGAAATTATAAGGCTGCAGTGCTAGGCTCCATCTCAATAGTCTGGGGTTGTCTCCTGCCACCTGGTTGAGCCAAATCAGGGAGTTGTGATCAGTCATAACAGTGAAGGAGCGCCCGTATAAATAAGGTTGTAGTTTGAGGGCCCAAACAAGGGCAAGGCACTCCTTCTCCACAGTGGCATAACTGACTTCCCTGGGTATCAGTTTTCTGTTCAGGTACACCATTGGGTGCTCCGTGCCCTCCTCCCCGACCTGACTCAATACGGCTACCAATCCAAACATTGAGGCATCTGTATGGACGAGAAACTTTTTAGAATGATCTGGTGCCGCTAATACAGGTGCCTCGCTGAGGGCCGTTTTTAACTTTTGAATGGAGTCCGCACACTCTGGGGTCCATACAACTTGCTTGGGGAAAAACTTTTTGGTGAGGTATGTGAGGGGCTTAGCTATAGTGCTGTAATCCTGTACAAACTTCCGGTAATACCCAGCGGTCCCCAAAAATGCCATAACTTGTGCGGGGCTGTGGCCACTGGGTTATGGCCTCTACTTTGGCGGGTTCGGGCCTTTGTTTCCCCGGGTCCACTCGGTGGCCTAGGTACTGCACCTCTGCCATCCCTACATGACACTTGTCCGGTTTTAAGGTTAGCCCGGCGGTATGGATTCTCTTGAGCACCACCGACATGTGCTCCAGGTGGGCCTCCCATGTGCAACTGAAGATGGCTATATCATCTAGATATGCACATGCGAAGTCCTGAAGTCCCTCAAAGAGCCGATCAGCCATCCTCTGAAAAGTAGCCGGGGCATTCTTCATCCCAAATGGCATGACCTTAAACTGGTACAGGCCAAATGGGGTGACGATGGCCTCTGGCTCCAAAGGGATCTGCCAATATCCCTTGCCCAGATATATAGTGGTCAAGTAACTCCCTTTTGAAATTTGGTCTAACAATTCGTCTACCCTGGGCATGGGGTAGGCATCGGTGACTGACCGGTCATTGAGCCTCCGGTAGTCAACACAGAAACGGGTCTTCCCATCCTGCTTTGGCACCAACACTACCGGGGAGGCCCACAGACTCTGGGAGGGTTCTATCACTCCTAATGCTAACATGTCTAGTATCTCCTTCTGCATGCTCTCCCTAACGGCCTCGGGAATGCAATATGGCTGCTGTCGGAGGGGTACATGACCTGGGGTCTCCACTCTGTGGACTGCCAGTGTCGGGTACCCTGGAACAGCAGAGAACATACCGCTAAATTTCCTTAGCAATTGGGAGGCTTGCTGTCATTCCTCGAGGTTCAAGTTGTCTCCCAGACTTACTTGTTCTACCCCAACGCGGCTGGCTGCTAGCATATCAGGTAAGGGGATTCCCTCGCTATCTTCGCCGGCCGGGGGTGCATACTGCGGATATCTCCTCGGCCCTTTCTAAGTATGGCTTGATCATGTTCACATGAAAGGATCTTCTGATCAGCTCAGAGTCACTACCACATAGGTGGTATCACTGGTCCGGGCTGCTATCTTGTAAGGACCCTGCCAGGTGGCCTGTAATTTGTCTGTTTGGGTGGGCCTCAAGACTAGTACTTTTTGGTTCAGTTCAAATGCTTGGTCTCTTGCGTCCCTATCATACCACTGTTTCTGATGCTTTTTGGCCGACTGCAAGTTTTTCCGAACCGTGTCGGTTAGGGCTTGCAGCCGGTCCCTCTCCCACGTCTCCCTCCCAATGTTCCCGTATCAGGTCCAGGGGTCCCCGTACCCTTCTCCCATACAGTAATTCGAAGGGAAAAAAGCCGGTGGACTCCTGGGGCACTTCCCGGTACGCGAATAATAAGTGGGGAAGGAAAGATTCCGAATTACGGCAGGTCTCTGTGAAGGTCTTTAGCATCTGTTTCAGCGTGCCATTGAATCGTTCACAGAGGCCGTTCATCTGGGGGTGATAAGGAGAGCTCAGGATAGGTTTTACCCCACAACTCTGCCAGAGCTGCTGGGTAATGGCTGCCGTGAACTGCGTCCCTTGGTTGGACACAATCTCCCGGGGAAATCCCACACTGGTAAAGACCTTGACCAGGGCCTCTACTACCGTCTCAGCCTGAATATTAGAGAGGACCACTGCCTCCAGGAACCTAGTGGCATAATCTACTATAGTGAGGATATACCTCTTGCCCGTGGCACTAGGTTTGTTAAGGGGTCCCACTAGGTCTACCGCTACGTGGAAAAAGGGTTCTCCTATTATGGGGAGGGGTCATAGCTTAGCCCGGGGGTGGTTACCTCTCTTCCCTACCCGCTGACATACCTCGCAGGTCCTACAGTACTGGTGATGTCCTGTGTGATTCCGGGTCAAAAGAAGGTCTGAGTCAATCTATTCCGGGTTTTCTTTATCCCTAAATGTCCAGCTAGGGGAATGTCGTGGCTAATCCGCAACAGTTCGGTTTGGTATTTGCGGGGTACTATTAGTTGTTTTTTGGTCACTTGGTTGTCCCACTGTCCGATCCCATCTGTCACCCTGTATAACCGTCCTTTGTCCCATTGAAACCTGGCCTGGTCTGTGTCTACCTGGGGTTTCTCTACGGCTCTGCTGTAACCTGCTAGGGTAGGGTCTTCCCTTTGTTCCTTCTCAAAATCTTGGGGGGGTGTCGCAGTACATAGTGGGATTTAAGGCAAGGGTCAGAACATCAGTTCCTACCTGGGGTTCCTGAGAGTGTGCAGTCTCTGTGGCCCGGGTCAGCTGCCGAGTAGTCACTGGTAAAGCTCCTTCATAGGCTGGTGTAACAAACTGTGAGGTTATACATCCCAAGTCATTCCCCAGCAGCACTTCGGCAGGCAGGTCAGCTATAATCCCCACCTCCAGTGATTTAGCTCCCGTACCCCAGTCAATATGAACCCAGGCTGTTGGTATCTTATGGAGGGCCCCTCCAGCTACTCGGACTGCTACGGTGCGTCCAGTGTGTTGGGACAGCTTGACCCGGTGAGGTTGGACCAGGGTGATGGTGGCTCCGCTGTCTCTCAGGCCCCTAGCCTCCTGTCCATTTAGGCGGACGAACTGGCGGTGATTTGCCCGGTTGTCTCCGGCGGCCTGTACGGGGTTGACCTTGTGCAGTACGGACCATTGCTCGGTGGGTTTTGGGGGTGAATACGCTTCAAAACTCCCTTGGGACCTGGACGCAATGGGCTGCGGCTCGGTGCAGTGGTGCTGGTTGTCGGCCCCCTTGGTTAGACGTGCTCTGCGGGCAGTTGGGTTTGATGTGTCCTATTTGGTTATACCCAAAGCACATTGGTGGTGGCCTCTGTGCTCTTTGATTGCTTAGTGCGGTGTGGGACGCATTGGGCCTGGCCGGTGTCGTGGATGTTGGGGTGTAGGTGGGGGTACGCTGGACTGTCGGTGCTCCGCTACTCTCCATAGTCCTGCTATCGTGGTGTTCATCAGCCAGTCTAGCAGCCTCTTCTACCGTCCGAGGCCTGTGGTCACGAACCCAGTCTCTAACATCTGATGGAGCAAAATCAAAAAACTGCTCCAGCAATAACAACTGTAAGGCATCTGCCAACGTGGTCGCCTGGCCCCCCTGCATCCAGTTGCGGGCAGCGCGGTGCATACGGAAGGCCCACTCGGTAAAAGTGTCTCTGCCCGTTTTCCTGAGGGCCCTGAACTTTTTCCTATATGCCTCTGGCAATATTTATTTTACCTTGTCATAGTTCTTGACCTCTACATCCGGCACCGCTCTGTAGGCTTCCGCTGCTCGACCTGATAGCTTACTGCTCAATATTGCAGCCCAGCTATCTCTCTCCAGGTTCTCAAATGCACATTGTCATTCGAAATCCTGCAAATAGCTGTCTATATCCATTTCGCCATCTGTAAAGGCTTTAAATGCAGCATAATTAATCCTACGTGTCTGTCCATTAGCAGCTCTCTGTAGTGCCATTACATCCTATTGTTGTGTTGCAGTAGCTTGTATTCTTGCGCTTTGTGCTTGCGTTGCTTGCGCCATTATTTGGGTGATCGTCTCTTGTGATGGGTTGGGCCCCAAAATGCTAAGCCTCCATCTTACATCCTTTTGAAATTCTGTTTCTTCTTGCATCTCCATGGTAGCATCGCTATTCTGTTTCTCTCTAGCAATTCAGCAATTATCGTGGCTTTTGGCTTGTTACTTGCCACTATGCCGCAAGCTTCCAGTAGTTCCTTTAATGTCGTTCGTTTGAGTCGTTCGTATCTGTGGGCCATTCACTCCTTCTTTCGGTTCAATATATACATTTGGGAGAAAATCCCACTGCTTGCCACCAGTGTTACAGATATCTTACACTCCAGCTGAGTAAATCCGTACAGCGTCCCCCGAAAACCAAGTAAATCCGAAGGTGTTGTGAATATATAGCTCCCAATCCCCTACAAACAGGATCCAGGACTTCAGTAAGGGACTAATGATGATCAACTTTATTGATGGCCACAGCTCAGCCTTTTATCAAGTCCTCCGGCAAGGGTTACTCCCACGGAGGCCCTTGTGGGGAACAGGCACACAAAATACAGTGACCAATCAATATACAGAATGATATAACACACTCCCACATGAACAGTAAAATCTCTCCTCTGTATCCTGGAAATAATTGGATAAAGGGGCCGGACATAGTTCCATGCGGTCGATGACCCAGACCATTGTGTTTTCTAAATGTATCACAGGCAATATCCATTGTGTTTGTGGATTGCATCACGGGCAATATCCATTGTGTTCGCTAATGTCCATTGTGTTCGCTAACTGCGTCACAGGCAGATGAGGTGGTTTGTATACATTTAAAGGGCGAAATAAGGTTAACTACATGAACAGCAGACGAAATACAAGAATCTGGCCATTCCTAAAACAGGGGTTTTGTCACACTAGTTATGGCATTTTTTCCCCTTTTTCATTGGATCAATAGGGGTAACAAAGTTCCAGGCATATCCTGGAAAGGCATATCCTTCCCTTTCATCCACATACTTTCCCATCTCTTGGTTGAGAGCTAGACTGACATGTCTTTTTTTTAATTGTACTATGATGAGATATGTGCACAGCTTATTACAATACTATCAAAATTATATCAGAGCTGTGTGTTAAAATCTGAAAGTAAACAATAAAAGTTCCAATTGAATGAACTGAAACAGAAAGTACACTGCTCAAAAAAATAAAAGGAACACAAAAATAACACATCCTAGATCTGAATTAATTAAATATTCTTCTGAAATACTTTGTTCTTTACATAGTTGAATGTGCTGACAACAAAATCACACAAAAATTAAAAAATGGAAATCAAATTTTTCAACCCTTGGAGGTCTGGATTTGGAGTCACCCTCAAAATTAAAGTGGAAAAACACACTACAGGCTGATCCAACTTTGATGTAATGTCCTTAAAACAAATCAAAATGAGGCTCAGTAGTGTGTGTGGCCTCCACGTGCCTGTATGACCTCCCTACAACGCCTGTGCATGCTCCTGATGAGGTGGCGGACGGTCTCCTGAGGGATCTCCTCCCAGACCTGGACTAAAGCTGTCACGGATGGTGTACAGGAAACAAGATAATACAATACAAACAATGACTCACTGGACCCACAACTAAGGAACAAAAGGGAGACCCCTGCAATCGACCTGCCGCTCTCCCTTATTGCTCAGCCTATGCGACCACCCCAAAGGTGGATGGGCGCATATCCACGTACCTCGGCTATCTTAGACCTGAAGGCCCTACAATAGTGAGGGGACACGACCACCGGCTCCCTACACAGACACGGAGGGAGTCAGGGTCACCTGGATCCAGAAAACAGAAAATCATAAATACATAAACAGAACTTATCTTGCAGACGACTGTGGACAGGGAACTGGGAACTGGGACAGCATGCACACACACTCCAGGAAGTTGTATCAGCCGCACACTACTGCCTTATGGGTAGGAATTTAAAGGGAAGTAATCAGTCCGACTGCATGACAGCTGAGATAGACTAACGAGGTGAGGAACAGAAACCAAAACAAAGAAACTCAAGGAGGAGGATCTGGACGGCTCCTGTCAGAGCTTCTCAGCTGTCTGGTTGTGACAGTACCCCTCCCTCTAGGAGTGGACTCTGGACACTCAGGGCCCACCCTCTCAGGATGGGACCTATGGAAAGCCCTGATGAGACGAGAGGCCTTAATGTCCGTCACTGGGACCCACATCCTCTCCTCAGGACCATAACCCTCCCAATGAACGAGGTACTGGAGGGAACCGCGGACAAGACGAGAATCCACAATCCTAGAGACCTGAAATTCAAGATTTCCATCAACAATAATCGGAGGAGGAGGCAAAGGCGAGGGTACAATAGGTTGAACATAAGGTTTCAATAAGGACTTATGGAAAACATTATGGATCTTCCAAGTCTGAGGAAGATCAAGACGGTAGGCAACAGGATTGATGACAGACAGGATCTTGTAAGGCCCAATAAACCTAGGACCCAACTTCCAGGAGGGAACCTTCAATTTGATATTCTTGGTAGACAGCCACACCAAATCACCAACATTCAGGTCCGGACCAGGCACACGTCCCCTATCCGCCACACGCTTATATCTCTCACTCATGTTCTTTAGATTATCCTGAATCTTTTGCCAAATAGATGACAAAGACGAGGAGAATCTATCCTCATCAGGCAAACCAGAAGAGCCCTCTCCAGAGAAAGTCCCAAACTGCGGATGAAACCCATATGCACCAAAAATGGTGACTTATCAGAGGACTCCTGACGACGGTTATTTAAAGCAAACTCAGCAAGGGACAAAAAAGAACACCAATCCTCCTGATTCTCCGCCACAAAACAGCGCAGATATGTCTCCAGATTCTGATTGACACGCTCTGTCTGGCCATTCGACTGCGGATGGAAAGCAGAAGAGAATGACAAGCGAACCCCCAAGCGAGAACAGAAGGCCTTCCAGAATCTGGAAACAAACTGCGTGCCCCTATCAGAGACTATGTCTGAAGGAATCCCATGCAATTTGACAATGTGGTCAACAAATGCCTGCGCCAGCGTCTTAGCATTGGGCAAACCAGGAAAAGGGATAAAATGCACCATTTTGCTAAAACGGTCCACCACCACCAGAATCACAGACTTCCCCGAGGAACGAGGCAAGTCCGTTATGAAGTCCATGGACAGATGTGTCCAAGGACGGGAAGGAATGGGCAAAGGAAGGAGAGGACCTGATGGCCATGAATGAGGGACCTTGGCACGAGCGCAAGTCTCGCAAGCTGTCACAAAACCCTCAACCGACTTACGAAGCGCAGGCCACCAGAATCTCCGGGCAATGAGATCCAGTGTGGCTCTTGTCCCCGGGTGCCCAGCAAGGACCGTATCGTGGTGTTCTTTAAAAATCTTGTGTCTCAAAGCGAGAGGCACAAACAACCTCCCAGGAGGACAAAGATCAGGAGCTTCTGACTGGGCTGCCTGCACCTCTGCCTCCAATTCAGGAAAAAGAGCAGAGACCACCACACCTTCAGCCAAAATGGGACCCGGGTCTTCAAAATTCCCACCTCCCGGGAAACAACGTGATAGGGCATCTGCCCTCATATTCTTAACCCCAGGGCGGAACGTAACAACAAAATTAAACCTTGAAAAGAACAAAGACCATCTGGCCTGTCTCGGGTTCAGACGCTTGGCTAACTCCAAGTAGGCCAGATTTTTATGGTCAGTAAACACGGTAATAGGGTGTCTGGCTCCCTCTAGCCAATGGCGCCATTCCTCAAAAGCCAACTTGATGGCCAACAATTCCCTATCTCCCACATCATAATTTCTCTCTGCGGAGGAGAGCTTCTTTGAGAAAAAGGCACACGGTTGCCATTTGGCAGGAGAGGAACCCTGAGACAAGACCGCACCCACCCCTACCTCAGAAGCATCAACCTCAACTATGAAGGGTAACGAAACATCAGGTTGTACTAGGATGGGAGCGGAAGCAAAACTCTCCTTGATATTAGAAAAGGCCTTACGCGCCTCTACCGACCAGGAAGAAAAATCTACCCCCTTTCTGGTCATATCAGTGAGTGGTTTAACAACAGAGGAATAATTCAAAATAAATTTCCTGTAATAATTAGCAAAGCCCAAAAAACGCATCAGCGCCTTCTGATTCTCAGGAAGCTCCCACTCAAGCACAGCGCGAACCTTCTCGGGGTCCATGCGAAAACCAGAAGCGGAGACAAGAAACCTCAGAAATTGGATCTCTGGAACCGCAAACACACATTTTTCCAGTTTCGCGTATAATTTATTCTCCCGCAGGATGAGTAAGACCTGACATAAGTGTTCCTTATGAGTCTTGAAATCAGGAGAAAAAATCAAAATGTCATCCAAATACACTAATACAAATTTTCCCATTAAATGATAAAAAATGCTGTTGACGAAATGCTGAAAAACGGCTGGGGCATTCATCAAACCAAAAGGCATAACTAAATTCTCAAAATGGCCCTCAGGGGTATTGAAAGCCGTCTTCCATTCGTCTCCTTCTCTGACCCTAACCAGGTTGTATGCCCCTCTTAGGTCTAATTTGGAAAAGACTTTCGCCCCAACAACCTGGTTAAACAAGTCTGGGATCAGAGGAAGCGGATAAGGATCACGAATAGTGATACTGTTCAGCTCCCTGAAATCCAGACAAGGTCTTAAAGAACCATCTTTTTTCTTAACAAAGAAAAAACCAGCGGCAACAGGTGACTTCGAGGGTCGTATGTGTCCTTTTCTCAGACTCTCAGAGATATAAGCACGCATAGCGACCCTCTCAGGTTGGGAAAGATTGTATAAACGAGATTTAGGCAGCTTGGCGCCTGGGATGAGATCAATAGGGCAATCATACTCCCTGTGCGGAGGTAAACCCTGAACTCCACTCTCAGAGAAGACATCCAAAAATTCAGAGAGGAAAGGTGGTACAGTTTTAGTAGAAACCTCAGAAATAGATGTTATGAGGCAATTCTCTCTGCAAAAGTTACTCCAACCATTTATTTGCCTCGCTTGCCAATCAATGGTGGGGTTATGTTTAGTGAGCCAGGGTAGCCCCAACACTAGAGGAGTAGGCAAACCGCTAAGGACGAAACATGACACATCCTCAACATGAGCATCATTCACAATTAAACAGATATTGTGAACTATGCCCTTTAATGATTTCTGAGAAAGTGGAGCTGAATCAATAGCAAAAACAGGAATATCTCTTCCCAAAGTGCATACCTGGAAACCATGAGTTATTGCAAATTGATTATCAATGAGGTTGACAGCTGCTCCACTATCCACAAAAATCTCACAAAAAATGCTCTTGCTCTCTAGCGCCACCCTAGCAGGCAGGACAAAACGGGAACTACAAGAAAAAGGAAAACCTTCAATTTCCGCCTCAACCCTGCCAATAGTAACAGACGGAACATTCTTAAAAGATTTCTTCCTTTTTGTCTCTTTATTACTCCCAGAAAACTGCCTGAATCTCCTAGAGGGACAAACATTTGCCAGATGATTTATACCTCCACAACAAAAGCAAACCCTCCCCTGCGGGCTGAATCTTCTATTGTCAGAGGCAATCAACCCCAGCTGCATGGGCTCCTGCTCAGAAGGGGCTGACAGCGACTGAGACCCCTGTGCACAGAATGAGATCGCTGCACTGTCCCGGGACTGAGTATGACAGGAAGGAGAGATCTCTCCTCTCTCTCTAAGACGCCTGTCAATACGAACAGCCTGAGACATAGCAGAATTCAAGGAGGTAGGTCTTTCATGAAAGGCAAATGCATCTCTCAATCCCTCTGAAAGACCATAGCAAAATTGACTTCGGAGTGCAGCATCATTCCAACCCGTATCTGCTGCCCATCTCCGAAATTCTGAGCAGTAAATCTCTGCGGATTGTTTACCCTGGCATAACAGACGTAGTTTAGACTCAGCCAGAGCAATACGATCCGGATAATCATATATCTGACCCAGGGCTAAAAAGAATTCATCCACTGAACGGAGGGGCCGTGCCCCCTCCGGCAGCGAAAAGGCCCAGGACTGAGCGTTACCCCTGAGCAGCGATATAATGATACCCACTCTTCGTTCTTCATCACCAGAAGAATGGGGAAGAAGGCAAAAATGGAGTTTGCAAGCCTCTCTAAAACGTACAAAATTCTCACTACCCCCGGAAAACGTATCCGGGAGCGAAATCTTAGGCTCAGCACAAACTCCATGAACGCAAGCTGAACCGGTCACTTGAAACTGAGAAAAAGTCTTACGGAGATCAGCTACCTCCAAAGCAAGACCCTGAAAGCGTTCAGCCAAAAGTGTAACCGGATCCATGCTTGAGACGGTTTTGGCGGCTGATAATGTCACGGATGGTGTACAGGAAACAAGATAATACAATACAAACAATGACTCACTGGACCCACAACTAAGGAACAAAAGGGAGACCCCTGCAATCGACCTGCCGCTCTCCCTTATTGCTCAGCCTATGCGACCACCCCAAAGGTGGATGGGCGCATATCCACGTACCTCGGCTATCTTAGACCTGAAGGCCCTACAATAGTGAGGGGACACGACCACCGGCTCCCTACACAGACACGGAGGGAGTCAGGGTCACCTGGATCCAGAAAACAGAAAATCATAAATACATAAACAGAACTTATCTTGCAGATGACTGTGGACAGGGAACTGGGAACTGGGAACTGGGACAGCATGCACACACACTCCAGGAAGTTGTATCAGCCGCACACTACTGCCTTATGGGTAGGAATTTAAAGGGAAGTAATCAGTCCGACTGCATGACAGCTGAGATAGACTAACGAGGTGAGGAACAGAAACCAAAACAAAGAAACTCAAGGAGGAGGATCTGGACGGCTCCTGTCAGAGCTTCTCAGCTGTCTGGTTGTGACAAAAGCATCTGCCAACTCCTGGACAGTCTGTGGTGCAACGTGACGTTGGTGGATAGAGTGAGACATGATGTCCCAGATGTGCTCAATTGGATTCAGGTCTGGGGAACGGGCGGGCCAGTCCATAGCATCAATGCCTTCGTCTTGCAGGAACTGCTGACACACTCCAGCCACATGAGGTCTAGTATTGTCTTGCATTAGGAGGAACCCAGGGCCAACCGCACTAGCATATGGTCTCACAAGGGGTCTGAGGATCTCATCTCGGTACCTAATGGCAGTCAGGCTACCTCTGGCGAGCACATGGAGGGCTGTGCGGCCCTCCAAAGAAATGCCACCCCACACCATTACTGACCCAATGCCAAACCGGTCATGCTGGAGGATGTTGCAGGCAGCAGAGCGTTCTCCACGGCGTCTCAAGACTCTGTCACGTCTGTCACATGTGCTCAGTGTGAACCTGCTTTCATCTGTGAAGAGCACAGGGCGCCAGTGGCGAATTTGCCAATCTTGGTGTTCTCTGGCAAATGCCAAACGTTCTGCACGGTGTTGGGCTGTAAGCACAACCCCCACCTGTGGACGTTGGGCCCTCATATCACCCTCATGGAGTCTGTTTCTGACCGTTTGAGCAGACACATGCACATTTGTGGCCTGCTGGAGGTCATTTTGCAGGGCTCTGGCAGTGCTCCTCCTGTTCCTCCTTGCACAAAGGCGGAGGTAGAGGTCCTGCTGCTGGGTTGTTGCACTCCTACGGCCTCCTCCACGTCTCCTGATGTACTGGCCTGTCTCCTGGTAGCGCCTCCATGCTCTGGACATGCTACCACTAGAGTGAAAGCACCGCCAGCATTCAAAAGTGACCAAAACATCAGCCAGGAAGCATAGGAACTGAGAAGTTGTCTGTGGTCACCACCTGCAGAACCACTCCTTTATTGGGGGTGTCTTGCTAATTGCCTATAATTTCCACCTGTTGTCTATCCCATTTGCACAACAGCATGTGAAATTGATTGTCACTCAGTGTTGCTTCCTAAGTGGACAGTTTGATTTCATAGACGTGTAATTGACTTGGAGTTACATTGTGTTGTTTAAGTGTTCCCTTTATTTTTTTGAGCAGTGTATATTAAAACTAGATGTGCATTTACTGAAGGAAATACATAGTGCTTAAAAAGAGCTGAAAGCTTGTGTGTATATGTGTGCGTGAGAAAGTTTAACATATAATGGCACAGTTCAAAATATGTAGTAATCTCTGCATAATATCATGATTGGTGTTTTATTTTGAATATCATGAATATAATACTAGAGGCACAGTCTATACTGACAAGTGTATGTAAATCATAGTATATGTAATATTGAATTGTAGTGAAAGTATACGGTCAAATTTTTTTTGCAGTGTGTATTATTTTAAATGTCATGCAAAAATGTGGTACTTACTGACACCAAGTGTGTCCGAATTGTAGTACGCACAATTGTAAAATATAATGGCCCATTTAAAAGTATATAGCAATCTCTGCATAATAGTGTGGTTGGTGAATTATTTTAAATATAATGAATATAATACTAGAGGTGCAGTGTATACTAGTCAGACCACACATGGAGTACTGTGTACAGTTCTGGGCTCCTGTGAACAAGGCAGACATAGCAGAGCTGGAGAGGGTTCAGAGGAGGGCAACTAAAGTAATAACTAGAATGGGGCAACTACAGTACCCTCAAAGATTATCAAAAATTGGGTTATTTACTTTATAAAAAAGATGACTGAGGGGAGATCTAATAACTATGTATAAATATATCAGGGGCCAGTACAGACATCTCTCCCATCATCTGTTTATCCAGAGGAAAAAAGCAGTCTGGTTTGAGAGCTGCACTTATACAAGCAGACAAACAACGCAAGTTTGTGAGCGTTCGCGTGTTTGATTTCAAGTGTGTGTTTGTATTAAGCGTGTGACTTTAGATTACGTGAGGGAGTGTCTGTGAGAGTTAAATTATTTGTGTGCATTAATGAGTGGCTGTGCCTGACTTTATTGTACTGTATACCAAGTCAGAGCAGTGTAGTCTAGTTTATACACTGTGAATTGCTTTTGATGCAAGGTTTATTTCATAACAGGTGAGAGTATACTGTGAGTAATTAGGGTGTGGCTATCTAATTAGGACGCCGAGAGCTGCACTTATACAAGCAGACAAACAACGCGAGTTAGTGAGCGTTTGAGTGTTAGTGTTCAAGTGTGTATTTGCATTAAGTGTGTGACTTTAGATTACGTGACTTGAGATTCAGGGACTTTAGGAGGGGACTACAGTAAGTTAGATTCTTATCACTGCACCACATTGTAGATTTTCTTGCATAATCACCATTTAGTATGTGTTCCATTATTGACAGTGCCGTCCAGTGCATATCTTGTCTAATGCATGCAGTCCTGGAACATCTATTTGGGAGTGCATATCTTTGTTCAAAATGTGAGCAAATTGCCATTTGGAATCGCACATCGTGTATCTAACCGGGCGAGTTTCAACACTGAGAAACGTTGACTATTTGGAAAAGAGTTTGCTGCTCACTGAGCAAGCACTCTATGGGGTAGATGTGGGGGAGGGTGGTAGTGAGGAGGCTCAGGAAAGTGAGGTAGCTAGCTGGGTAACAGAAAGCGGGATAGAGGGAAGATTGCCAGGGAGGCTAGCCCTGATCTGACACACCCCAACAAGTTTGCAAGGTTGGCAGATGAGGGTGATGTCCGTTCAGGGAGAGCACTGCTGCAGCCGGACCCTTCCTCTGCCAGTCAGGGGAATGTCAGATCCAGTAAGTAGGGGACCAGGAGAGCAGGGCAGGCAAGATAGGTGCTGGTAGTGGGAGACTCAATTATTAGGGGTACAGATAGGGCGATCGGTCACAAAGACCGGGATCATCAAACAGTGTGTTGTCTTCCTGGTGCTAGAGTTCGACACAGCGCGGATCGGGTTGACAGATTACTGGGAGGGGCTGGAAAAGATCCAGTAGTCATGGTCCATATCGGAACTAATGACAAAGTTAGAGGTAGGTGGAGCGTCCTTGATTTTAAGGATTTAGGTCACAAACTTAGGGCAAGGACCTCAACGGTAGTGTTTTCCAAAATACAACCTGTACCACGAGCCACATAAGAAAGGCAGTGGGAGATTAGGAAGGTTAACAAGTGGCTCAAGAACTGGTGTAGGAAGGAGGGGTTTGGGTTCCTGGAGAACTGGGCCGACTTCTCTGTCGGCTACAGGCTCTATCGTAGGGATGGGATGCACCTCAATGGGGAAGGGGCAGCTGTGTTGGGAGAGAAGATGGCTAGAATGTTAGAGGAGTGTTTAAACTAGGGACTGCGGGGGGGGGGGGGGTTATTACATTATAGGATGGGAAGAAAGAGACCGGGGACAAGGTAATAGGACTGGGGGAGGAACAGTTCAGAAGGAAATGTGTAGGGTAAAAATATACATAAACCTCTTAATTGTATGTAAACGTAAAAACACCAAGTTGGAGCTCACCTCACCATACACCACCGAGGAGCACGGACACAGAACCGGAACCAAGGCTGAGAAGTAGCGAAAAAAATAGATTGTCCAGCTTCACCTCGCAGTGCGTGTTTTATTAGGAAACGTGCTTAAAAACCAAACATCAGGCTCATTTCATCAACATGTTTCGGATCAACATATATTACAGATCCTTCCTCATGATACAGAGAATAAGACTGACAAATCTTATATACAGAGTAAAAGCAGTGATTCAGCTGTGGATTATTGATTGGCAATTAGACTGCTTTCACCCCACCCACAGCATATACCACTGAGACACAGGAACAGAACTGCATGAGAAGAAGATAGAGAGAAAAAAAAAAAAATCTTTTAATTTTCTCCCCTCTCTTCCTCCCACGCAAGAACCGCCCCTAAATGACAAGAGAAGAAGATACATCTAATAATAAGGCAAAATGCTGGCTGACTGCTGACACATTTTTTACAAAAGCATGAGATATATCTGAGATATGTCTGCATATCCGAACTTTGAGGGCATTGGATGTACATCCCACATATTGCAATTGACATGTAGAACAAGACACACAATACACCACATGTGTGGTATTGCAGTTAATGTATTGTTGTATCTCAAATGACTGCTGGGCTGCAACAGAGGCCACATACCGTCCTGTTTGTACGACACTGCAACACGTACAAATGCGGTGCCTGCATTTGAACATCCCTTTGGACCTAAGCCAACATTGTTGTGGTACCGTACCATCTGAAAACGTGGTGTATTGTGTGTCTTGTTCTACATGTCAATTGCAATATGTGGGAATTACATCCAATGCCCTCAAAGTTCGGATATGCAGACATATCTCAGATATATCTCATGCTTTTGTAAAAAATGTGTCAGCAGTCAGCCAGCATTTTGCCTTATTATTAGATGTATCTTCTTCTCTTGTCCTTTAGGGGCGGTTCTTGCGTGGGAGGAAGAGAGGGCAGAAAATTAAAAGATTATTTTTTATTTTTTTTCTCTCTATCTTCTTCTCATGCAGTTCTGTTCCTGTGTCTCAGTGGTATATGCTGTGGGTGGGGTGAAAGCAGTCTAATTGCCAATCAATAATCCACAGCTGAATCACTGCTTTTACTCTGTATATAAGATTTGTCAGTCTTATTCTCTGTATCATGAGGAAGGATCTGTAATATATGTTGATCCGAAACATGTTGATGAAATGAGCCTGATGTTTGGTTTTTAACCCTTTCACGACTGCAATCTGTATATATACGTGATAGCTGCACATACCCCGTGCAGCTATCACGTGTATAGACGTCAAGCCAGCTCTTTAATCCAAGCGCTGCAAAACGCTTGGATTAAAGCTTCTGCCCCTGTCCTGCTGCTGTCACGGACAGCATACAGTCTAGTAATGCCAGCAAGGGACCAATCAGAGTGGCCCCTTGCCGGCAATCGATCCGATTAGTTAGTCTGTGCAGACTAACCAATCGGATCGCGGCAGTGTTAAAATGCCCGTTTCAGGCTCTGATCTGCGCTCTGCAGATCAGAGCCTGAAAGTCGATAGTGTTCCTCATGCCTCCATTCCTGAGCCGCCGCCATCAGCAGAGAGTGTCAGCTCTATGCTGACACTCTCCTGTAACCCTATAGATGCTGCGGTTGCGGCATCCATGGGGTTAACAGAGGGAGGGAGCTCCCTCTCTCCACCATCGGGGCTGCAGCGCTGTGATTGCAGCACCCGATGGTTGCCATGGCAAAGGCGTCCAGTGCTGCCACCTACAGGCAATCTGGAAGTATTATACTTTGCAATGCAAGAGCAAGAGCCCCACTGGATCTTCAAGATCCAAGAGGGAACTGATAAATAAGTGAAAATAATAAAAGTAAAAATAAATCAATAAATAAATAAAAATGTAAATAAAAAAAGACATTGCCTTTTCCTATAAAAAAATAAAAAAATAAAATAAAATACACATATTATGTGTCACCGCGTCCGTAACGACCGTCTCTATAAATATATCACATGATGGACCCCGTCTGATAAACACCATAAAAATAAAATAAAAAAAACAGTGCCAAAAAAGCTATTTTTGTCACCTTACATCACAAAAAATGCAACAGCAAGCGATCAAAAAGGCTTATGACCCCCAAAATAGTACCAATCAAACCGTCACCTCGTCCCGCAAAAAATGATACCCTATTTAAGACAATCGCCCAAAAAATAAAAAAGCTATGGCTCTCAGACTATAGAGACACTAAAACATCATTTTTTGGGTTTCAGAAATGCCATTATTGTGTAAAACTTAAATAAATAAGAAAAAGTATACATATTAGGTATTGCCACGTCCGTAACGATCTTCTCTATAAAACTATCACATGACCTAACTCCTCAGATGAACGCTGTAAAAATAAATAAATGAAAACTGTTCCAAAACAGCCAATTTTTGGGTCACCTTGCCCCATAAAGTGTAATAATGAATGATCAAAAAATCCTATGTACCCAAAAATGGTACCAATAAAAACCTCAACACTTTCTGCAAAAAACGAGCCCCTGCACAAGACGATCGGCAGAAAAATAAAAAACATATGGCGTTCAGAAAACCAATCCAGCACAATCTACCTTCCAAAAACCGTACGGCATTCCTTTCCTTCTGCGCCCTGCCGTGTGCCCGTACAGCAGTTTACGACCACATGTGGGGTGTTTCTGTAAACCGCGGAATCAGGGTAATAAATATTGAGTTTTGTTTGGCTGTTAACCCTCAATGTGTTAAAGAAAAAAAATATATAAAATGGAAAATCTGCCAAAAAAGTGACATTTTTTAATTTCATCTCCATTTTCCTTTAATTCTTGTGGAACGCCTAAAGGGTTAACAAAGTTTGTAAAATCAGTTTTGAGTAACTTGAGGGGTGTAGTTTCTATAATGGGGTCATTTATGGGGGTTTCCACTATGTAAGCCCCACAAAGGGACTTCAGATCTGAACTGGTCCTTAACCACCTCAGCCCCCAGTGCTTAAACACCCTGAAAGACCAGGCCACTTTTTACACTTCTGACCTACACTACTTTCACCATTTATTGCTCGGTCATGCAACTTACCACCCAAATGAATTTTACCTCCTTTTCTTCTCACTAATAGAGCTTTCATTTGGTGGTATTTCATTGCTGCTGACATTTTTACTTTTTTTGTTATTAATCGAAATTTAACGATTTTTTTGCAAAAAAATGACATTTTTCACTTTCAGTTGTAAAATTTTGCAAAAAAAACGACATCCATATATAAATTTTGCTCTAAATTTATTGTTCTACATGTCTTTGATAAAAAAAAAAATGTTTGGGTAAAAAAAAAATGGTTTGGGTAAAAGTTATAGCGTTTACAAACTATGGTACAAAAATGTGAATTTCCGCTTTTTGAAGCAGCTCTGACTTTCTGAGCACCTGTCATGTTTCCTGAGGTTCTACAATGCCCAGAAAGTACAAACACCCCACAAATGACCCCATTTCGGAAAGTACACACCCTAAGGTATTCGCTGATGGGCATAGTGAGTTCATAGAACTTTTTATTTTTTGTCACAAGTTAGCGGAAAATGATGATTTTTTTTTTTTATTTTTTTTTCCTTACAAAGTCTCATATTCCACTAACTTGTGACAAAAAATAAAAACTTCTATGAACTCACTATGCCCATCACGAAATACCTTGGGGTCTCTTCTTTCCAAAATGGGGTCACTTGTGGGGTGGTTATACTGCCCTGGCATTCTAGGGGCCCAAATGTGTGGTAAGGAGTTTGAAATCAAATTCTGTAAAAAATGACCAGTGAAATCCAAAAGGTGCTCTTTGGAATATGGGCCCCTTTGCCCACCTAGGCTGCAAAAAAGTGTCACACATCTGGTATCTCCGTACTCAGGAGAAGTTGGGGAATGTGTTTTGGGGTGTCATTTTATATATACCCATGCTGGGTGAGAGAAATATCTTGGTCAAATGCCAACTTTGTATAAAAAAATGGGAAAAGTTGTCTTTTGCCAAGATATTTCTCTCACCCAGCATGGGTATATGTAAAATGACACCCCAAAACACATTCCCCAACTTCTCCTGAGTACGGAGATACCAGATGTGTGACACTTTTTTGCAGCCTAGGTGGGCAAAGGGGCCCATATTCCAAAGAGCACCTTTCGGATTTCACAGGTCATTTTTTACAGAATTTGATTTCAAACTCCTTACCACACATTTGGGCCCCTAGAATGCCAGGGCAGTATAACTACCCCACAAGTGACCCCATTTTGGAAAGAAGACACCCCAAGGTATTCCGTGAGGGGCATGGCAAGTTCCTAGAATTTTTTATTTTTTGTCACAAGTTAGTGGAAAACTATGATTTCTTTTATTTTATTTTTTTTCATACAAAGTCTCATATTCCACTAACTTGTGACAAAAAATAAAAACTTCCATGAACTCACTATGCCCATCAGCGAATACCTTGGGGTCTCTTCTTTCCAAAATGGGGTCACTTGTGGGGTAGTTATACTGCTCTGGCATTCTAGGGGCCCAAATGTGTGGTAAGGAGTTTGAAATCAAATTCTGTAAAAAATGACCTGTGAAATCCAAAAGGTGCTCTTTGGAATATGGGCCCCTTTGCCCACCTAGGCTGCAAAAAAGTGTCACACATCTGGTATCTCTGTATTCAGGAGAAGTTGAGGAATGTGTTTTGGGGTGTCTTTTTACATATACCCATGCTGGGTGAGATAAATATCTTGGTCAAATGCCAACTTTGTATAAAAAAATGGGAAAAGTTGTCTTTTGCCAAGATATTTCTCTCACCCAGCATGGGTATATGTAAAATGACACCCCAAAACACATTCCCCAACTTCTCCTGAGTACGGAGATACCAGATGTGTGACACTTTTTTGCAGCCTAGGTGGGCAAAGGGGCCCATATTCCAAAGAGCACCTTTTGGATTTCACAGGTCATTTTTTACAGAATTTGATTTCAAACTCCTTACCACACATTTGGGCCCCTAGAATGCCAGGGCAGTATAACTACCCCACAAGTGACCCCATTTTGGAAAGAAGAGACCCCAAGGTATTCGCTGATGGGCATAGTGAGTTCATGGAAGTTTTTATTTTTTGTCACAAGTTAGTGGAATATGAGACTTTGTATGAAAAAAAAAAAAAAAAATCAGCATTTTCCACTAACTTGTGACAAAAAATAAAAAATTCTAGGAACTCGCCATGCCCCTCACGGAATACCTTGGGGTGTCTTCTTTCCAAAATGGGGTCACTTGTGGGGTAGTTATACTGCCCTGGCATTTTCCAGGGGCCCTAATGTGTGGTAAGTAGGTAAATGACCTGTGAAATCCTTAAGGTGCTCTTTGGAATATGGGCCCCTTTGCCCACCTAGGCTGCAAAAAAGTGTCACACATGTGGTATCGCCGTATTCAGGAGAAGTTGGGGAATGTGTTTTGGGGTGTCATTTTACATATACACTTGCTGGGTGAGAGAAATATCTTGACAAAAGACAACTTTTCCCATTTTTTTATACAAAGTTGGCATTTGACCAAGATATTTCTCTCACCCAGCATGGGTATATGTAAAATGACACCCCAAAACACATTTCCCAACTTCTCCTGAGTACGGCGATACCAGATGTGTGACACTTTTTTGCAGCCTAGATGCGCAAAGGTGCCCAAATTCCTTTTAGGAGGGCATTTTTAGACATTTGGATACTAGACTTCTTCTCACGCTTTGGGGCCCCTAGAATGCCAGGGCAGTATAAATACCCCACATGTGACCCCATTTTGGAAAGAAGACACCCCAAGGTATTCAATGAGGGTGCATGGCGAGTTCATCGAAATTTTTTTTTTTTGGCACAAGTTAGCGGAAATTGATATTTTTAATTTTTTTCTCACAAAGTCTCCCGTTCCGCTAACTTGGGACAAAAATTTCAATCTTTCATGGACTCAATATGCCCCTCACGGAATACCTGGGGGTGTCTTCTTTCCGAAATGGGGTCACATGTGGGGTATTTATACTGCCCTGGCATTCTAGGGGCCCTAAAGCGTGAGAAGTCGTCTGGAATATAAATGTCTAAAAAATTTTACGCATTTGGATTCCGTGAGGGGTATGGTGAGTTCATGTGAGATTTTATTTTTTGACACAAGTTAGTGGAATATGAGACTTTGTAAGAAAAAAAAAATAATAATTCCGCTAACTTGGGCCAAAAAAATGTCTGGAGCCTTACAGAGGGGTGATCAATGACAGGGGGGGGTGATCAATGACAGGGGGGGTGATCAATGACAGGGGGGTGATCAGAGAGTCTATATGGGGTGATCACCACAGTCATTGATCACGCCCGTGTAAGGCTTCATTCAGACGTCCGGATGCGTTTTGCGGATCCGATCCATCTATCAGTGCATCCGTAAAAATCATGCGGACGTCTGAATGGAGCTTTACAGGGGGGTAATCAATGACAGGGGGGTGATCAGGGAGTATATATGGGGTGATCACCACAGTCATTGATCATGCCCCTGTAAGGCTTCATTCAGACGTCCGGATGCAGTTTGCGGATCCGATCCATCTATCAGTGGATCCGTAAAAATCATGCGGACGTCTGAATGGAGCTTTACAGGGGGGTAATCAATGACAGGGGGGGTAATCAATGACAGGGGGGTGATCAGGGAGTCTATATGGGGTGATCACCACAGTCATTGATCACGCCCCTGTAAGGCTTCATTCAGACGTCCGGATGCGTTTTGCGGATCCGATCCATCTATCAGTGCATCCGTAAAAATCATGCAGACATCTGAATGGAGCTTTACAGGGGGGTGATCAATGACAGGGGTGTAATCAATGACAGGGGGGTGATCAGGGAGTCTATATGGGGTGATGACCACAGTCATTGATCACGCCCCTGTAAGGCTTCATTCAGACGTCCGTATGCGTTTTGCGGATCCGATCCATCTATCAGTGGATCCGTAAAAATCATGCGGACGTCTGAATGGAGCTTTACAGGGGGGTAATCAATGACAGGGGGGGGTAATCAATGACAGGGGGGTGATCAGGGAGTCTATATGGGGTGATCACCACAGTCATTGATCACGCCTCTGTAATGCTTCATTCAGACGTCCGGATGCGTTTTGCGGATCCGATCCATCTATCAGTGCATCCGTAAAAATCATGCAGACATCTGAATGGAGCTTTACAGGGGGGTAATCAATGACAGGGGTGTAATCAATGACAGGGGGGTGATCAGGGAGTCTATATGGGGTGATAACCACAGTCATTGATCATGCCCCTGTAAGGCTTCATTCAGACGTCCGGATGCGTTTTGCGGATCCGATCCATCTATCAGTGCATCCGTAAAAATCATGCGGACATCTGAATGGAGCTTTACAGGGGGGTGATCAGGGAGTCTATATGGGGTGATCACCACAGTCATTGATCATGCCCCTGTAAGGCTTCATTCAGACGTCCGGATGCGTTTTGCGGATCCGATCCATCTATCAGTGCATCCGTAAAAATCATGCGGACATCTGAATGGAGCTTTACAGGGGGGTGATCAGGGAGTCTATATGGGGTGATCACCACAGTCATTGATCACGCCCCTGTAAGGCTTCATTCAGACGTCCGGATGCGTTTTGCGGATCCGATCCATCTATCAGTGGATCCGTAAAAATCATGCGGACGTCTGAATGGAGCTTTACAGGGGGTAATCAATGACAGGGGGGTAATCAATGACAGGGGGGTGATCAGGGAGTCTATATGGGGTAATCACCACAGTCATTGATCACGCCCCTGTAAGGCTTCATTCAGACGTCCGGATGCGTTTTGCGGATCCGATCCATCTATCAGTGGATCCGTAAAAATCATGCGGACGTCTGAATGGAGCTTTACAGGGGGGTGATCAATGACAGGGGGGTGATCAATGACAGGGGGGAAATCAATGACAGGGGGGTGATCAGGGAGTCTATATGGGGTGATCAGGGGCTAATAAGGGGTTAATAAGTGACGGGGGGGGGGTGTAGTGTAGTGTAGTGGTGCTTGGTGCTACTTTACTGAGCTACCTGTGTCCTCTGGTGGTCGATCCAAACAAAGGGGACCACCAGAGGACCAGGTAGCAGGTATATTAGACGCTGTTATCAAAACAGCGTCTAATATACCTGTTAGGGGTTAAAAAAAACACATCTCCAGCCTGCCAGCGAACGATCGCCGCTGGCAGGCTGGAGATCAACTCTCTTACCTTCCGTTCCTGTGAGCGCGCGCGCCTGTGTGCGCGCGTTCACAGGAAATCTCGCGTCTCGCGAGAGGACGCGTATATGCGTCCAGGCGGAATGAATCAACCACCTCCAGGACGCGTCTGTGCGTACAGCGGTCCGGAGGTGGTTAAAAAGCGGGTTTTGGAAATTTTCTTAAAAATTGTAAGAATTGCTTCTAAACTTCTAAGCCTTCTAACGTCCTAAAAAAATAAAATGACATTTCCAAAATGATGCCAACATAAAGTAGACATATGGGGAATGTTAACTAATAAATTTTTTATTAGGTATCACTTTCTGTTTTAGAAGCAGAGAAATAGAAATTTGGAAAATTGTGAATTTTTCAAAATTTTGGGTAAATTTGGGATTTTTTCATAAATAAAGGTGAAATATATTGACTCAAATATATGACTATCATGAAGTACAATGTGTCACGAGAAAACAATCTCAGAATGGCGTGGATAAGTAAAAGTGTTCCAAAGCTATTACCACATAAAGTGACACATGTCAGATTTGTTAATTTTGACCTGGACACTGGGGCATCAATGACCCTTGGTCATGAAAGGGTTAAGCACGTTTCCTAATAAAACACGCACTGTGAGGTGAAGCTGGACAATCTATTTTTTTCTTAATTGTATGTATACTAATGCCAGAAGCCTGACTAATAAAACTGGTGAATTGGAATTAGTGATGTGTGAGGAGAACTATGACATAGTGGGAATAACGGAGACATGGCTGGATGATAGCTATGACTGGGCAGTTAATGTACAGGGTTACAGTCTGTTTAGAAAGGATCCCTAAAACTGGAGAGGGGGAGGGGTCTGCCTTTATGTAAAGTCCTGTCTAAAGTCCACAGTCCGAGAAGATATAAGTGAGGGACATGAACATGTAGGTGGGTAGAAATACATGGAGGCAAAAACTATAATAAAATACTAATAGGAGTTTATTATAAACCACCTAATATACCAGAGTCCACAGAAAATCTGCTACTAAATGAGATAGACAAGGCAGCAGATCATAAAGGGGTCATTATTATGAGGGACTTCAACTACCCAGATATAGACTGGGAAACTGAAACCTGTATATCTCATAAAGAAAACAGGTTCTTTGCAATAACCAAAGACAATTACTGTGATGAATACCGTACACCGACTGACGTCAAATACGTAGGGAAAGGAAAAAAATAGAATAAGTAAAAAAAAATAATTATTGAGACCGAGAGATTAATTGCCAAAGAGAGCAAAACTAACCCTAAAATGTTCTTCAATTATATAAATGGTAAAAAGTATACATCTGAAGGTGTCGGCCCTCTACAGTGCAATGAGGGGGAAGTTGCAGAAAGCGACGAGGAGAAAGCAAAGCTATTAAATACTTTTTCTCCACTGTATTCACTGAGTAAAATAAACTGTCAGATGAAATGCAGAATGTAAAAGTAAATTCCCCATTAAAGTGCCCTGTCTGACCCAGGAAGAAGTACAACAGCGACTTAAAAAGATTAAAATAGGCAAATCGCCAGGACCAGATGGCATACACCCCCATTTCCTAAGAGAATTAAGTAATGTCATAGCCAGACCCTTATTTCTGATATTTACAGACTCTATACTGACAGGGAGTGTTCCACAGGATTGGCGTATAGCAAATGTGGTTCCAATAATCAAGAAGGGTGAAAAAACAGACCCCGGAAACTATAGGCCAGATCTCAATGAAAACAAGCAAATAACGCCATATCAGCACGGCTTCATGAGGGATTGGTCATGTCAAACTAATTTAATCAGTTTCTATGAGGAGGTAAGTTCTAGACTTCACAGCACCGAATGAATGGATGTCGTATATCTGGACTCCTCCAAAGCATTTGATACTGTACCACAAAAAAGGTTAGTATATGAAATGAGAATGCTTGGACTGGGAGAAAATGTCTGTATGTGGGTAAGTAACTGGTCCAGTGCTAGAAAACAGAGGGTGGTTATTAACTGTACACACTCAGATTGGGTCACTGTCACTAGTGGAGTACCACAGGGGTCAGTATTGGGCCCTATTCTCTTCAATATATTTATTAATGATCTTGTAGAAGGCTTGCACAGTAAAATATACATTTTTGCAGATGACACTAAACTGAGTACAGTAATTAATACGGAAGAGGACAGTTTACTGCTACAGAGGGATCTGGATAGTAATGGACTAATATCCGCCAGGACGATTCGCGAACGCGATCAAATGTTCGTGAACCGCAAGTTAGCTGCGGGCCCCATTCACTTTAATGGCAGGCGAACGTGAAAAACCTTCAGGTCATATTTGCAGCCATCAAATACTTACTAGAAGTGCACAAATTGTCCCACAGCATAGATAGTGACATACCAGAGGGGGGTCTATGGCAAATATTCCCTTAAATTTTTTTTATTCTAATCAGGGGCCATTTTTATGCTTCCTAAAGGAAAACTCTCAAAAATGTGCCCTGCTGGAGCCTAGAAGAATTTCATTTTAGGCCACGGCAGTACAGGCCCCAAATATTAGGCATTCACCGGACAGAAAATATCAAGTGATTATGTGGCTAGAGGTATATTAGATGGTCATTGGATAGCAATTTTACTTCAGGCCAGTGGATTACAGGCCCCAAAAATTATGCATTCACCGTACATAAAAGAACAAGTGATTATGTGGCTGGAGGTATATTAGACGGTCATTGGATATCAATTTTTCTGCAGGCCAGTGTAGTACAGGCCCCAAACATTAGGCATTCACTGGACAGAAAACATCAAGTGATTATGTGGCTGGAGGTATATTAGACGGCCATTGGATATCTGCAGGTCAGTACAAATACATGTCAAATACATATGTTTAAAAGAACTAAAAACATAAAATTGGATTAAAAACATGGCTAACGAAATCCCCCCTCTTGATAAAACCCCAAATGATAAAAGTTGAAATTTGACAAGTGGTCGTCACAGGTGTTGAATTCCCCCGAGGCCCCAAACATTAGGTATTCACCGGAAAGAAAAGGCCTTTTATGCCGCTGTAGTTACATAAGACAGGGCGCATTCTTTTTTCTGTGAAGTGGCGGATATTTGTGGGCTAGCATGAGGAAATTCAATTAAACGTGGTCGTCATAGGTGTTGAATTCTTCCATAATCCATGCCTCATTCATTTATAGAAATGTGAGGTAGTCCACACTGTCGTGAGCTAGGCGAGTGCGGTAATAGGTCATGATCCCCCCTGCTGCACTGAACGTCCTTTCGGATGGGACACTCGATGAGGGGCAAGCCAAGAGTTCCATGGCAAATTGTGCCAGCTCTGGCCACAGGTCAAGCCTGCACAACCAGTAGTCCAGTGGTTCCTCACTTCTCAGAGCGTCCACATCGGCCTTTAACCCGATGTAGTCGGACACCTGTCGGTCTAGGCGTTCCCTGAGGCTGGATCCAGAGGGCGGTTGTCGATGGGTTGGCTGCAAGAATGATCTCATATCCGAAGTGACCAACACATCTTCAAACTGCCCTCTTCATGCTTGCGCGGTTGGTACCTGCAACTGTTTCTCTGTGGGTGGAAATTCCTCTGCCAGCGCCCGCAACAGCAAAATGCAGCATCTCTCGAAGCAAGGCCTGGAAATGCTGCATTCTGACAGCCCTCTGTGATGCTGGTAACATGTCTGCCATTTTGTGTTTGTACCAGGGGTCTAAGTACGTTGCATCCCAGTACTGGTCCTTGCCCTTTATGCTTTTTATACGGGGGTCCCTCTTCAAACACTGGGGCATGAAGGCCCCTATTTGCACAAAATTAGAAGCGGTGGAGCGGCCTGGCTCCTGCTCATCGCCCAGGAGAATGTTGTCCTTGGTCCTCCCCGAATCCACAGACAACACCAGGGATCCCAGAAAAGTTTAAAGCCTGCTCTTCTTGCTCCTCCTCCTCCTCCTTCCCCCAGGCACCAACCTCCTCTGACTCCTCTTCAGACTCCTGCTGACTTGTCTCAGATGGTGTAGCCCCCCTGGGAATTCATTTAGCATTGCTACTTCCTAATCTTCCATCTCCTGTTTGTCGACGGCTTGATCAATGACACAATGCAATGGACGCTCCAGAAAGAAGGGTGTCACTGATGGAACCCTGGCTGTGACTGACCAGTTTGGTGATCTCATCAAATGGCCGCAGAAGTCTGCATGCTTCGCGCATGAGTAGCCACTGGAGCGGTGAAAAGAAACCAGCTCCCCAGAACCTGTCTTGCCGCAAAATTCGTACAGGTAGTCGTTAATGGCACGTTTCTGCATGTGTCATTTTGAACCGTTTCAGCGCGCTCAGCAGATTGGCACTGTTGTCGCCCACCACTTTGCCAACTGTCAAATTGTCAAATTGAGCGGGGTTAGCCACTGATCGGCCTGTGACCGCTGAGCTGAAAGCAGTTCAGGACCGTTGTGGCTCTTGGCTTCCAGGCACAACAGCATGGCAATGTCTCACCTGGCATGTCGAATAGGTTCTGGGGACCTTGGGGGGTGCAGTGGAAGAGGCGGTAGCAGTGGAAAAGGAGGAGTCAGTCAAGGAGGAGACCGAGGATGGAGTAGGAGGAGGAGAATAAGAGGCAGGCCTACATGCAATCCATGGCATTAACACCAAATCCACACGGGTGCCATGGGTTGCATGCTTGACATCCGTCAGAAGGTTCACCCAGTGGGCAGTAAAAGTTATGTACCTTCCCTGCCCATGTTTGCTAGACCACAAGTCTGTGGTCAGATGCATCTTGGCACCGACACTGTGTGCCAGAAATACATTCACTTGCCGCTAAACATGGCCATATAGCTCTGGGATGCCCTTCTGGGAGAAATATTTTCTTCCAGGGACCTTCCATTGCGGTGTGCCAATGGCCAGACATTTTCTAAAGGCCTTTGAGTCCACCAGTTTATATGGCAGTAGTTGGCGGGCTAGCAGTTCCAACAAGCCAGCGGTCAGCCTTTGGGCAAGAGGGTTATCCGGCATCATCAACTTTTTACGTTCGAACATTTGGCCCACGGAAGCCTGCCTTTTGCCAGATGAACACGACTACGGCACTGTGGAAATTGGAGTGAAGGACAAATGGGAGGAGAGATAAGAAGGAGAAGAGGCAGGATGTGGAGCACCGGGAGTGTGGCTTTGTGGGTTCTGACGGCGTTGCTTCCACTGGGCTCGGTGATGGGAGGCCAGGTGCCTTCTTAAGCCGGTCGTCCCTAGGTGAGTGTTGGACTTACCGCGACTTATGCGTTGACAGCACAGGCTGCAGATGGCAACACTATTGTCAGCAAATGACACGTTAAAAAAAGCCCACATTGCGGAGCCATGTGTCGGCACCCTGGGAGTGCCAGATGTGACCGTGCATGGTGGATGGCTCGCTCCAGATACATTTACAGTCTGCTTTTTGCCTCCTGTGCACTGCGAGCTCTGCCTGCTTCTCCTCCTTCTACCCCCATCTGCTGCTCTGTCTCTCCCTCTGAACTCCCCTCCTCTTCCTCTCTTGTGGGCACCCACATGACATCCATCGACACGTCATCATAGTAACCTTCACCACCACTGACATTAGAGATCTCGGAGTAGGCAGCAACAGCGGGGACTTCCATCCTTGGGCTGATCTGGGTACTGTCGTCAGACCACTGGGTGGCGGCCGTTGCAACCTCCTCTTCCTCATCCGATCCAAGAATGGCTGAGCATCAGTAAAGTCTGGGAATGGATGGGAAAATAATTCCTCTGACACGAGTGAAGGGGCTATGGTGGGGGTGGTGTCTTTGGGGGTGCACACAGCAGAGAGTGAGGAGTTTGCTGATACATAGGATGAGGAGGGTGCAGAAGAGGAAGGCTGAGTGAGCCACTCAACCAACTCTGGTGTGTCCTTTGACGTAATCGCATGCACCTTCTCCAACTTCCCACTTATGCTCTGGCCTGGTGCACCTGCCCGACCCCTACCACCCCTGCGGAATAGCCTGCCTCTTCCTCTGCCTGTCATTTTCAAAATGACCCTGTGACAAAGTCCCTATAGAAGAGCAGTGTTTGTGGAAGCAGGTATATCGCAGGCCTCAATCAATATTTGGTGGAAGCCGGTATATCAATCCCCTCTATCAGTATTTTGTGGAAACAGGTATATAGAACCCCTTAATGAGCATTTGCTAGAAGCTGGTAAATCAAACCCCTTATTCAATATTTGCTGGAAGCTGGTGTATCGCAGGCCTCAATCAATATTTGGTGGAAGCCGGTATATCAATCCCCTATATCAGTATTTTGTGGAAACAGGTATATAGAACCCCTTAATGAGTATTTTCTGCAAGCTGATATATCAAACCCCTTAATCAATATTTGGTAGAAGCTGGTGTATCGCAGGCCTCAATCTATATTTGGTGGAAGCTGGTGTATCACACCCCTCAATCAATATTTTGTGGAAGCTGGTGTATCACACCCCTCAATCAGTATTTTGTGGAAGCAGGTATATCGCACCCCTTAATCAGTTTTTTTGGGGGTAACAGGTATATCACACCAGTTGCAATTAGTTATTCGAATAGCGTTTGTCCCTCTATCTAGCTGCGGTATCTCAGCAGAACCGAACACAACTGCTGCACAATACAAATGTACTATAATATACTTTCTACGTTAGAAGGTATATTATAGGTATATAACACCCCTCAATCAGTTTTTTTTGGGGGGAAACAGGTATATCACACCAGTTAAAATTAGTTATTCCAATAGCGTTTGTCCCTCCTATCTAACTGCTGTATCGCAGCAGAACCGCACACAACTGCTGCACAATACAAATGCTCTATAATATACTTTGTATGTTAGAAAGTATAAGTATATCGCACCCCTCTGTATGTCACACCTATCACAAAGCACACCTATAAAGGACTTTTGTGGCCCTATTAGCTAGCGTTTGGTGTCCCTAACAGTCTGTCCCTGCTCCACACAGCAACCTCTCCCTACACTGGCAAAAAACAGAATGTAAAATGGCTGCCAGATCGGGTTTATTTATAGGGTAGGGGGTGTGTCCATGTGCTAAAACATCTTAATTTGCTGTCCTGTCCCACCTGATAAATGTGTCATTGCTCAAAGTTCTGCACAATGCAAAAGAATATGGCACCGGCGGACATCGCCATATGTTCTTTTTCGGCGAACCGCGAATGAGCAAAGTTCGCAGCGAAATGACCACCGGGTGAGCCGCAAGGCCATCTCTAGATCTAGATAGATTGGAGGCTTGGGCACATAAGTGGCAGATGAGGTTTAACACTGACAAATGTAAGGTTATGCACATGGGAGGGAATAATGCGAATCACCCGTACATACTAAATGGTAAAACACTGGGTAACACTGACATGGAATAGGACCTAGGAATTTTTGTGAACAAAGCTGTAGAAACCAGTGTCAGGCAGCTGCTGCCAAAGCCAATAAGGTAATGGGTTGCATCAAAAGGGGCATAGATGATGAGTAAATCCCGCGCCTGCGACATCCCTTTTAGTATTCGGCGCAGGCTCAGTGAGTGAAGGACGCGCTCCTGCTGCTGGCTTCCTTCCTTCGGCGCAGGCGCAGTGAGGAAGCCGGCAGCAGGAGCGAGTCCTTCACTGACTGCACCTGCGCCAAATACTAAACGGGACGGTGCAAGCGTGGGTTATACGGGACACTGAGGAGAACTCGAAAGTCAATCAACTGGAACTGGGCCTGCCAAAGGGTGCGTAATCAATAAATTCCAGCAGCTGTGTCTTTGCAATATAAATTTATTCCAGAGATGTCCTACAACCAGGACGTGTTTCGGCAAACATGCCTTCATCAACAAGTACATCTTAATGAACATACAGAGTATATACAGTCCTGAACAAAAGTTTAAGACCACTTGAAAAATGGCAAAAAATCATATTTAGCATGGCTGGATCTTAACAAGGTTCCAAGTAGAGCTTCAACATGCAACAAGAAGAAATAGGAGTGAGACAAAACATTTTTTGAGCATTCAATTTAATGAAAACAACGAATAAACTAAAACAGGCTGTTTTTCAGCTGATCAAAAGTTTAGGACCACACCTCCAAAAAAAAACTAAACCCCCCCAAAACAGAAATCCAACTTCCAAACATGAACTCAGTAATGAGTAGCTCCGCCGTTATTGTTTATCACTTCAAAAATTAATTTCGGCATGCTTGATGCAAGTGTTTCCATGAGGTGAGTGGGAACATTTCTCCAAGTGGTGGAACAGTTGTCCATTTTTGTAAACTTCCCTTGCCATCCATCCCCAAAGGTTCTCAATTGGATTTAGATCAGGGGAACATGCAGAATGGGCCAAAAGAGTGATGTTATTCTCCTGGAAGAAGTCTCTTGTCCTGCGGGCATTGTGTACTGTAGCGTTGTCCTGTTGAAAAACCCAGTCGTTACCACACAGACGAGGGCCCTCAGTCATGAGGAATGCTATCTGCAACATCTGGACATAGCCAGCAGCCGTTTGACGCCCCTGCACTTCATGAACCTCCATTGTTCCACTGAAGGAAAAAGCACCCCAGACCATTATGGCGCCCCCTCCACTGTGGCGCATAGAAAACATCTCAGGTTGGATCTGCTTGTCATGCCAGTAACATTGGAAACCATCAGGACCATCAAGGTTAAATTTTTTCTCATCAGAGAATAAAACTTTCTTCCACCTTTCAATGTCCCATGTTTGGTGCTCTCTTGCAAAGTCCAAACGAGCAGTTCTGTGGCGTTCAAGGAGACGTGGTCTTTGAAGACGTTTTTTGTTTTTGAAGTCCTTCAGTCTCAGATGCCGTCTGATGGTTATGGGGCTGCAGTCAGCACCAGTAAGGGCCTTAATTTGGGTCGAGGATCGTCCAGTGTCTTGACGAACAGCCAATTGGATCCTCCGGCTCAGTGCTGATGAAATTTTTTTGGGTCTTCCACTGGACTTTTTTGTTCCATAACCCTCAGGATCATTTAAGAATTTATGAAATTCCAAATGACTGTCTTACTGCGTCCCACCTCAGCAGCGATGGCGCGCTGTGAGAGACCCTGCTTAGGCTACTTTCACACTTGCGTTGTTCTTTTCCGGCATAGAGTTCCGTCACAGGGGCTCTATACCGGAAAAGAACTGATCAGGTATGTCCCCATGCATTCTGAATGGAGAGTAATCCGTTCAGTTTGCATCAGTATGTCTTCAGTTCAGTCGTTTTGACTGATCAGGCAAAAGAGAAAACCGTAGCATGCTACGGTTTTATCTCCGGCTAAAAAAACTGAAGACTTGCCTGAATGCCGGATCAGGCATTTTTTCCCATAGGAATGTATTAGTGCCGGATCCGGCATTCAGAATACCGGAATGCCGGATCCGTCCTTCCGGTATGCGCATGCGCAGACTGAAAAAAAGGTGAAAAAATAAATGCCGGATCCGTTTTTGCCGGATGACACCGGAAAGACGGATCCGGCATTTCAATGCATTTTTTCGACTGATCAGGCATTTTTAAGACTGATCAGGATCCTGATCAGTCTTACTAATGCCATCAGTTAGCATACATTTTGCCTGATCCGGCAGGCAGTTCCGGCGACGGAACTGCTTGCCGGATCTCTCTGCCGCAAGTGTGAAAGTAGCCTTATGCAGTTCAACAACCCGACCAAAAGGGAGAGTTTTTTTGCATTTGCCATCACAACGTGTGACTACCTGACAGAAAATGACAATGAATCCACATCTTTGCACAGATTTGGCCTTTTAATGGCATGTGGTCCTAAACTTTTGATCAGCTGAAAAACAGCCTGTTTCAGTTTATTCGTTGTTTTCATTAAATTGAATGCTCAAAAAATGTTTTGTCTCACTCTCATTTCTTCTTGTTGCATGTTGAAGCTCTACTTGGAACCTTGTTAAGATCCAGCCATGCTAAATATGATTTTTTGCCATTTTTCAAGTGGTCTTAAACTTTTGATCAGGACTGTATATGTATATATATATATATATATATATATATATATATATATATGAAAATGTACCGCCTACAAGGACGTCAAATCACCTCAGATTGAGGGTGGAACAATCGAGATGGTATTCAATTCAATTCAATAAAGAGGAATGGTCAAGAATTACTCCTGATCTGCAACAACAGGTTGAAGTTATTGCTGCCAAAGGAGGTTCAACCAGTTATTAAATCCAAGGGTTCACATACTTTTTCCATACACATGACAGCTGCCCCAACACACCCAGCTCTGCTACATCCATACACAGTGTACTGGGGCAGCTGTCATGTGTATGGAGGTTCACATACTTTTTCCACCTACACTGTAAATGTTTACATGATGTGTTCAATAAAAACATGGTAACATTTAATTATTTGTGTGTTATTAGTTTAAGCAGACTGTGATTGTCTATTGTTGTGACTTTGATGAAGATCAGACAGGGCCGGCACCACCCATAAGCAGAGTAGGCCACCGCATACAGCCCCATACTTGTGATCCATCTGACATCTCCTTGACACCTTCTGTTGCCAGCTGGATGGCCACAGCATGCGAGTGCAAGCTTGTTCAATCACTTCAGGCAGAGCGAGCAGCACACAGCTATGAGACCCTGGTGTGTTTAAATCTCATTTAGCCTGTCTTTCAGAATAGTTTCTCCTGGGATTTGAACTCATGACCTTTCACATCAGAGGCAAGGCATTTACCCACACAGCTATGAAAGCTGTATTGCCAATAACTTAAAAAATAATAATAAATAAATAAATAATAAAAAAAAAATATATATATATATATATATATATATATATATATAAGACTTCTACTGTAGGTAACAGAGCTGGGTGTGTTGGGGCAGCTGTCATGTGTATGGCTGTACACTAGGTATCAAACCTAGTGTACATCCATACACATGACAGCTACGCCAACACACCCAGCTCTGCTACATCCATACACAGTGTACTGGGGCAGCTGTCATGTGTATGGATGTATACTAGGTATCAAAGTTATCTACAGTAGAAGTCTTATATTTTTTTTTTAAGCAACTGGCTATACTGCTCTCATAGCTGTGTGGTTAAATGCTTTGCCTCTTATGTGAAAGGTTGTGAGTTTGAATCCCAGAAGGAACTTTTCTGAAAGTGTTATTTTTTTTTAAATACCGGACTGTTACTTTACTTTTTTTTTTAAAGTAACTGGATATACTGCTCTCATAGCTGTATGGTTAAATGCCTTGCCTCTTATGTGAAAGGTCGTGAGTTTGAATCCCAGGAGAAACTTTTCTGAAAGTGTTTTGTTTTTCTTTTAAATACCGGACTGTTTCTTTACTGCCACAGGGAGGGGGGGGCTATTGGCGCCATGATACTGGCACATGGAGGAGGGAGGAGAGAGGCACTTGATACTGGCACATTAGGGGGCAGGGGGAGAGGATGGTACTATGATATTAGCACATGGGGGGGGCAAGAAATGGACATGAATCATGAGGTGCAGAAATATGAAATGATGGGGGGGGGCAAGAAATGAACATGAATCATGAGGGGAAGAAATATGAAATGATGGGGGGGGGGGGGCAAGAAATAGACATGAATCATGAGGGGGAGAAATGTGAAATGATTCGCTTGCGTTGACAAAAATCCTTGCACCGGCCCTGACTTCGGGCGCGAAATCCCGCGAGACCAGTGACCTTCAGAGGTGGGTCTCGCGGGATCACGCGCCGAAGACACATGATCTTGGCAAGAGCCAAGGCAATGTGGACCTGGAGCACAGCGAGGAGCAGAACCTGTTGAGCACACCTGGCAACCACACTCTGAGAACCTGCACTAGGGTGTCAGAGGCTGCAGGACAGTGACTGGCAGCAGGGTGGCACACACTTGTGTACAGGGGTCAGGGCACACCTGCTGCTTGACTAGGGGCCATAGATTCTGACTGGCACAGGGTGCCCAGCAGTGGCACATGGAGCCTAATAGGTGGCACAGACTGTCTAAAGGGCTATGAATGGTACAGGGTGCAGGACAGTGCCAGACTGGCAGAGGGCACAAGGCAGCATACTGTTTTATGTTGCCCTGGTGGCACAGGATTTCAGACAGTGGCTGAATGGCGCCTGGCAGTGAATAGGTGGCACTGCTCGTGTTGTGTGTGCCAACCTGCTGAACAGCGCAGAGTGATTGGCATCACTGGGATGGTACTAGGTGGCAGACAATGGCTGGATATTATATATACATGACTAGGGATGAGCGAACCCGAACTGTATATGAATTTTGGGGTGTCCGTGACACGGACCCGAACCCGAACATTTTCGTAAAAGTCCGGGTTCGGGTTCGGTGTTTGGCGCTTTCTTGGCGCTTTTTGAAAGGCTGCAAAGCAGCCAATCAACAAGTGTCATACTACTTGCCCCAAGAGGCCATCACAGCCTTGCCTACTATTGGCATGGCTGTGATTGGCCAGTGCAGCATGTGACCCAGCCTCTATATAAGCTTGGGTCACGTAGCGCTGCACGTCACTCTGCTGATTCAAGCATAGGGAGAGGTTGCAGCTGCGACGTTAGGGCGAGATTAGGCAGATTAACTCCTCCAAAAGACTTCATTCTGTGATCAATCTGCAGCTGTGGATCATTGAAGTGCTAATATCGACTTGCTCACTTTTTTGAGGCTGCCCAGAGCGTTTTTAGATCACTTTTTTCTGCGGTGATCGGCGGCCATTTTGTGGCTTGTGGTGCGCCAGCACAAGCTATCACCAAGTGTATTTAACCATCAATAGTGTGGTTATTTTGTGCTATATCCTACATCAGCTGCAGGCTGAGCCTGTGTCACCGAAGTGCATTTAACCATCAACAGTCTGGTTATTTTTTGGCCATATACTACATCAGCTGCAGGCTGAGCCTGTGTCACCGAAGTGCATTTAACCATCAATAGTGTGGTTATTTTTTGGCCATATACTACATCAGGGGCAAGTTGAGCCTGTCACCCAGCGCCTAAAAAATAGACCTGACATTTCTATTCAACCAAATTTGTACTGTTTTAGCTGGTCAAGTTATTTGTAGTGACCGTAAAAGCACACTTTTTGTTCTGGGTTGAAAAACTATTCCCAAATTTGCCATTCTCAAAATAACTAGTTTCTGCTTTATGAGGCCTACTTGAAATCTATCCCAAAAAGGATATCTTACATTGAAGGTGCTGATAGTGTCATTCAGAAAAACCTAAGACACACGCTACCGTGCAGATAGAAGTCTAATTCTGTGATTAAACCTATACCTGTCACACAGCGCAAAAAAAAAACAGGCCTCACATTTCTACTCAACCAAATCTGTACTGTTTTAGCTGGTCAAGTTATTTGTAGTGACCGTAAAAGCACACTTTTTGTTCTGGGTTGAAAAACTATTCCCAAATTTGCCATTCTCAAAATAACTAGTTTCTGCTATATGAGGCCTACTTGAAATCTATCCCAAAAAGGATATCTTACATTGAAGGTGCTGATAGTGTCATTCAGAAAAACCTAAGACACACGCTACCGTGCAGATAGAAGTCTAATTCTGTGATTAAACCTATACCTGTCACACAGCGCAAAAAAAAAACAGGCCTCACATTTCTATTCAACCAAATCTGTACTGTTTTAGCTGGTCAAGTTATTTGTAGTGACCGTAAAAGCACACTTTTTGTTCTGGGTTGAAAAACTATTCCCAAATTTGCCATTCTCAAAATTGTGGTAAACGGGAACAATGAGGAAAACATCTAAAAAGGGACGCTGACGTGGACATGGTCGTGGTGGTGTTAGTGGACCCTCTGGTGCTGGGAGAGGACGTGGCTGTTCTGCCACAGCCACACGTCCTAGTGAACCAACTACCTCAGGTCCCAGTAGCCAGCAGAATTTACAGCGATATTTGGTGGGGCCCAATGCCGTTCTAAGGATGGTAAGGCCTGAGCAGGTACAGGCATTAGTCAATTGGGTGGCCGACAGTGGATCCAGCACGTTCACATTATCTCCCACCCAGTCTTCTGCAGAAAGCGCACAGATGGCGCATGAAAACCAAGCCCATCGGTCTGTCACATCACCCCCATGCATATCAGGGAAACTGTCTGAGCCTCAAGTTATGCAGCAGTCTCTTATGCTGTTTGAAGACTCTGCTGCCAGAGTTTCCCAAGGGCATCCACCTAGCCCTTCCCCAGGGGTGGAAAAGATAGAATGCACTAACGCACAACCACTTATTTTTCCTGATGATGAGGACATGGGAATACCACCTCAGCACGTCTCTGATGATGACGAAACACAGGTGCCAACTGCTGCGTCTTTCTGCAGTGTGCAGACTGAACAGGAGGTCAGGGATCAAGACTGGGTGGAAGACGATGCAGGGGACGATGAGGTCCTAGACCCCACATGGAATGAAGGTTGTGCCACTGACTTTCACAGTTCGGAGGAAGAGGCAGTGGTGAGACCGAGCCAACAGCGTAGCAAAAGAGGGAGCAGTGGGCAAAATCAGAACACCCGCCGCCAAGAGACTCCGCCTGCTACTGACCGCCGCCATCTGGGACCGAGCACCCCAAAGGCAGCTTCAAGGAGTTCCCTAGCATGGCACTTCTTCAAACAATGTGCTGACGACAAGACCCGAGTGGTTTGCACGCTGTGCCATCAGAGCCTAAAGCGAGGCATTAACGTTCTGAACCTTAGCACAACCTGCATGACCAGGCACCTGCATGCAAAGCATGAACTGCAGTGGAGTAAACACCTTAAAAACAAGGAAGTCACTCAGGCTCCCCCTGCTACCTCTTCTGCTGCTGCCGCCTCGGCCTCTTCTGCTGCTGCCGCCGCCTCGGCCTCTTCCTCTGCCTCTGGAGGAACGTTGGCACCTGCCGCCCAGCAAACATGGGATGTACCACCAACACCACCACCTGCGTCACCAAGCATCTCAACAATGTCACACGGCAGCGTTCAGCTCTCCATCTCACAAACATTTGAGAGAAAGCGTAAATTCCCACCTAGCCACCCTCGATCCCTGGCCCTGAATGCCAGCATTTCTAAACTACTGGCCTATGAAATGCTGTCATTTAGGCTGGTGGACACACACAGCTTCAAACAGCTCATGTCGCTTGCTGTCCCACAGTATGTTGTTCCCAGCCGCCACTACTTCTCCAAGAGAGCCGTGCCTTCCCTGCACAACCAAGTGTCCGATAAAATCAAGTGTGCACTGCGCAACGCCATCTGTGGCAAGGTCCTCCTAACCACAGATACGTGGACCAGTAAGCACGGCCAGGGACGCTATATCTCCCTAACTGCACACTGGGTAAATGTAGTGGCGGCTGGGCCCCAGGCGGAGAGCTGTTTGGTGCACGTCCTTCCGCCGCCAAGGATCGCAGGGCAACATTCTTTGCCTCCTGTCTCCTCCTCCTCCTACTCAGCTTCCTCCTCCTCTTCTTCCACCTGCTCATCCAGTCAGCCACACACCTTCACCACCAACTTCAGCCCAGCCCGGGGTAAACGTCAGCAGGCCGTTCTGAAACTCATATGTTTGGGGGACAGGCCCCACACCGCACAGGAGTTGTGGCGGGGTATAGAACAACAGACCGACGAGTGGTTGCTGCCGGTGAGCCTCAAGCCCGGCCTGGTGGTGTGCGATAATGGGCGAAATCTCGTTGCAGCTCTGGGACTAGCCGGTTTGACGCACATCCCTTGCCTGGCGCATGTGCTGAATTTGGTGGTGCAGAAGTTCATTCGCAACTACCCCGACATGTCAGAGCTGCTGCATAAAGTGCGTGCCGTCTGTTCGCGCTTCCGGCGTTCACACCCTGCCGCTGCTCGCCTGTCTGCGCTACAGCGTAACTTCGGCCTTCCCGCTCACCGCCTCATATGCGACGTGCCCACCAGGTGGAACTCCACCTTGCATATGCTGGACAGACTGTGCGAGCAGCAGCAGGCCATAGTGGAGTTTCAGCTGCAGCACGCACGGGTCAGTCGCACTGCGGATCAGCCCCACTTCACCACCAATGACTGGGCCTCCATGCGAGACCTGTGTGCCCTGTTGCGCTGTTTCGAGTACTCCACCAACATGGCCAGTGGCAATGACGCCGTTATCAGCGTTACAATACCACTTCTATGTCTCCTTGAGAAAATACTTCGGGCGATGATGGAAGAGGAGGTGGCCCAGGAGGAAGAGGAGGAAGAGGGGTCATTTTTAGCACTTTCAGGCCAGTCTCTTCAAAGTGACTCAGAGGGAGGTTTTTTGCAACACCAGAGGCCAGGTACAAATGTGGCCAGACAGGGCCCACTACTGGAGGATGAGGAGGACGAGGATGAGGAGGAGGTGGAGGAGGATGAGGATGAAGCATGTTCACAGCGGGGTGGCACCCAAAGCAGTTCGGGCCCATCACTGGTGCGTGGCTGGGGGGAAACACAGGACGATGACGATACGCCTCCCACAGAGGACAGCTTGTCCTTACCTCTGGGCAGTCTGGCACACATGAGCGACTACATGCTGCAGTGCCTGCGCAACGACAGCAGAGTTGCCCACATTTTAACGTGTGCGGACTACTGGGTTGCCACCCTGCTGGATCCCCGGTACAAAGACAATGTGCCCACCTTACTTCCTACACTGGAGCGTGATAGGAAGATGCGCGAGTACAAGCGCACGTTGGTAGACGCGCTACTGAGAGCATTCCCAAATGTCACAGGGGAACCAGTGGAAGCCCAAGGCGAAGGCAGAGGAGGAGCAAGAGGTCGCCAACGCAGCTGTGTCACTGCCATCTCCTCTGAGGGCAGGGTTAGCATGGCAGAGATGTGGAAAAGTTTTGTCACCACGCCACAGCTAACTGCACCACCACCTGATACGGAACGTGTTAGCAGGAGGCAACATTTCACTAACATGGTGGAACAGTACCTGTGCACACCCCTCCACGTACTGACTGATGGTTCGGCCCCATTCAACTTCTGGGTCTTCAAATTGTCCACGTGGCCAGAGCTAGCCTTTTATGCCTTGGAGGTGCTGGCCTGCCCAGCAGCCAGCGTTTTGTCTAAACGTGTATTCAGCACGGCAGGGGGCGTCATTACAGACAAACGCAGCCGCCTGTCTACAGCCAATGTGGACAAGCTGACGTTCATAAAAATGAACCAGGCATGGATCCCACAGGACCTGTCCATCCCTTGTGCAGATTAGATATTAACTACCTCCCCTTAACAATATATTATTCTACTCCAGCGCACTTCCTCATTCCATACTATTTTTATTTTCATTTTACCATTATATTGCGGGGCAACCAAAAGTTGAATGAACCTCTCCTCTGCCTGGGTGCCGGGGCCTAAATGTGTGACAGTGGCCTGTTCCAGTGGTGGGTGACGTGAAGCCTGATTCTCTGCTATGACATGAAGACTGATTCTGCGCTGACATAAGGCCAGATTCTCTGTTACGGGACCTCTCTCCTCTGTCTGGGTGCCGGGGCCTAAATATGTGACAGTGGCCTGTTCCAGTGGTGGGTGACGTGAAGCCTGATTCTCTGCTATGACATGAAGACAGATTCTGTGCTGACATAAGGCCAGATTCTCTGTTACGGGACCTCTCTCCTCTGCCTGGGTGCCTGGGCCTAAATATGTGACAGTGGCCTGTTCCAGTGGTGGGTGACGTGAAGCCTGATTCTCTGCTATGACATGAAGACTGATTCTGCGCTGACATAAGGCCAGATTCTCTGTTACGGGACCTCTCTCCTCTGTCTGAGTCCCGGGGCCTAAATATGTGACAGTGGCCTGTTCCAGTGGTGGGTGACGTGAAGCCTGATTCTCTGCTATGACATGAAGACTGATTCTGCGCTGACATAAGGCCAGATTCTCTGTTACGGGACCTCTCTCCTCTGTCTGGGTGCCGGGGCCTAAATATGTGACAGTGGCCTGTTCCAGTGGTGGGTGACGTAAAGCCTGATTCTCTGCTATGACATGAAGACAGATTCTGTGCTGACATAAGGCCAGATTCTCTGTTACGGGACCTCTCTCCTCTGCCTGGGTGCCTGGGCCTAAATATGTGACAGTGGCCTGTTCCAGTGGTGGGTGACGTGAAGCCTGATTCTCTGCTATGACATGAAGACAGATTCTGTGCTGACATAAGGCCAGATTCTCTGTTACGGGACCTCTCTCCTCTGCCTGGGCGCCTGGGCCTAAATATGTGACAGTGGCCTGTTCCAGTGGTGGGTGACGTGAAGCCTGATTCTCTGCTATGACATGAAGACTGATTCTGCGCTGACATAAGGCCAGATTCTCTGTTACGGGACCTCTCTCCTCTGTCTGGGTGCCGGGGCCTAAATATGTGACAGTGGCCTGTTCCAGTGGTGGGTGACGTAAAGCCTGATTCTCTGCTATGACATGAAGACAGATTCTGTGCTGACATAAGGCCAGATTCTCTGTTACGGGACCTCTCTCCTCTGCCTGGGTACCTGGGCCTAAATATGTGACAGTGGCCTGTTCCAGTGGTGGGTGACGTGAAGCCTGATTCTCTGCTTTGACATGAAGACAGATTCTGTGCTGACATAAGGCCAGATTCTCTGTTACGGGACCTCTCTCCTCTGCCTGGGCGCCTGGGCCTAAATATGTGACAGTGGCCTGTTCCAGTGGTGGGTGACGTGAAGCCTGATTCTCTGCTATGACATGAAGACTGATTCTGCGCTGACATAATGCCAGATTCTCTGTTACGGTACCTCTCTCCTCTGCCTGGGTGCCTGGGCCTAAATATGTGACAGTGGCCTGTTCCAGTGGTGGGTGACGTGAAGCCTGATTCTCTGCTATGACATGAAGACTGATTCTGCGCTGACATAAGGCCAGATTCTCTGTTATGGGACCTCTCTCCTCTGTCTGGGTGCCGGGGCCTAAATATGTGACAGTGGCCTGTTCCAGTGGTGGGTGACGTGAAGCCTGATTCTCTGCTATGACATGAAGACAGATTCTGTGCTGACATAAGGCCAGATTCTCTGTTACGGGACCTCTGTCCTCTGCCTGGGTGCCTGGGCCTAAATATGTGACAGTGGCCTGTTCCAGTGGTGGGTGATGTGAAGCCTGATTCTCTGCTATGACATGAAGACTGATTCTGCGCTGACATAAGGCCAGATTCTCTGTTACGGGACCTCTCTCCTCTGCCTGGGTGCCTGGGCCTAAATATGTGACAGTGGCCTTTTCCAGTGGTGGGTGACGTGAAGCCTGATTCTCTGCTATGACATGAAGACTGATTCTGCGCTGACATAAGGCCAGATTCTCTGTTACGGGACCTCTCTCCTCTGTCTGGGTGCCGGGGCCTAATTATGTGACAGTGGCCTGTTCCAGTGGTGGGTGACGTGAAGCCTGATTCTCTGCTATGACATGAAGACTGATTCTGCGCTGACATGAAGCCAGATTCTCTGCTATGGCATGAAGAGACTGATTCTCTGCTGACATGAAGCCAGATTCTTTGCTATGGCATGAAGAGACTGATTCTCTGCTGATGTGAAGCCAGATTCTCTGCTATGGGACCTCTGTCCAATTGATATTGGTTCATTTTTATTTTTTTAATTTTTATTTGAATTCATTTCCCTATCCACATTTGTTTGCAGGGGATTTACCTACATGTTGCTGCCTTTTGCAGCCCTCTAGCTCTTTCCTGGGCTGTTTTACAGCCTTTTTAGTACCCAAATGTTCGGGTCCCCATTGACTTCAATGGGGTTCGGGTTCGGGACGAAGTTCGGGTCGGGTTCGGATCCCGAACCCGAACATTTCCGGGAAGTTCGGCCGAACTTCTCGAACCCGAACATCCAGGTGTTCGCTCAACTCTATACATGACCATAGTCAGACTGGCACAGGGTACGCGACCATAGTCAGACTGGCACAGGGTACATGACCATAGACTGGCACAGGGTACACGACCATAGTTAAATGTTGCATGCAATAGGTGGCTGAAAAAGGGGCGGGTAAAGGGGTGTGGTCAATGGGCAGAGTCAATGGGGTGGCAAAATTAGCTTTTGCCTAGGGTGGCAAAAATCCTTGCACCAGCCCTGAGATCAGATCACATTTTATGACATATTTGTGCAGAAATCCATATCATTCCAAAGGGTTCACATACTTTTTATTGCAACTGTATATACATACTCTGTATGTTCATTAAGATGCACTTGTTGATGAAGGCATGTTTGCCGAAACGCGTCCTGGTTGTAGGACATGTCTGGAATAAATTTATATCTCAAAGAAAAAGCTGCTGGGATTTATTGATTACTAATTGATTGTGGAGATTCCTCCTTCTTCCGTGCAGCGTGTACTGAGTAAGTGCTGACCAGCTTTACCATTTACCAAAGGGTGCGTAGACCGAGCCTCTAGGTGCTGAAGCAAAGCCCTAATAGCACCTAGAGGCTCATTAGCATACTTTAAAAGCTCATTAGCATACTTTATTTTAAGAGAACGGCGGCAGGCATGGAGTTATCAAGCATACTGTTATGTACTGCTGACATTAACACATCGCTAATGTCAGTCAGCTACATAACGTTATTTCTCATGACAGAAACCCTTTAATTGCAGAATTCTGTCATTCATTTTTATGGGGAATTTTTTTTTTTTTATTGAAAATGTATAAAAAATTACAAATTGTCTCCAGAAATACATAGCACACCTCTCAGCACTGAGAGCTTCTGTACATTAAGCAGTATGGGCTGTATTAAACACATAATTCTGCTATTAATTTCTATAGGGATTTTTTTTATACTTTTAAACATAATTTATTAAAAACTAGAAATCCAATCAACTCCAAAAACACATAGCACACCTCTCAGCAACGAGAACTCCAAAACATAGTGTGAATGGAGTCTGTATGCTAAGTGGTTTGGGCTTCATTAAAGGGGTTGTCCCACAAAAAATATTCTACAGTTTTCAAACCAGCACCTGGATCTGAATACATTTGTAATTGTATATAATTAAAAATTTTGCATAGCAACTGTGGTATTCAATAAAATGTATCTGTATAGCGCCACCTGCTGTTTTTTTCTTATTTCTTTATCCTGCTCACTGAGAAGGCTGCACATGTTTAGTTTCATCCTTTAACTGACTCCTGAGCTGTGATAGGGAGAGCAAAGACACACCCCCTTAGCTGCAGCGGAAAATACACTCCCCTTGAGCTGTCAACTTGATATAAAGTAGAGCAATGAATGTGGAGATCTCTGGATCCATGTGAGGTACAGGGCTGGTTGTAACTTTGTTAGAAAGAGGCTGCCCTGTACTATATGAGGTCTGATTTTCATTATTTACATTATTCATGGGCAGAAAACTGGAGAATAAATGAATAAAAATTTAAAAATATGTGGAATAACAATAAAGTATTCATGCACTATAAAAAGTATATCTTTTCATTTATAAATTCATAAAATTAATAACCTTTTACACAAATCATAATACCCCTTTGACAATAATTATAATACAAACTTTAATTTGTATAAAAACTTACCTATTTCTGCTAGAGACTTACCAGAAATATTTACTGAAGCATAATTAGAGAGTTCCTGATCTTGTAAAGGGAAGCCAGAAATCAACCGTGCTCTGCTGTTTTGAACTACTGTCATACCACTTTGGGTACCCAATGGAGAGGTCAAGCCCATGTTGTCGAAATTTGAGTGATCTATTGGAATGAGACATTCATTCTAATATTAAAATATATGTACACACATTATTTTAACACAGTATAATTTATATAGGTTTCTTGAATGCTTTAACTAATAAGCCATGAGTAGAGTTGAGCTGACACCTGGATGTTCAGGTTCGACGAGTTCGGCCGAACTTCAAAAAAAAAGTTCGAGTTTGGGACCCGAACTTGACCCCAAACCCGAACCCCATTAAAGTCAATGGGGACTGGGAACTTTTGAGCACTAAAATGGCTGTAAAAATGTAATGGAAAGGGCTAGAGGGCTCAAAATGGCAGCAAAATGTGGTTAAGAGCATGGCAAGTGCTCTGCAAACAAATGTGGATAGGGAAATGACTTCAAATAACATAAAATACATAAAAATAAAAAATAATAATCTTGATCTTGGAGGACGAGGTCCATATGGAGTAGGAGGTTGAGGAGGCGGTGGATGTGGCGGTGTAGGTGGAAGCGGTAGTGGTGGAGGAGGAGGTAGCCTACACTGCTTTTTGGTTTTATTTTTATTTATTTTATTTATTTTTGTTTAAATTAGGGTACACCCCAAAACATTGGGAAATATAATCTGTTATAACCCCCTCCAGCCTTGCTAAACAAACATTCAGACAATACACTGGCTGCAGGGCAGGCCAGCACCTCCAAGGCGTAAAGGGCAAGCTCAGGCCATGTGCCCAATTTGGAGACCCAGAAGTTGAAGGGGGCAGACCCATCAGTCAGTACGTGTAGGCGTGTGTACACATACTGCCCCACCATGTCGCACGTCCCTGTGATGTTCACGATCCAATTGGATATCTTCTCTGTCAACTTTCGATATTCTTTTCTGCGCCTACCATGTTGATCACGGTTAGTGGCGAATCAGGGTTCCATGCCGGAGAGGGAGCGTGAGAAAGGAATATTACATCCAAGGGAGGTCAATGGATGAAATTCCATGTGATCGAGTGGAAATGTGGGACAAAGTATTGAAGTAGAAGCTTCTAAGTTAAAGAGGGGGCGTGTGGCAATTACCCACTCCCAACTCGGGGAGGTAGTGATGATAAATAACAATACAGGACTCTTAAGATGCCCTGTTATTGGAATGATTATTAAAAAATTATAGGGAATGTCAGTGGGGTATTTTGAATTTGGAAAGCTGCCGCTTTTTTTTACTCTAGATAACTTCTGCCTGATCGCACGTCCCCGTGACGTCCACGATCCATTTAGATATCTTCTCTATCAACTTGTGATGTTCTTTTCTGCGCCTACCATGTTGATCACGGTTATCGGCGAATCAGGGTTCCACACGGAGAGGGTGCGTGAGAAAGAGATACCACATCCAAGGGAGGACAATGGATGAAATAAAATTTGGATCAAGCAGAAAAGTGAGACAAATTATTGAAGCCGAAGCTCACAAGTAAAGGAGGTGGCACGCGTCAATTAAAGAAGAATTTTTGAAATTCAATTCCCTGTCACCTATGCAGAGCAGGGGTTTGTATACGGCAAAATTGTTAAAATGTCACCTGACAATGTAACAGACGATTTTTAGAAATTTATGTCTCTGTCACCTATGTATAGCAGGGGTTTAATCAGAGCAAAAATGGTCCAACGTCACCCAAGAATGTAACAGACAAATTAGTGAAATGTTTTTACCTGTCTACTAGGTATAGCAGGGGTATATCACAGCCAAAAATTGGTGAATTTCACCCGAAAATGTAACAGACAAATTAGTAAAATGTTTTTACCTATCTACTAGGTAGAGAAGGGGTACATCACACCCAAAAATTGGTGAATTTCACCTGAGAATGTAACAGACAAATTAGTGAATTTATTTTACCTGTCTACCGGTTTTTGGTTTTAATATTTTTATATATTTTTTTAATTAGGGTACTCTTCAAAAGAGTGGGAAATATGCAAAATACAACAATGAGCAATTGCGCTGTAGTATAACAATGGCTGGGTAAGGCCGGTATACATGTCTATTGTGCACAAGGTACGGACAAGTCCTGTGGGATCCATGTCTGGTTCATTTTAATGAACCTGAGCTTGTCCATGTTGGCTGTGGACAGGCGGCTGCGCTTGTCTGTGATAACACCCCCTGCCGTGCTAAACACACGTTCAGACAATACACTGGCTAGCACGTCCAAGGCGTAAAGGGGAAGCTCAGGCCATGTGCCCAATTTGGAGACCCAGAAGTTGAAGGGGACAGACCCATCATTCAGTACGTGTAGGTGTGTGCACACATACTGCTCCACCATGTTGCTGAAATACTGCCTCCTGCTAAGACGTTTCATATCAGCTGATGGTGCTGGTTGTTGTGGCGTGCTGACAAAGCTTTTCCACATTTTGGCCATGCTAACCCTGCCTTCTTAGGTGCTGGTGGTGCCCCAGCTGCGTTGGCAACCTCTTCCTCCTCCTCTGCCTTCGCCTTGTGCTTCCACTGTGGCCCCGCTGTCAGGTGGGAATGCCACCAGCAGCGCGTCTACCAGCGTGCGCTTGTACTCGCGCATCCAACGATCACGCTCCAGTGACGGAATTAAGGACGGTACGTTGTCCTTGTAACGGGACTTTAGCAGCATGGCCACCCAGTAATCAGCACAAGTTAGAATGTGGGCAACTCAGCGGTTGTTTTGGAGAAACTGCAGCATGTAATCGCTCTTGTGTGCCAGGCTGCCCAGAGGCAACGAAAAGCTGTCCTCTGTGGAAGGTGTATTGTCTGTGTCCTCTGTATCCCCCCAGCCACGCATCAGTGATGACCATGAGATGGTTTGGCTGCCACCCTGCTGTGAACACGGATCCTCCTCCTCCATTTCCTCCATCTCCTCATCCTCATCCTCCACATCGTCATCCTCCAGAACTGTGCCATGGCTGGACAATTGTGTACCTGGCGTTTGTGGGTACAAGAACCCACCCTCAGAGCCACTTGTGAATGACTGGCCGGAAACCCTATGAAATTATCCCTCTTCCTCCTCCTCCTGTGCCACACCCTCTTCCATCATCGCCAAAAGCGTTTTTTCAAGGAGGCATAGAAGTGGGATAGTAATGATGAGAACGGCGTGCACTGGCCATGTTAGTGGAGTACTCGAAACAGTGCAACAAGGAACACAGGTCTCGCATGGAGGCCTACTCATTGGTGGTGAAGAGGTGCTGTTCCAGAGAGCGACTCACCTGTGCATGCTGCAGCTAAAACTCCACTATCGCCTGCTGCTGCTCGCATAATCTAGCCAGCATGTGCATGGTGGAGTTCCACCTTGTGGGCACGTTGCATATGAGGCTGTGAGCGGAAGGCCGAAGTTACGCTGCAGCGCTGACAGGCGAAAGCGCGTACAGATGGCCCGCACTTTATGCAGCAGCTCTGAGATATCGGGGTAATTTTTAAGGAACCTCTGCACCACTAAATTCAGCACATGTGCCAGGCAAGGGATTTGCATCAAACCGGCTAGTCCCAGAGCTGCTACGAGATTTCGCTCATTATCGCACACCACCAGGCCGGATTGAGGCTCACTGGCACAACCACTCATTGGTCTGTTGTTATATGCCCGTCCACAGCTCCTGCACGTTTTGTCCCCCAAACAGATACGTTTTAAAACTGCCTGCTGTCATCTACCCCTGGCTGTGCTGAAGTTGGTGGCGAAGGTGTTATGCTGACCGGATGAGGAGTCGGTAGAGGATGAGGAAGCGGAGTAGGAGGAGGAAGCAACAGAAGGCAAACTGAAGCGCCCTGCAATCCTCGGTGGTGGAAGGACATGCGCCAAACTGCTATCCGCCTCAGGCCCAGCCACCACTGCATTTACCCAGTGTGCTGTTAGGGAGATATATAACGCCCCTGACCGTGCATACTGGTCCACGTATCCGTAGTTAGGTGGACCTTGCCACAGATGGTGTTGCGCAGTGCTCACCTGATTTTGCACGACATACTGTGGGACAGCCACCGCCATAAGGCTTTTAAAACTCTCTGTCCCCACTAAATGGAATGACAGCATTTCAAAGGCCAGTAATTTTGAAATGCTGCCATTCAGGGCCAGTGATCGCGGGTGGGTAGGAGGATACTTCCTCTTCCGCTCCAGTGTTTGGGAGATGGAGAGCTGAACACTTTCGTGGGACATTGTGGAGATGCTAGGTGACCCAGATGGTGGTGGTGCTGGCAGATCCTCTGTTTGCGTGAAGGCTCCAGAGGTGGATGAAGAGGCCGAGACTGCAGCAGAAGAGGAAGCAGGAGGAGCCAGAGACCTTTCTTGTTTTTTGAGGTGTCTACTCCGCTGCAGCTCGTGCTTTGCACTTAAATGCCTGGTCATGCCAGTTGTGCTCAGGTGGTGAAATTTCATGCCTCGCTTCAGGCTCTGATTGCACAGCGTGCAAACCACTCGTGTCTTGTCGTCAGCACATTGTCTGAAGAACTGCCACGCCAGGGAACTCCTTAGAGCTGGCTTTGGTGTGCTCGGTCCCTTGCTGCGGTGGGCAGTAGCAGGCATACTGTCTAGGGGACGGCCGATCCGCTTTTGCACCCTGCTCCCTCTTATGCTGTGCTGGTGGCTCTGTGCGACCACCGCCTCTTCCTCCGAACTACACAGGTCACTCGCATGGCCTTGATTCCATGTGGGGTCGAGGACCTCATCGTCCTCCACATCATCTTCCACCCAGTCTTCACCCCTGCCCTCCTTGTCGGCCTGCCTACTTTCGAAAGCCACAGCAGTTGGCACCTGTGTTTCCTCATCATCCGATACGTGCTGCGGTGGTCCTCCCATGTTCTCATCTTGAAACATAAGTGGTTGGACATCGGTGCACTCAATCTCTTCTACTTCTGGGGCAGGGTTATGTGGATGGCCCTGGGAAACCCTGCTAGCAGAGTCATCAAAAAGCAGAAGAGACTTTTGCATGACTTGGGGCTCAGACTGCTTGGCTAATTTGCAAGGGTGAAGGACTGATGGACATCGGCTGCAGGTGCTAACTGATCTTTCAGCAGGAGACTGGGTGGGAAACAATGTGAAGGAACTGGGGGCACTGTCAGCAACCCAATCTACTATCGCCTGTACTTTTTCTGGCCTCACCATTCGTAGAGCCGCATTAGGCCCGACCAAATAATGCTGACGGTTCTGTTACCTACTCGCACCTGAGGAAGGTGTTTCACTTGTGCGTGTAGCTGGCTCAGATTGACCACGTCATCTACAAGCTTGTATGTAACAAGTACTAGAGTGGGGTCGTTGATCCAGGGAGTTAGTCTGATTGCCTGATTTGAGTCGGGAAGGAATTTTTTATTCCCCTAAAGTGAGGAAAATTGGCTTCTACCGCACAGTTTTTTTTTTTGCCTTCCTCTGGATCAACTTGTAGGATAACAGGCCAAACTGGATAGACAAATGTATTTTTTTCGGCCTTATGTACTATGTTACTATGTTACTATGTAATGACAGTTTCAGAAAACATCACAAAATCAGGATTTTGGCCAAAAAGGGTGTTTTTTAAAACCCAGAAAATTATTACTGTATTTCAAGATTAAATTGCACACTGACAATTGCGGCATAGGCCCCAGATGGAGGGTATTGCCAAAAATGGGTGTTTTATAAAACCCACAGAAAATTATTGCTGTATTTCAAGCTTAAATTGCACACTGACTAATGATGCATAGGCCCCAGATGGAGGGTATTGCCAAAAAGGGGCGGTTTTTTAAACCCAGAAAATTATTGCTGTATTTCAAGCTTGTATTTAACAATGACAGATGCAGCAAACGCCGCAAAATTAGGATTTTGCCCTAACTGGGTGTTTTTTTAATAACAGAATATGACAGCAGTATAAAACGCTTGTACACTGCTCAAAAAAATAAAGGGAACACTTAAACAACACAATGTAACTCCAAGTCAATCACACTTCTGTGAAATCAAACTATCCACTTAGGAAGCAACACTGAGTGACAATCAATTTCACATGCTCTTGTGCAAATGGGATAGACAACAGGTGGAAATTATAGGCAATTAGCAAGACACCCCCAATAAAGGAGTGGTTCTGCAGGTGGTGACCACAGACCACTTCTCAGTTCCTATGCTTCCTGGCTGATGTTTTGGTCACTTTTGAATGCTGGCGGTGCTTTCACTCTAGTGGTAGCATGAGACGGAGTCTACAACCCACACAAGTGGCTCAGGTAGTGCAGCTTATCCAGGATGGCACATCAATGCAAGCTGTGGCAAGAAGGTTTGCTGTGTCTGTCATCGTAGTGTCCAGAGCATGGAGGCGCTACCAGGAGACAGGCCAGTACATCAGGAGATGTGGAGGAGGCCGTAGGAGGGCAACAACCCAGCAGCAGGACCGCTACCTCCACCTTTGTGCAAGGAGGAACAGGAGGAGCACTGCCAGAGCCCTGCAAAATGACCTCCAGCAGGCCACAAATGTGCATGTGTCTGCTCAAACGGTCAGAAACAGACTCCATGAGGGTGATATGAGGGCCCGACGTCCACAGGTGGGGGTTGTGCTTACAGCCCAACACCGTGCAGGACGTTTGGCATTTGCCAAAGAACACCAAGATTGGCAAATTCGCCACTGGCGCCCTGTGCTCTTCACAGATGAAAGCAGGTTCACACTGAGCACATGTGACAGACGTGACAGAGTCTTGAGACGCCGTGGAGAACGTTCTGCTGCCTGCAACATCCTCCAGCATGACAGGTTTGGCATTGGGTCAGTAATGGTGTGGGGTGGCATTTCTTTGGAGGGCCGCACAGCCCTCCATGTGCTTGCCAGAGGTAGCCTGACTGCCATTAGGTACCGAGATGAGATCCTCAGACCCCTTGTGAGACCATATGCTGGTGCGGTTGGCCCTGGGTTCCTCCTAATGCAAGACAATGCTAGACCTCATGTGGCTGGAGTGTGTCAGCAGTTCCTGCAAGACGAAGGCATTGATGCTATGGACTGGCCAGCCCGTTCCCCAGACCTGAATCCAATTGAGCACATCTGGGACATCATGTCTCGCTCTATCCACCAACGTCACGTTGCACCACAGACTGTCCAGGAGTTGGCAGATGCTTTAGTCCAGGTCTGGGAGGAGATCCCTCAGGAGACCGTCCGCCACCTCATCAGGAGCATGCACAGGCGTTGTAGGGAGGTCATACAGGCACGTGGAGGCCTTTTTGTGTTCACTTTATTTTTTTGAGCAGTGTATTTCACACTGACAGATGCAGCAAGGGCTGTAAAATTTTGTATTTTGCCCAAAAGGGTGTTTTTTAAAAACCCAGAAAATTATTGCAGTATTTCAAGCTTAAATTGCACATAGGCATAGGCTCCACATGGAGGGTCTTGCCAAAAATGGCAGATTTTTCTAAACCAAGAATATAATTGCAGTATTTCAAGCTTGTATTTGACTGTCACAAATGCACATATGCTGTGCTGGTGCACAGATCTTGCATAAAATGGCCGCTGCCGCCCACCTAACTAACAGATGGATAAAAGTTATTTTTCTGGGTCACTGGGCTCAGGGCAGGGTAAAAAGATTGTGCACTGCACCCACAAAACAAAATCTAGGTAGATCGCTGAGTTCAATTGCAGTTATGATTAAAGTTTCTTTCCTATTCTCTCCCTCACAGCAGCAGCATCCTATCCCTACACTAATCAGAGCAGAGTGACGTGCAGTGCTATGTGACTCCAGCTTATATAGAGGCTGGGTCACATGCTGCACTGGCCAATCACAGCCATGCCATTAGTAGGCATGGCTGTGATGGCTTCTAAGGGCACACGAGTTAAACGCTTGTTGATTGGCTGCTCTGCAGCCTTTCAAAAAGCGCCATTAACTCGCCAAACACCGAACCCAAACTTTTACTGAAAAGTTTGGGTTCGGGACTGGGGTCCAAAAATCCTAAAGTTCGGTACGGTTCGGGTTCGCTCAACCCTAGCCATGAGATGAGATTAATGGTTGGTGGTAAGAGCTATAGGTAGTGCAACAACTTATAGGCAGAGATTGCTAAGAGCTCATTTGCATACCCTCTTTCCAGAATTTCAGAGGAGCATTTCCTGACCTAGTGGTCTCCTCATGCCATTTAAAGCACTCTCCATAAGGAGATGTTGTATTCCCCAAATCTTGACCTAGGCCTCTCACCCAGTTAAGGCTACTTTCACACCTGCGTTTAGGTCGGATCCGTCTGGTATGTGCCCAGACGGATCCGCACCTATAATGCAAACGCTTAGATCCGTTCAGAACGGATCCGTTTGCATTACCATGAACAAAAAAAAAAAAATATATATATATTTTTTTTTTTTTTGTTCATGATAATGCAAACGGATCCGTTTTGACTTTACATTGAAAGTCAATGGGAGACGGATCCGTTTGAAAATTGAGCCATACTGTGTCAACTTCAAACGGATCCGTCCCCATTGACTTACATTGTAAGTCTGGACGGATCCGTTTGCCTCCGCACGGCCAGGCGGACAGCTGAACGCTGCAAGCTGCGTTCAGGGGTCCGCCTGCTGAGCGGAGCGGAGGACAAACGGTGCCAGACTGATGCATTCTGAGCGGAATCGCATCCATTCAGAATGCATTAGGGCTGGACGGATCCGTTCGGGGCCGCTTGTGAGCCCCTTCAAACGGAACTCACAAGCGGAGCCCCGAACGCTAGTGTGAAAGTAGCCTAAGCCAGTACTCTGTGCTCTGCACTGATTAGGGACAATCACCGTAAAACAGCTGTCTGTAGATGAGATGCTGGCTTATTATCTAAGTCATGTCTCAAGGCCTTTTAAAAGGTCAAACATTGACTTATAGGGTAACTGCCTTACATCTAGTAGTAGGGTTGAGCGAACCCGAAAAGTAAAAGTTCGGGTTTGGGTTCGGTGTTCGGCGATTTATTGGCGCATTTTGAAAGGCTGCAGAGCAGCCATTTTAACAAGCGTTTAACTCTATGCCCTTAGAAGACATCACAGCCATGCCTACTAATGGCATGGCTGTGATTGGTCAGTGCAGCATGTGACCCAGCCTCTATATAAGCTGTAGTCACATAGCGCTGCATGTCACTCTGCTGTGCTTAGTGTAGGGAGAGGATGCTGCTGCTGTGAGGGAGAGAATAGGAAAGAAACTTTAATCAGAACTGCAATTGAACTCAGCGATCTAAATAGATTCTGTTGTGTGGGTGCAGTGCACAATCTTTTTACCCTGCCCTGAGCCCAGTGACAGAGAAAAATAACTTTTATCCATCTGGTAGTTAGGTGGGCGGAGGCGACCATTTTATGCAAGTTCAGTGCACCAGCACTGCAAATGTGTTTTTGAGACATTGAAATCCAAACTTGAAATACTGCAATAATAATCTGGGTTTAAAAAAACACCCATTTTTGGCAATAACCTCCATTTTGTGCCTCTGCCGCATTAGTCAGTGTGCAATTTAAGCTAGAAATACAGCTATAATTTTCTGGGTTTTAAAAAACACCCTATTTGGGCAAAATACTCAATTTTACAGCCCTTGCCGCATCTGTACGTGTGAAATTCAAGCGTTATATACTGCTGTCATATTCTGTTATTTAAAAAACACCCATTTTGGGCAAAATAGTTAATATTGCAGCCTTTGCTGCATCTGTCAGTGTGAAATTCAAGCGTTATATATTGCTGTCATATTCTGTTATTAAAAAAAACTAAATTTTTGGGCAAAGTACTTAATATTGCAGTCTAACCGCTTGCCGCACACGTAATGCCGATAGGAGTCCGGGCGTCAGCGCTCTCAGGGCTCAGCGACGCCTATTGGCGTCATCTCGTGAGACCCGAGATTTCCTGTGAACACGCGCTCACAGGAACACGCGTTCACAGGATCACGCAGTTCACAAGTTCAACTACAGCCCCTCCAGCAGCGATCATTGGCTGGCAGGCTGTAGATTTTTTAAATAACCAATGAAATGGGTATGTCAGACGCTAATTTGTAAATAGCGTCTGATATACCTGCTACCTGCTCCTCTGGTGGTCCCTTTTGCTTGGATCGACCACCAGAGGACACAGGCAGCTCTGTAAGTAGCACCAATCACCACACACACACATTACACCCCCCCTGTCACTTATTAACCCCTTATTAACCCCTGATCACCACATATTAGACTCCCTGATCACCCCCCTGTCATTGATCACTCCCCTGTAAGGGTCCCTTATCACCGCCAGTTACTTAGCTACTTTTTAGGTAGTTAGCGCCCAGCCCACCGCACCGCAGTCACTGATTAGTCGCTGATTAGCATCATCGCTGTCGCTAATCAGCACTAGTACTATATAGTATCTGTAAGTGATCAAGACTGATCGCACTCAGATCTATATCAGTACATTAGGGTCACCTTAGGCTCTACAAAAAACTCAGTGTTCACCCGATTAGGCCTGATCTTGTGCGCACACTTGCGTTCAGTCCGCCCCACCGCAGTGACAGAATTTTTTTTCCCTGATCACTGCAAAAACACCGTAAAATCACTGCAGCGCTATAAAGATCACTTTTGAGCTTTCTGGATCTTTATTAGCGATCGCAGCTTTACTTCGCAAGCACTCCTTTTTACTAGGCAGGTGTGCTCTTTTTCCTGGGTAGTCTCAGAGGAATACCCCCTAAATTTAGTTAGCCCAAAATGTCAAACAAGGGGTATTCCTCTGAAGAGGCCTACAGGATTCTGGCCGTGATGGATGAAAGCGATGGGGACGCCTCACCTGCTGAATCCAGTGGTTCAGAATATGAACCTGTAGACAGCAGTGGCACTCTAAGCGCTAGTGAAGATGACGAGGTTGAGGTCCCTGCTATGGTCAGGCGTACCCGATCCCATGTCAGTGTTCTGCATACCCCGCGTGATGAGCCTCATTTGCAGCAGAGTGGTGCTAGCGCTGATCTTTTTTATGGTGCGGCATACACCAGCAGCGCAGCACATCCTGGACCTTCTACCAGCACTGCCGTATTCCCTGGTGAAGTGGCGAGCACCAGAAGGGCAGTTCAAGTTGGTACGGTGGCACGTGCAGTAACTCCCCCGTCACAGCCACCACGTTCACAGGCCCGTAGAGCCCTTAGTCTCCCAGAGGTGCTGGCAAACCCAAATTGGCACTCCCCTGCTTCCGCCGCACCCGTATTGCCCCCTTTTACCGCCCAATGTGGAGTTCGCGTGGAGACAGCTCATTTAGGATCAGCCCTCGAGTTCTTCACCGCGGATCTCTATGACTTAGTTGTGGCAGAAACCAACCACTATGCCACACAGTATATAACCCCCAATCCGGAAAGCTTATATGCCCAGCCTTTCCGGTGGAAACCAGTCACAGTTTCCGAATTTAAAATATTTTTGGGCCTTATCCTCAGCATGGGTCTAACAAAAAAAATGTATTGCGGTCCTATTGGTCTAAAGATCGAATACATTACATGACCATGTTCTCTGCTGCTATGTCCAGGGCATGTTTTGAGGGCATCATGCGCTTTATGCATTTTATCCTGTCATCCAAGAGGCCACCCTGCTTATGACCGGCTCCACAAAATTCGGCCCCTCATAGACCGTTTGTCATCCAGGTTTGCAGATGTGTATACCCCCAATCAGAACATCTGCATAGACGAGTCCCTTTTACATTTTACCGGGCGCCTTGGCATCAAACAGTACATCCCCAGCAAGCGCGCCCGGTATGGGGTCAAACTGTATAAGCTCTGTGAAAGGGCCACAGGCTATACATATCGTTTTAGGGTCTATGAGGGAAAAGACTCAAAACTGGAGCCGGTCGGATGTCCTGACTACCTGGGGAGCAGTGGCAAGATTGTTTGGGACTTGGTGTCCCCCTTACTCCACAAGGGGTACCACTTATACGTGGACAATTTTTACACAAGCGTGGCCCTCTTTCGGCACTTACATATAGTCGGAATTCAATGCTGTGGCACCGCGTGACCTAGTCGCCGGGGCTTCCCCCAACGGCTTGTTAATACCCGACTTGCACGGGGGGAGAGGGCTGCCTTGTGTGACCAAGAACTGCTTGCGGTGAAGTGGAGGGACAAGAGGGACGTTTACCTTCTGTCCACCATTCACGCAGACACGACAATACAAATTGAAAGGGCAACTGGAGTCATTAAGAAACCCATCTCTGTCCACGACTATAACCTTCACATGGGAGACTTCAAAGACCAGATGTTGGCTCCCTATTTAGTATCCCGCCGCACAAGACGCTGGTATAAGAAGGTGTCTGTTTATTTAATTCAATTGGCTGTCTATAATCGTTTTGTTCTCTACAATAAGGCTGGGAGAACGGGATCCTTCCTAAAATTCCAGGAAGAGATCATTTTGGAACTCCTGTATCCAGGAGGGTCCGTGCCCCAAGTCCCTGATGTAGTTAGCCGGCTACATGGCAGATACTTCCCGAGAGTCTATCCTGGTACCCCAACTCAGCGTTCCCCAAGAAAAAGATGTCGTGTCTGTAGCAGGGCTGGAATAAGGCGTGACACCACCTTTTTTTGTCCTGACTGTCCTGACCAGCCTGCCCTATGCATAGGGGATTGTTTCCGCAAGTACCACACACAGGTACACTATTAGTGTAGGGATCGCGCGACACAGGACAGGCACAGGGTCTTAGGGCCCTTTCACACAGAGCTGCTACAAACCTCTCCTTTCACCTGGGACAAAGTGCATAATGTACTTCGCGACATCTCTGGGCGATTTGTGCTTTGCACATTGTCCCATGGGGAAGGAGAGGTTTGTCCTCTAAAGGGAAAAAAAAAATAAAAAAAACCACAGGCAAGCAAAAAAGTTAATGTTCTGTTTCAAATGTTATATAAAGTTTATAAAAGTTGATGTTAATAAATTTATTGCATTGCGGCCTGGTTTTATATATATATTTTTTTTACCTTCTAGGTGGACCAAGCAATCAACCAGCTGCAGCACTGATGTGCATTCTGACAGAAGCATTGTGCTGCTGTCAGATTACACAAAGTCGGTGTATGCGGCGCTGCAAGACGAGATTTCTCCTCTGCAGTAAAAAAGATACGTTTGCCGAGGCTTATGAGCTGAGGGGCGGTGTTCATATGCTTTGGCAAACATTTTTTATAAAAAAATAAATAAATTCTGGCAATGATTTATTCATCCACATCGATTGATGTGAATGGAGAAATCGGGTTTGCCAGGGCATACGAGCTGAAGTGGGTTTGGATGTTGGGCGGAGCTCCTATGTCCTGGCAGACGCCTTTCCCCTCTTTTTTTTTTTTGCACATTTTTTGGCACAGATTTTTTCATCCACATTGATCGATGCGAATGAAGAAATCTGTGCCGTTCATTTTTTCTTTCAGCCCAGAGGCTGAATGGAAAAAAAAATTTCATTACCCGTATGCTCAATATAAGGAGAATAGCAGAAACTCCTAATGCTGGCCATACATGTAATGATTGTGGAGACCCTCAAATGCCAGGGCAGTACAAACACACAAATGACCCCATTTTGGAAAGAAGACACCCCAAGGTATTCGCTGAGGGGCATATTGGGTCCATGAAAGATTGAACTTTTTGTCACAAGTTAGCGGAAAGGGAATCTTTGTGAGAAAAAAAGAAATAATTTCCGCTAACTTGTGCCAAAAAAAAATATCTTCTATGAACTCGCCATGCCCCTCACGGAATACCTTGAGGTGTCTTCTTTCCAAAATGGGTCACATGTGGGGTATTTATACTGCCCTGGCATTAAAAGGTACTCATTAGAATTTGGGCCCCTTTGCGCACCTAGGCTGCAAAAAAGTGTCACACATGTGGTATCGCCATACTCAGGGGGTCACTTGTGGGGTATTTATACTGCCCTGGCATTTTAGGGGCCCTAAAGCGTGAGAAGTAGTTTGGAATCCAAATGCGTAAAAAATGCCCTGTGAAATCCTAAAGGTGCTCATTGGAATTTGGGCCCCTTTGTGCACCTAGGCTGCAAAAATGTGTCACACATGTGGTATCGCCGTACTCAGAAGAAGTAGGGCAATGTGTTTTGGGTTGTATTTTTACATATACCCATACTGTGTGTGAGAAATATCTCTGTAAATGACAACTTTTAAAAAAAAATTATACAAAGTTGTCAATTTACACAGATATTTCTCTCACCCAGCATGGGTATATGTAAAAATACACCCCAAAAAACATTGCCCTACTTCTTCTGAGTACGGCGATACCACATGTGTGACACTTTTTTGCAGCCTAGGTACGTAAAGGGGCCGAAAGTCCAACGAGTACCTTTAGGCTTTACAGGGTTACTCACAATTTAGCCCCGCCCAAAATGCCAGAACAGTAAACACACCCCACAAATGACCCCATTTCGGAAAGTAGACACCCCAAGGTATTCACTGAGGTGCATAGTGAGTCCGTGGGAGATTTTTAGCAGAAATGGAAACTTTATTATTTTATTTTTTTCCTCAGAAAGTGTCATTTTCCTCTGACGTGTGAAAATTTTTAAAATCATACATGAACTCAACCTTGCCCCTCCGTGAATACTTTGGGGTGTTTTCTTTCTAAAATGGGGTCATTTGGGGGGTATTTATACTATCCTGGCATTCTAACACCTCAAGAAACATGACAGGTGCTCAGAAAGTCAGAGCTGCTTCAAAATGTGGAAATTCACATTTTTGTACCATAGTTTGTAAACGCTATAACTTTTCCGCAAACCAATAAATTTTCTTTATCAAAGACATGTAGCACAATAAATTCTGACACAAACTTCTATAGAAATGTAATTATTTTTGAACAATTTAACCAGAGAAAGTTAAAAATACACATTTTTTGAGAAAATTGCGGTCTATTTTGATTAATATCAGAAAAATGAAAAATCTCAGCAGCAATCAAATACCACCAAAAGAAAGCTGTATTTGTGAGAAGAAAAGGAGGTAAAATTCATTTGGGTGCCAAGTTGCATGACCGAGCAATAAACCGTTAAAGTTGTGAAGTGCCGATTTGCAAAAAAGGGCCTGGTCACTAGGGGGGTATAAACCTGTGGTCCTTAAGTGGTTAAATACTTCAATAATTTTCTGGGTTTTAAAAAACACCCATTTTTTGCAATACCCTCCATCTGGGGCCTCTGCCGCATTAGTCAGTGTGCAATTTAAGCTAGAAATACAGCTTTAATTTTCTGGGTTTTTAAAACCATTTAGGGCAAAATACTTAATTTGCGACCTTGCCTGCATCTGTCAGTGTGAGATACACGCTTTAGATACTGCTGTGCTATTCTGGTATTTAAAAAAACAGCAATTTTGGGCAAAATACTTAATTTGCGGCCTTGTCTGCATCTGTACGTGTGAAATTCAAGTGTTATATACTGCTGGGCTATTCTGGTTTTAAAAAAACACCCATTTAGGGCACAAATCTTAATTTTGCAGCCTTTGCTGCATATGTCATTGTAAGATACACCCTTTAGATACTGTTATTCTATTCTGGTATTAAATAAACATCCATTTTGGGCACAAATCTTAATTTGCGGCCTTGTCTGCATCTGTACGCATGAGATACACGCTTTAGATACTGCTGTGCTATTCTGATATTAAAAAAACACCCATGTAGGGCAAAAATCTTAATTTTGCAGCCTTTGCTGCATTTGTTATTATGAGATACACGCGTTAGATACTAGTGTTCTATTCTGTTATTAAAAAAACACCCATTTTGGGCAAGATCCTAAATTTGAGAAATATGAGGGGAGCGTGAAATAAGGGACGTGGCCCTGGTCCTGGGGCTGCTGGTGGAGCTCCTATTGCAGGGAGAGGACGTGGTCGATCTGTGCCAGCTACATGCACAAGTGAAACACTTTCCTCAGGTGCGAGTAGAAGGCGAGCCATCCCTTCCCTGCACAACCAAGTAGGGGACAAAATCAGGTGTGCACTGCGCAACGACATCTGTGGCAAGGTGCGCCTCACTACGGAAAAGTGGACCAGTAAGCACGGTCAGGGACGTTATATCTCCCTAACAGCACACTGGGTAAATGCAGTGGCGGCTGGGCCTGAGGCGGATAACAGTTTGGCGCATGTCCTTCCACCACCGAGGATTGCAGGGTGCTTTAGTTTGCCTCCTGTTGCTTCATCCTCCTACTCCGCTTCCTCATCCCTTACCGGCTCCTCATCCGATCAGCGTAACACCTTTGCCACCAACTTCAGCACAGTCAGGGGTAAACGACAGCAGGCAGTTTTAAAACTTATCTGTTTGGGGGACAAACCCCACACCGCGCAGGAGCTGTGGACGGGCCTTAAACAACAGACCGATGAGTGGTTTGTGCCAGTGAACATCATGCCTGGCCTGGTGGTGTGCGATAATGGGCGAAATCTCATAGCAGCTTTGGGACTAGCCGGTTTGACACACATCCCTTGCCTGGTGCATGTGCTGAATTTGTTGGTGCAGAGATTCCTTAAAAATTACCCCGATTTGTCAGAGCTGCTGCATAAAGTGGGGGCCGTCTGTGCGCGCTTTCGGCATTCTCACCCTGCTGCAGCTCACCTGTCAGCGATGCAGCGTAACTTTGGCCTTCCCGCTCACTGCCTCACATGCGACTCCACCTTGCACATTATGGCCAGACTGTTTGAGCAGCAGCAGGTGATAGTGGAGTTTCAGCTGCAGCCAGGGTCGGACTCGCCTACTGGGATACCGGGAAATTTCCCGTTAGGCCGCCGGCCAGGGACACGGGCCGGTCCTGCCGCAAGTTTTTTTTTAAAGTACGGCGGCAGGCCCTCCCCCGTACCGGGCGGCTGCCGCACTGCCCGGGCTGGCGTGTCTATGATTGTGCACCACCCGGGCACAGCCTGAAGAGAGAAACTGACAGGAGGGAAGCACCTCTAGTGTAGCGTGGCCGAGCCCTGTTCGGTCCGCAGTACAGGAGCTTTTGTTTCCTGTACCCGGCTGGACTGACAGGAAGTGCTCACTTAGTGTGCACTTCCTTTCAGTCCGGCCGGGTACAGGAAACAAATTCTACTGTACCGCGGACCGAACAGAGCTCGGCCATGCTACACTAGAGGTGGGGGGGGGGGGTGAGAGTGACAAGGGAGGGGACTGAGAGTGACAAGGGAGGAGGGAGGGGAATGAGAGTGACAGGCGGGGGGGAGAAGAGAGTGACAAGGGAGGGAGGGGGGAAAAAAGAGTGACAAGGGAGGGAGGGGAAGAAGAGAGCGACAAGGGGGGGGGGAGAGATTGACATCCATCACAATGCACCCCTTACAGACACACACAATGCACCCCTTACACTTAATGCACCCCTTACAGGCACACAAACTTGCAGCCTTTACACATACAAACACAGATTCACACAACGCATTCCGTACACACATTCAGAAACTCACAATACATACCTTATACACACAAACACAAAACGTCTTTCTATCCCTTACATGAAAACACACTGCAATCCACTACACACACACACTGCATCATCTACACAAACTGGTATCCCTATACACTACATTCCATAAGCACACACATTAGATTCTCTACAGCAACACATAACAAACCCCCTACACACTTCACCCACTGTGAACAAACTCATGGGTGGAACATGTAGGTGGACTTATGGGTGGGCCTTATGGCATACTCACCGTCAGGCCCTGGGGCCCAGACCTTGAGCTGTGTAAATGGCCTGAAAAAATTGAGCTGCTTCCCGTTCTCCCAGAACACTGATTTTTGTGACCACAGTTACAAACAGCCTCCAGAGAGCCTGTTCTACACAAGACCAGTGGAGCCAGACTTCAGCTAGAGCACATCATCATCCTCATCTGGCTGTAAGGAGGCAATCTAGTATATTATTCGTGGCACTAATCTCTAATTTACCTCACATTAAACGGACACTATAGTCCCCAGAACCACTGCAGCTTAATGTTCTGGATCCAGTGGACCATCACGCCAACGACACCCTGGATGAGGTAGGACCAGATTTTATTAGGACTGGGTGAGTGTAGCCATGCATTGGGCTTAGGGCTCTTTAACACGAGCGGGTGCCATGCGGGTAAACAAGAAAATTACGTTGTGCTGGACTGCTGGTATAATTACACAATGCTATGGGGCTGGTATGTAATTTTTTCCAGGGCTGGTTTTCATACCCAGTCCGGCCCTGGCTGCAGCATGCACGGGTGAGTCGCTCTGTGGAACAGCACCACTTCACCACCAATGACTGGGCCTCCATGCTAGACCTGTGTTCCTTGTTGCGCTGTTTCGAGTACTCCACCAACATGGCCAGTGCCGATAACGCCGTTCTTAGCGTTACTATCCCACTTCTATGCCTCCTTGAAAAAACGCTGATGGCGATGATGAAAGAGGATGTGGCACAGGAAGAGGAGGAGGAAGAGGGATCATTTCATAGGGTTTCCGTCCAGTCATTTACAAGCGGCTCAGAGGGTGGGTTCTTGTACCCACAAACGCCAGGTACACAATTGTCCAACCAGGGCAGAGTTCTGGAGGATGATGAGGGGAAGGATGAGGAGGAGGAGATGGAGGAGGAGGAACCATGTTCACGGCAGGGTGGCACCCAGACCATCTCATAGCCTTCACTGGTGTGTGGCTGGGGGGATACAGAGGACACAGACGATACACCTCCCACAGAGGACAGCTTTTCGTTGCCTCTGGGCAGCCTGGCACACATGAGCGATTACATGCCGCAGTGTCTCCGAAACAACCGCCAAGTTGGCCACATTCTAACTTGTGTTGATTACTGGGTGGCCACCCTGCTGGATCCCCGTTAGAAGGACAACGTACCGTCCTTAATTCCCTTACTGGAGCGTGATCGTAAGATGCACGATTACAAGCGCACGCTGGTAGATGCGCTGCTGGTGGCATTCCCACCTGACAGCAGGGGCACAGTGGAAGCACAAGGCGAAGGCAGAGGAGGAAGAGGTCGCTAACGCAGCTGGGGCACCACCAGCACCTCAGAAGGCAGGGTTAGCATGGCCAAAGTGTGGAAAAGCTTTGTCAGCACGGCACAACAACCAGCACCACCAGCTGATATGGAACGTCTTAGCAGGAGGCAGCATTTCAGCAACATGGTGCGTTATGTGTGCACACGCCTACACGTACTGAATGACGGGTCTGCCCCCTTCACCTTCTGGGTCTCCAAATTGGGCACATTGCCTGAGCTTGCCCTTTACGCCTTGGACGTGCTGGCCTGCCCGGCAGCCAGTGTATTATCTGAACGTGTGTTTAGCACGGCAGGGGGAGTTATCACAGACAAGCGCAGCTGTCTGTCCACAGCCAATGTGGACAAGCTCACGTTCATTAAAATGAACCAGGCATGGATCCCACGGGACTTGTCCGTACTTTGTGCAGAATAGACATGTATACCAGCCTTAACCAGCCATTGGTATACTACAGCGCAATTGCTCATTCTTGTATTTTGGATTTTTCACACTCTTTTGGAGTGTACCCTAATAAAAAAAATAAAAAAATTTAAACCAAAAAACAGTGTTGGCTACCTCGTCCTCCTCCACCGCCGCTTCCACCTACACCTACATGTACCGCCTCCTTAAACTCCTACTCCATATGGACCTCCACCTCATAAATCAAGTTTGTTTTTTTTTGTACGTATTTTATTTTGTAATTTCACTAATTTGTCTGTTACATTTTCGGGTGAAATTCACAAATTTTTGGGTGTGATATACCACTACTCTACCTAGTAGATAGGTAAAAAAAAATCACTAATTTGTCTGTTAAATTTTTGGGTGAAATTCACCATTTTTTGGGTGTGATATACCACTGCTATACCTAGTAGACAGGTAAAAAAATTCACTAATTTGTCTGTTACATTTTCAGGTGAAATTCACCAATTTTTGGGTGTGATATACCACTGCTCTACCTATATACACCAATAAATGACTCACAGAAGTGAGTACTCGTGCCAAGCCTGCACGTGAAATGAAACACCAAAAAAGGAAAGAGGGCCAGCACAAATAGAAATTAATATAATCTTTATTATAGTCTCAACACGAGACCCGATATAATAAAATACAGATAAAAGACAGTACTATGGTGGATGAGGGACACACAGGAGAAAAAACAACACCACTAGTAATGGGCATATAAATATATAAATGTCAATCTAGGTATCCAGGCAAATGGAATCATATAAATATAACATGGTGTGTGAATAAATAACAAAGGCCAGATATCTGGAATAGCAGGCAAAGTCATAGATGATGAAACCGGATGAAGATCCAAAAACCGTACAAGGATTTATAAAGTGCAAAGTGCCAAGATAAAAGTACAGGAATCAGATTGATAAAACATCCACAATGAAACTATGACATGAAATACCTGAGTGGTGAAATGGATAACCCCCTCTTTCCTTTTGGTGTTTCATTTCACTGCTCTACCTAGTTGACAGCTTAATAAATTTCACAAATTTTTCTGTTACATTCTTGGGTGACATTTTAAAAATGTTTTCGGGTGACATTCAACAATTTTTGGTTGTGATAGACCCCTGCTCTACCTAGTAGACAGGTCAATAAATTTCACAAATTTTTCTGTTACATTCTTGGGTGACATTTTAAAAATGTTGCCGTGAATAAACCCCTGCTCTGCATAGGTGACAGGGACTTAAATTTCTAAAATTCGTCTTTAATTGGCCCTTTCATTCGATCCTTCCGCTTTAATAACTTTTACCACATTTCTGCTCCATCCCAGTGCAGCCATTGACCTCCCTTGGATGAGGTCTCCCTTTCTCCCTCTCCCTCTCTGGCGTGGAACCCTGATTCGCCAATAACCATGATCAACATGGTAGGTGAAGAGAAATGTGTCTCCATCTTGTCTTCTCTAAATATGTAAAGAATTGCTATAACATCTCACCCATCCACTGTTTCACCTTCCCCCGCTGTGAGTTTAGTTTCGCTTATCTGTCCCAGGACAGATTCTGGGAATATCCTAGAACTAGAACAAGCGTTCTTGTCTTATTCAGGGTCATTCGGCACAACTGCGTACATTCTTATATATGAGTGATTAAAACCTATTCTTTTTACTTACTGTACGTCCACATACCATAAAAGGATGTTCCGGTAATATCTATATGAGCACCAATGTTTATCTTTATGATTGGTTTAACGCTGTTGTTATGCAAACTTTTCTACTGCCTATATAAGGCCAAGCGATAGCATAATAAAATTAGAGTGTTTCTCAGTGATGTGTGTGTCTGTTATTGCCAACTGAGAAACATCTCTCCTGACGTCAGTGTCTCAAACCAAGGTTGTCGTAGAGGTCCAGAAAGGTCCAAATCCTTTCAGTTTGGGGGCTCTGTCCGGGATAGAGAAGGCCATCCTCGTGTCCGGTAAGAGAGACATCCCTTTTGTCCACTGCCCGGTCCGAGGGCACTGGCCACATCTCTACCCGTGAGTTTTTATTATGTATCAGGGATACATTGTTAAGCCTTAAAAATAGACTCCGGGAGTTTATAATAAGTACTTGGAGTACTTTCATGAATGAGGCCGGTACTTGGAGTGCCACGCACGGCATAGAGTCTCAGGGAGATCTATCCGTAAGTTGGTTTGTGTCAGGGACACACCATAGGATCTCAGGGAGATCTATTTACTTTATCTAACTGTCGACAGAATTTTTTTAGTACCAGGGGTACATGTAAGAGAACAGTCTCAGGGAGACTGACCTACCTTGGTTTGACTCATACCTATATTTAGAGTATAAGATACATAGAGTGTTAAGATTCATCTGTTTGTGTGAGAGTTATTGTTCTGGTGGTAAGTGTAAGAACATATCTCACTGTAATATTATCACTCTGTCATTTGGTGAATTTTATTACTGTTGGTGGAGGAAAATCTAAGTGTGAGTTTCCCCTTCCCAACTAGGGACTGCAGACTGCAAATAGTAACAGCCTAGTTCTCCTTCCCAATCTCATGCTGACTGTTAAAGCAGAGTGTTTTCTCATGGACCTCAGACAAAATTCAAGACTTTGAGAAACATTTATATGAGAATGAGGCAGCGGGATGCTTTGAGATCAGGAACATACAGACCCCAACACATGTCAGATCTCATCAAGTGGTCTGAGGAAATGTTTAATGCAGTTGATTATTTGAAATGTTCTTTAATGACAAGTCTGGGTTTGGGCCTCCCTGACTACAAACTCACATTCCACTTATATGCTCGACAAAATTGTAAAACCATGGCGGGAGTGCTTACACAATATCACGGAGGCAAGTTACGTCCTTGTGCCTTTTTCTCATAGGTGGTTCCGGCATCCGTCCAAGGAATGCCAGCCTGTCTGAGATCTCTTGCAGCCTGTGCTATGATGGTTGAGCTTGCAACGCCACTCACAATGGGACATGAGACTATCCTGTACACCACACATGATGTAGTAGGCCTTCTCAGAGGCATACACACACAGCACATGTCCGCACAAAGACTATCTGGATATGAGATTCTACTCCTCAGCAATCCCTCCCTCCAAATCAAATATGCAACACACACCTCAGGTCCAGCACCTATCGTGAATGCCCTATTAGGACTTAAAGGACTTGAGGATCAGTTGACAGAAGCACATGATTGTATACATGCCATACAACATGACACACATGTTGTCCTGGAAGTCAGACCCATCACATACCAATCTGCACAAGCAGCAGAATTAATTGCACTCACGAGAGCATGCATACTACATGAAGGCAAGCCAGTCACCATTTACACTGACAGCAGGTACGCACATGAAGTGGTCTGGGACCACGGGGTCATTTGGCAAAGGAGAGGATTCATTGCAGCTGATGGTAAGCACATCTCACATTCACAACTTGTCATACAACTTTTAGAAGCCATAAGATTGCCCTCACAGATTGCAATTGTCCACTGCAGGGCGCATACTAGTGGTAAAGATCATGTGTCCCAAGGCAATGCCCTGGCAGACGCGGAGGCCAAGAAGGCCTCCGGCCACGCCACATTGCAAATGGTGAATTTAGTACCTCCTTCACTTGAGTTAACTCAGATGCTTGTGGATCTCCAGTCCTCAGCTACTGACGATGAAATGGCCGATTGGTGTTATCCAATCTTGAAGAAGAATCCTAGGACAGGATTAATCTGCAAAGAGGGGAAACCATGCATACCACAGCACAGCGCCCCTCTGTTCATTGAACATTTTCATGGAGTAGGACACAACAGCATTCAAACAACACACATGCTGCTAGCACAGAATTTCTATATTACAGGCATTAAACAGTTAGTGTCAAATTATATGGGAAGGTGTATCACATGTTTGAGGAACAACCCAAACACCAATGTAACCAGATTGATTAAGTGAAATTGAGGAGAAAGTTGCTTGTAAGTCTCCTTGTCTTTCACAGGAACCAACTCACCCATTCCAAGTGGGAGATATCGTGCTGATAAAGAAATTAGAGAAAGGAAAATTCGCAGGAGACTTCACCTACGGACCACCGACTACAGTGGTAGCCGTGACCCGCACAGCTATACTTACAGAAGAAGCACCTACCTGGGTCCACGCCACCAGAGTAAAACTGGTAAAGGAGGCACCCCAAAAGGAGGCAATAACGGGGACAGACAGTCCTGACCTCGAAAAAGGACAAAGTGAGGTACTAACGGGAGCAGACAGCTCTGACCTCCACCAGGATGCACTCCCTCAATTCTGGAAGATGGCACAGAAGGTCCACTTGGACTGTGGGATTACTGACGATCCTAATGACTCTGCTGGAGGATAACAAAGCTGAAGTTGCTATTACTCAGAAAGGTGGAATCACTACCTTCTGGTACAATTCCTCCAGTACTCACGTTGCAACTTACTCCTTCTGTTTATGCAGCATAATGAAGTGCAGTCCTTCCACGAGATGTGGCAACCACTATAAGAATGGACAGGCTTATATCTGTATTATTGACCCTTATTGGGGTAATAGATGTGCATACTGTGGGTCAGTAGGATGGAATACAGCAGAAGACTGGGGGTATAAACCACAGAATGCCCTTAATCGAAAGGATAAGAATGGTAAATCCTTGATTAGTAGAATGACAATTATCAACGGAGGGGACTGTCACATAGATGTTAGCCTAAATCCTAAAGGGTGGGCATGCCCTTAGATGGTGTCGGAGATGAAAATAATTATAAACATAGAAAACCCCAACAAAGGTGATGAAGGAGATTACGTGCTGGGATGGTACTTTCACGACATGGGGGGGGAAACAGAGATTTCAATGGTCACCAAACAATAAGAGATATGTGTCAATCCTAAGAATGAGTCAGTCTCCACTAAGCCACCAACGAACAAACACTATTATTCTTCTAATACCGGGTACGTTTATATTCTTATGCATGCATAATCTGTTAGAATAATACACAAGGTATTGTATGACTATTGTCATTTTCTCCATGCTCCGCTGTCTCTTTGCTGGTTTTGTATGTAGATAGATTCTATGTATATTATATTCTCTATATGAATGTTTGAAATATGGCTGATAGACTGACAGATATACTTTCTATTACTTACAATAATACATATTGACCCTTAAATCTGACTAAGTTTGATACCTGTTGGTCTATTAGCTTATATTAGCATGTGTAGGATTGATTCTGTCTATTGTATGTGTTATTAGTATAATGACTAATTGCTATCAGACATATACTTTATACTTTAATTTTCCATTCTTGTGTATTATGAATATATATTTTGCTTATACCATATACTTATTTGTATTATTATAGGCCGTGATTAAGGTCCCGGGTGGACCGAATTGTTAACGTTGGCCCTGAATTTACGTGATGACTGATTTATAAAGTTGGTGTTGGCAAAAAAGAAAATAAAATATATACTATTGTGCAAATTACACGAGTGTGCCGTGAAATAATTTTTTCTATATAGTGGCTTGACAGCCCCTTCACAGAGCACCTCTATTCGGACCTATTTTTGGGCGGTATAGTGCCATTTCAATATAGATTAACTTAATCCTCAGAATGGACATACCCTCAGAAACAAACATACCCTCTAAAAACCCATATACAGTCCCTAGGAAACATACTGGCTATTTCTGACCCTACCTATGATCATACCCTGGCAGCAGAAACTGGGTTCTTTGATGCCAACCTATGGTTAGAATGGATGAAGTACAGTGCAGCTTCAGTAAATAAAAGTAATTGTTATATATGTGGGACCGCTAAGCCTCACCTAGGTACTGTGCCCTTAATATTGCCCTCTAGTGTTGAGAAATGTTTTTTGCAATTATTCTCAAATTCATCTAGTAACCAGTCTGCATGTGAAGAATGGAAGCAAAAATACCCACTCCTCATAAAAACTCTCCGCCCTGGTGCAGGTATACATATCTATCCTGGTAACTATACCTGCCACAGAGGGGGAGATCAAGGAAGATCCCTGGGTAATTTCACTGAAGGATACTGTGCAACTTACAGTGAAACAGATACCTCCCTCACACAGAATCAAGTATACTCGATTGGAGATGTATATTGGATCTGTGGGGATGGAAAGATATGATCTAGACTAGAGGGTCCCTGGAAAGGTGAATGTGCTCTTGCTAAAGCCATAACGAATATACACATATTTAGTGAACAAGAGACCCGTAGTGTAGGAATAGTGACAAGGACCAAAAGATCACTCCCCATGGGTAGTTTTGATCCTCATGTGTATATAGACACAATAGGCATCCCCACATAACAATCAACAAAAATGTAGACTGGATCAACTATATTTACTATAATCAACAAAGGTTTGTAAACTACACCAGGGAAGCGTTACAGGGTGTAGCAGAACAGTTACAGGCAGATTCCATTATGACATTTCAAAACCGCATGGTACTCGATATGATACTTGCAGAAAGAGTTGGTGTCTGTAAGGTATTGAAAGACCCCTCATCATGCTGCACGTTCATACCCAACAACACCGGCCCTAATGGTAAGGTCACACTGGCAATAAAGAAACTTGAGGATTTATCAATCAAGCTCAAAAGAAACTCAGGTATCGATAACCCTTGGAATCAGTATTTTGGCTGGTTCACTAACTGGAAACAGGCACTTGTACAGTTGGGAATCATTATCCTGATAATTATTATAGTAATAGCAATAGTTGCAACATGTATCATACCATTAATAATATACCAGCAAAGCCACTATATGCACCGCACGGCCACAAAACATGAAACTCCTACAAAGGCAAAACACACCAGCGGTAATGTTCATACAAATCTTTATTAACCCTCCTCTTATGTTAGCTTTCTGTTACTATCCATGATGTTAACGGGTCAGTTTTGACCCGTGTCTTAAATCAGCCATAAAATACCCTCTGAACAATTATTTATCATCCAATTTGTTTCTTACCTCTTGGTTACCTTGTTAGGCTTCTTTATCCTTGAAAAGATTGGTTTTAATATTTTTGGTGTGACCCCTTAGACCTTTCTTTTGATAGCATACCTCTCACTTTCAAATTAAAAAAAATGGTAAAATAAACCTCAATAGAATATTTACTTTATTTAGAGAAGCAGACAAGCAGGCAAAGAGATCGGCCCCTCCCTAACTACAGCTCACAGGGCTGAGGGGTGATTGGCTGTCAGTGTTACGAAGCAGAGAGAGTGTTTAGGATTTCAGTTTTGGCACTTATTAGTGTCCTATAATCCTATATTATAACTGGGTCAGAATTGACCCTAACACCATAAACGTCTTAATTTTCACCACAGTATTTTATAATTTAGTGAAAAGGATTCTTTTTCTATTACATTGTTTAAATAGAGGTTCCTGACAAAGTAAAAAAATCTTGATGCAATAAACAAATTTATGTGATACTTATAGACATTCAAAACCTGAAAACGGGTCGGTTCTGACCCTAACACAAGAGGAGGGTTAAACAAATATGCATACAAACAAGATAAATAATTAATAAATGATTAAAACCCAGTAGGGAAATGCAGAGAAGTGTAGATGAAACCCCCCAAGCCAGTATGTATATCAATACAATTGTTTTATAAAATTGCCGCTGCCTGTGTGGTACACCGGAAACTGTATCAGAGAAGAATGGAACAATCAATGTGCTCAAGTATCAGTCTCATCAATAAGTGCACAAATACACCACAGGTCTAAAAATATCAACCCTGGGTGGCTTAAAAAGACCAAAAAGCATAATACTATACAGGATACAACTTGCCCACGGTGTCAACACAAGCAGCGACATTGGCATACTGAGTACATAGCAGATAACCAACCTGGCTGGAGGGACAGCCCGACGTCCATTTCGCTCACTAGCTTTTTCACAGGGCACAATGAACCTGCCATATGACCCACCCTTTATACCCAGCCTATCTGCATAAGCCAATCAGGTACAACAATCAACTCCCTCCCATCCTGCACCTGAGAAGCGCTATCGTCTATCCTATTGCAAACACACAGCGGACGTCATGCGTGATTTCACCGCCGCGCATGCGCATACGACCAGACCACCTGATACAGGAACTCCCCAACCCGCCCCCGTCCCGCACCACGCGAGCTCTGCGCAGCGAACCGGATATGACATCAAGGCCGGAAGCGAGGATGACGCGCCCCCAGTAACCACATGATCCGGACACAGCGCCCGCGGCCGCCCAGCAGCGGTACCCACCTGACCAATCAGTGGGTGGATACAATCACGTATGTCTGTATAGCTCCTATACTCTCTTAAATACACACACATAAACAAATGGACACGAACAGTCCGGCACCCTTATTAAGAGAGTAGTATAACCTACCCAGCCATATTATGAGAGAAGTGCTCACTCCTCATAAATTTATTAATAAATACACCATAATTATACCAATGATCATAATTAATGTGACAAAGAAACAAGAAAAATAAAATAAAGATAGTAATGAATAATGATGGTAATAAGCCGTGCAATAAAAAAAGGAAAAGTGCAAGTGAGAGTGCGCAGTGCGAAAGTGCAAGTGCAAAAACAAATAATGACCTCATGCAACAAAGTTACTACGCAATCCTATATATAAATATAAAATCTATAAAAGAGGGGGAGAAAAAAAAAGGAGAGGAGGCAGCGCCTCGTGTGTAGAACCTTACAGCACTAGATATAAGAAAAAGCACTGATTATGCTTACCAAGTATGGTTGTGAATGGTCACAACGCCTCCGAATAGCTCTTCTGGATGATTACCCGTCCAGTTCACGGGAGAGGGGAAAAAAACTGCGTCTGCTGCCCCTAGCCTGTATCCCTTGCCGTAAACGGTTATCAGGATTAGAAGCGTACAAGAAAATGAAAAAAAGTTCAGACCATACTTGGTGGCGCTGATGCAGAAAGGAAGGTCATCACTCTAGGAAGTACCATTAAAGGTAATCTTTTATTAAAGAAGGTCTACGCGTTTCGGGGGTAGAACATCCCCCTTCTTCAGGACAATAAAAAATTATTACATTTAAAACAAGGTGCTTGCAGTTGTTATATGCACTCTGTTTGAGCGCAATGTGTGCGAGTCACATGGGTGGAGGGGAGGTTGGGGGCGTGAAAGTTTGCACGGTCGCTAGGATACTGACACTCCCCTTAGATTGAAGTGGCCAATCGTTGCGTCTTATGGGCTGTACTTATTCTTTTGCTTTCTGTTTTTTAACTCTTACCGGTGACGTACCCTGGGCGGAGGTATTTCTAATTGATCCGGCATCGGGGTGAAGTCACTGGGGCGGGGTCTGGAGGGGCCGTCCCATGAATGATGCCGGTGGGCCGGTCTTGTAGTGACGTAACAGTCCCTAATGTTATCTTTTATGGGCAGGCTTCCCCATGATGCTTTTTGGGGGCGGGGATAGGATCTTGCTCCTAATTGGTTTTTATTATTCTGGGTGTGTGTGTGGTGATGACGTAGTGTGGTCACATGATTTCTCCTTTTCACCCTGTCAGGTGACTGTCGTCCACTCCTCCTCCTATGTGTCCGACTGTCATCAGAGGTAAACAGAGCCGGTAAGTGAATTCCCCGGTCTGTCACCTATGTGGGAGAAAGACTTCTGCCGTGCAGCATTTTTAGTATATATGCTGATGTGTCCGGTCTACTATTGTTGGATTGGGCATACTCGGATATTGCGTCGCATATATCAAGTCGGGACTGGAGGGGCGGGGCTGAGTAAAAGGGGTCGCACTAATGCGATAGTTCTACAGAAAACCTGCCGCGTTATATTGTATGGTAGGTGGTGCTTGGTATTGATGATGAGATCAGTGGAACAATTAATACAAAGCTAAAAAATCTTAATAGAACTCTTTTAGTTTAAAAAGGTGTATATATATATATAATATAAATATTAGATGAATAAATATATATATATATAATTAATAGATAAATAGATTGATAAAATGATAAAAAATAGGTAATAAATAAATAAATAAAGAAAGGAGGGGGAGAGGGGGGGTGGGGCCTAATAGAACCTGATATACATATACACATATATATATATATATATGTGTGTACATATATATACACCAAGGAGGGGTAGAGACTGAATTATAAGGATAAAAATGAAATGAATTTTTAGGAATTTATATGAATTTGTAAGTAATGGTCAGGGCTGGCCATAAAGAGGGGTCTCTCTTTGTGTATGTGTGTACACACACATCACCCCAGACAGTTATGGCGCCCTCTGTATGTGTGTACACCCATCAATATAGCGTAGTTATATTTTTGTTTGAGGTCTCAATTCTTTTTGTTATTGTGTGGATCCTCAATTCTTTTTTCCCAGCCTCTATTGTAGGTTACAGGATAGTCTCGCTTATCTCATTGAGCCCATGTGGGGTAAGGGTGTCTAGTTGATAGATCCAGTATACCTCTCTTCTCTGGAGGCTACTGAATCTATTGTATGGGTTGTCTGGGATGTAATCTATAGGAGTAATTTTTAGTGTATGTTTGTTTTTTTCTGGTGTTGTGGCGCAGTGTCGTGAAATGCTGTGTTTTGGGCATAATTTTTGTATGTTGTGTCTGTGTTGATTGACTCTACAGTGTAGCTCTTGGGTGGTCCGCCCCACATATTGGAGTCCGCATATACACTCTATGAGGTATATTACATAACTGCTTTTGCAGTTTAGGTGGTATTTTATTGAGAACGTGGCACCGTTTTTTGTTGAACTGAAATTTTTGCTATTGTGCACAATTATGTTGCAGCAAAGGCAGCGTTTTGTGCCACATCTAAAACTGCCTGCTAGCTCTTTTTTATTTTCTTTAGGGTTTTTTTTGTTTCTTTTCCCTTTGCTGGGGGCTAGGGTGTTTTTAATAGTTGGGGCTCTTCTATAGATGACAGCGGGATTTTCTGGGAGATGTTTTTCAAGGTAGGGGTCACTTTTTAAAATATGCCAGTGTTTTGTCAGACTGTCTTGAATAACTTTATTTGAAGTATTGTACTGTGTGATCAGGTTTAGGTGTTTGGGGTATTTTTCTGTTCCTGTTTCTTTCTCTCCTTTTGTGTTTGATAGGCACTCCCTTTGTGTTGTTCTTTTGCTCTTTTGGTATGCATTTTTTATTATTCCCTTCGGGTAGCCTTTTTCGATAGATCTTTTCTGGATAATTTTTGCTTGTACTACAAAGTCGGTGTCTTCTGTGCAGTTTTGTCTTATACGTTTGTACTGGCTATAGGGAATGTTTTGAAGCCATTTCTTGTGGTGAAAACTTTTGTAATGAATATAACTATTCGTATCTACTTTTTTAAAATATGTTTTAGTTATAAGGGTATTGTTTTTAATGGTGATGGAGATGTCTAGGAAGTCTATTTCGTTTCTGTTGTAATTGGGCGTGAAGGTGATTCCCCAGCTGGTCCTATTTAGTTCGTCACAGAAACTTAATGCAGATTGTTCGTCCCCTTCCCAGATAATAAAGAGATCATCGATGTATCTTTTATAATACATAATGTGTTTGGATGTCTCTACATTACCGTGGATATGTGTGTCCTCAAAGCAACCCATAAAGATATTCGCGAAGGCCGGTGCCACTTTCGTACCCATCGCGGTCCCCCGGCATTGGTGGTATGTGGTGTCATTGTAAATGAAAAAATTATTTTTGAGGACGAAATGTAGACTCTCTACTAAGAATTGAATTTGTGGAGGTTTTAAAGTGGTGTCATTTCTTAGGGTCGTCTCTACACATTTAATACCCAGCTCATGTTGAATATTTGAGTACAACGCCGTTACATCCATAGTCAGTAAAGCGTATGTGTCTTTCCATGTTATTTTCTCAATTTCCTGGATTAACTGTCTAGAGTCATGTAAATAGCTTGGAAGCTTGCGGACGTACGGTTGGAGGAACAGGTCGAGATAGTGTGATATATTGCTTGTGGTTGAATTTGTGTTTGACACAATGGGTCTTCCCGGTGGTTTTTCAGAGTTTTTATGTATTTTTGGTAAGTGGTAAAAATATGGATTGGAGGGAGCTTTCGGAATGAGAAAGTTTTTTTCTTTTTTCTTTATATATTGTTCATATGCATGTTTTACTAGGTTTTTTAACCTCTTGTTTATATCTGGGAAGGGGTTTTCTGGTGTCACACGGTAATACTCAGTGTTGCTAAGAATGTTTTGGGATTCTGTTTCATAATCCTAGTATCCTAGCGACCGTGCAAACTTTCACGCCCCCAACCTCCCCTCCACCCATGTGACTCGCACACATTGCGCTCAAACAGAGTGCATATAACAACTGCAAGCACCTTGTTTTAAATGTAATAATTTTTTATTGTCCTGAAGAGGGGGGATGTTCTACCCCCGAAACGCGTAGACCTTCTTTAATAAAAGATTACCTTTAATGGTACTTCCTAGAGTGATGACCTTCCTTTCTGCATCAGCGCCACCAAGTATGGTCTGAACTTTTTTTCATTTTCTAATATAAAATCTATGCAATATAGATCAAAGTACTTAATGTATAAAATAAGGGCAATAAACATCCATTGCATAATTGCATAATCCGTGCCACTATAGTGACCCAATCCCATTATTGCACATCTTTAAATATACAATACTTTGTTGCATACAACTTGTTCGTGTCCACAAATACAATGTCCAAACATAACAATAAATTACATAAAAACTAAGGAATGCAGAATGCATGAATTCATGATGCACCCTACATCCAGATGAGTATAAGATGTCCGTGCATAATTATGTTTCCACACAGGTCGTCCGCTGTTGGAACACCACACCACCATGGTGCTACTTAGAAAGCGCGCTAAATCATCCGCATAGTCTAGGAGAAACTGAGCAGAAAAAGGGGTAAGGTCACAGGCAGATAACCAGACACAACACTAGAACTGATAAAAACATGATAAACAGGCAATAAAAACCATATACTGCTAAAAACCAGAGCTTACCTAGTGAATGTCAGGATCACGGCAAGCGGAGCACAAGGGAGTCTACAAGAAAGGCACAAAGCTATTATAATCATTAAGTCCGTATGGTGTGATGGAGTTAAGGGTAAAGATCCATCGAGATTCCCGTTGGGCAAGAATCCTCTTCCAATTTCCCCCCTAGGGGATATCCTGACGTGGTCAATGCCCCTAAACCTCAGCAAGGAGCCATTGTAGCCATGGACCTCCTTAAAGTGTCTTGGTATAGTCGTAAGGAGATCATTATCCGTAATATCGGCTGCAGCTGTAATCGCCAGTACATGTTCCCGAATACGTTTTTTAACCACTTAAGGACCACAGGTTTATACCCCCCTAGTGACCAGGCCTTTTTTTACAAATCGGCACTTCACAACTTTACCGGTTTATTGCTCGGTCATGCAACTTGGCACCCAAATGAATTTTACCTCCTTTTCTTCTCACAAATACAGCTTTCTTTTAGTGGTATTTGATTGCTGTTGACATTTTTCGTTTTTCTGATATTAATCAAAATAGACCGCAATTTTCTCAAAAAAAGTGTATTTTTAACTTTTTCTGGTAAAATTGTTCAAATATAATTACATTTCTATACAAGTTTGTGTCAGAATTTATTGTGCTACATGTCTTTGATAAAAAAAAAATCCAATAAGTGTATATTTATTGGTTTGCGCAAAAGTTATAGCGTTTATAAACTATGGTACAAAAATGTGAATTTCCGCATTTTGAAGCAGCTGACTTTCTGAGCACCTGTCATGTTTCTTGAGGTGCTAGAATGCCAGGATAGTATAAATACCCCCCAAATTACCCCATTTTAGAAAGAAGACACCCCAAAGTATTCGCGGAGGGGCATGGTGAGTTCATGTATAATTTAATTTTTTTTCACAAGTTAGCGGAAAATGACACTTTCTGAGGAAAAAAATAAATAAATAAAGTTTCCATTTCTGCTAACTTCTGGCAAAAAAATAAATAATCTCCCACGGACTCACTATGCCCCTCAGTGAATACCTTGGGGTGTCTAATTTCCGAAATGGGGTCATTTGTGGGGTGTGTTTACTGTTCTGGCATTTTGGGCGGGGCTAAATTGTGAGCGACCCTGTAAAGCCTAAAGGTACTCGTTGAACTTTTGGGCCCTTTACGCACCTAGGCTGCAAAAAAGTGTCACACATGTGGTATCGCCATACTCAGGAGAAGTAGGGCAATGTGTTTTGGGGTGTATTTTTACATATACCCATGCTGGGTGAGAGAAATATCTCAATTTGACAACTTTGTATAAAAAAATGTAAAAAGTTGTCATTTACAGAGATATTTCTCACACACAGTATAGGAATATGTAAAAATACACGCCAAAACACATTGCCCTACTTCTTCTGAGTACGGCGATACCACATGTGTGACACTTTTTTGCAGCCTAGGTGCGCAAAGAGGCCCAAAATCCAATGAGTACCTTTTAGGAGGGCATTTTTAGACATTTGGATTCCAGGCTTCTTCTCACGCTTTAGGGCCCCTAAAATGCCGTGAGGGGTATGGTGAGTTCATGTAAGTTTACATTTTTTTGTCAAAAGTTAGTGGAATATGAGACTTTGTAAGAAAAAAATAAAAAATAAAATAATAATCAATTTCCGCTAACTTGTGCAAAAAAAAAAAAAATCTTCTATGAACTCGCCATGCCCCTCAAAAGTGATCTTTATAGCGCCGCAGTGATTTTACGGTGTTTTTGCAGTGAGCCGAAAAAAAAAATATTCTGTCACTGCAGTGGGGCGGACTGAACGCAAGTGGGCGCACAAGATCAGGCCTGATCGGGCGAACACTGCGTTTTTTGTAGAGCCCATAGAACATGTCCTATTTTTGTCCGCAATTGCAGACAAGAAAAGGCATTTTCTATATAGTTCTGGCAATGTGTGGATCCGCAAAATGCGGAAAGCACATTGCCGGTGTCCGTGTTTTGCAGAAAACACATACGGACGTCTGAATGGAGCCTTACAGGGGGGTGATCAATGACAAGGGGGTGATCAGGGAGTCTATATGTAATGACCGGCGTCACGCACAGGGAGGGAAAAGGGAAAGCCCTGCCCAAGGGAGAGGGTAAGGTGGTGACCCATGACTCACCTTGCGGCTGGCACCTGACTGCCCTGACGTCCCTAGACGGGTTCCTCACCCGTGCAGCGACCCTGGCTTTCCCTAAAATGAGCCCTAGATAGTGAACGGGCCGGTGGGATCGCTAGTCCGCACCACTGACACTAAGAGGGAAACACCAGGGAGAGGACAGACAATACAGACAAACACATACACCCAGGTGGGCGACCACAGCAGACCACAAAGGTCCAACAGGGATTCGGAGGGTAGCGTTCTGGACCAACAACCAGAGAACGCAGCAACTTAGCTCCAGAGGGTCAGAATAGATGTCCAGGCAGGAAGCTCTAAATCTGGCAACCAGAGAAGTGTGAGAGGGGAATATAAGGAGGTTGGGAGTGCTGGACAAGGAACAGCTGAGGAGAAGGAGCTACGGATCCCTGAGTGAGCCAAAAGGGTTTGCAAAGCAAACCCAGAAAGCTACCATAAGGAAACAGCCCTATCTTACATAGAGCGCGCAGCCAACCGCTGCGACTTCCTGACCCCGGGTATAACGGAGTCAGGCGTGGTTCTTGACACCCTCGTGACAGTACCCCCCTCTCTACGAGGGGCCTCCGGACACTCAGGACCAGGTCTCTCAGGATGAGAGGCATGAAAAACCCGAACTAGCCTGTCGGCGTTTACCTCAGACGCAGGAACCCACATTCTTTCCTCGGGACCGTAACCTCTCCAATGCACCAGATATTGAAGAGAGCGGCGGACCCGACGAGAATTAACAATTTTGGATATCTGAAATTCTAGATTACCATCCACGACAACAGGAGGGGGTGGCAGCGGTGACGGTTCTAGAGGTGGAACATATTTTTTGAGTAACGACTTATGAAAGACATTATGGATTTTAAAAGTCTGAGGTAACTCCAGGCGAAAAGCCACGGGGTTGACGATGGCTACAATTTTGTAAGGACCAATAAACCTAGGACCCAGTTTCCAAGAGGGAACCTTCAATTTAATATTCCTAGTAGACAACCACACATAGTCATTCACTCCTAGGTCCGGACCTGGCGACCGTCTCTTATCAGCCATACATTTGTATTTACCTCCCATATTTTTCAAGTTAGCTTGCACCTTCTGCCATACCGATGAAAGAGATGACGAAAACCGTTCCTCTTCGGGAACCCCAGAAGACCCCCCCCTCTTTGAAAGTACAGAATTGGGGATGAAAACCATATGCACCAAGAAATGGTGACTTGCCAGTGGATTCCTGACGACGATTATTTATGGCAAACTCAGCTAACGATAAATATGATGACCACAACTCTTGGTTTTCAGACACAAAACATCTCAGATATGTCTCCAGGTTTTGGTTGGTACGCTCAGTCTGTCCATTCGACTGAGGATGGAAAGCTGAGGAAAAGGACAAGTGTACCCCCAAACGGGAACAAAAAGCTTTCCAAAATTTAGAAATAAACTGGGTACCCCGATCCAAAACAACATCGGAGGGGACCCCGTGAAGCTTCACGATTTCACTGACGAATACCTGAGCAAGAGTCTTAGCATTAGGTAGTGCGGGTAACGCAATGAAGTGTACCATTTTGCTAAACCTGTCCACTACTAACCAAAATAACTGTTTTACCCGCAGACAAAGGTAAGTCAGTGATAAAATCCATTGACAGATGTGTCCATTGTCTATTGGGAATAACGAGTGGTAATAGAAACCCTGCAGGACGTGTATGTGAAACTTTTGCGCGCGCACAGGTAGAACAAGAAGACACAAAATCCAATACATCCTGACGCGACCTTGGCCACCAAAAACGACGAGACAATAGCTCCAAGGTTGCTTTACTACCCTGGTGCCCAGCAAGTGCCGAATTATGATGTTCCTTTAATAATTCGAAACGTAGGTTCAACGGTACAAACAATTTCTCTGAGGGGCAAGAGACCGGGGCGTCCCCCTGGGCCTCTAATAACTTCCCCTCCAGAACAGAGTGTACCGCAGAAACAACCACTCCTCTTTGAAGAATGGGCACCGGATCACTCACATTACCCCCACCAGGGAAACAACGAGATAGTGCATCAGCCTTGGTATTCTTTGCCCCAGGACGATAGGTAATCACAAAGTTAAACCTGGTAAAAAAAATAGCTACCACCTAGCCTGTCTAGGGGTGAGACGCTTAGCTGATTCGAGGTACAGAAGATTTTTGTGGTCTGTAATCACAGTGACGAGGTGGACTGCCCCCTCTAAAAAGTGACGCCACTCCTCAAACGCAAGTTTAATAGCTAATAGTTCCCTATTGCCAATATCGTAGTTCTTTTCTGCTGCAGATAGTTTTTTAGAAAAGAAAGCACAAGGACGCCATTTGCCAGGAGACGGACCCTGAGACAGCACCGCCCCCACTCCCACCTCTGACGCATCGACTTCAACAATAAAAGGCTGAGAGACATCAGGTTGGACTAGTACAGGTGCTTGTCACGGAACCATGAACCAGACGTACAACAAGAGATAAGTGAAAATAAGAAGGCTTTATTGAAAATAAAGCTGTAAAGCAAAGTCCAAACGGATGGTGAAACCGAGCAGAGTCTTTGCGAAGCCAGAGGTCAGGAACCAGAAGGGTAGTCAGACGATGCCAGGATCAGGAACCAGCAGGGTAGTCAGACGAAGCCAGGATCAGGAACCAGCAGGGTAGTCAGACGAAGCCAGGATCAGGAACCAGAAGCAGCAGCAGTCTTAGAAGCATGTGAACACAAGAGGACCAAGCAAGGAACTGAAGCCAAAGACCTCCTATATATATGAGCTAGGCATCCAGCTCCTCCCAGTGGGAAGGAGGAGCCGCAGGGTGGAAGGCTACAAGAAACCCAGAAACCAAGATGGCCGCCAGCACATGTCAAACGAAGGAGAACAGCAAGAAGGTAAGACCATGACAGTACCTCCCCCTCAAGGGCCCCTCCTCCGCGGAGCACAAAACGGTTTCTGAGGGAAGCGTGCGTGGAAGGCTTGGAGCAAGGCAGGAGCATGGACATCTGCGGAGGGAACCCAGGAACGCTCCTCTGGACCATAACCACGCCAATTGACCAAAAACTGCAACCGACCGCGGACCAGGCGTGAGTCCAGGATATTGCTCACCTCATATTCCTCACGATTGCCCACTTGGACCGGACGAGGCCGAGGAACCGAGGAAGTGAAACGATTACACACCAGTGGCTTCAACAGGGAGACATGAAACACGTTGGAGATCCGCATGCCAGGAGGAAGCGCAAGGGCATAGGCTACCGGGTTTACCCTGCGAAGCACTCGGAAGGGACCAACAAAGCGAGGCGCCAGCTTGGGAGTGGGCACTCGAAGGTTGAGGTTGCGGGTGGACAACCATACACGGTCTCCGACCTGGTAGGAAGGAGCAGGCGCTCATCTGCGATCAGCCTGGAGTCTCTGGCGCTGCGCAGAGACCTCAAGGGACTTCTGGATCTGTACCCAAGAAGCACGTAGGACGGAAAGGTGATCCTCCACAGCCGGAATATCCTGGGGAGAGAATACCTCCGGTAACACGGCAGGTTGGAACCCATAATTGGCCATGAAGGGAGACGTCCCAGAGGAAGAGTTCACCGCCGTGTTCCTGGCAAACTCAGCCCAAGGCAGGAGGTCAACCCAATTGTCTTGGTGATCGGAGACATAGCAACGAAGGAATTGCTCCAAGGCCTGATTGGATCGTTCTGCGGCCCCATTGGACTGAGGGTGGTAGGCCGAGGAGAAGGAGAGATGAATCCCCAACTGGGAGCAAAAGGCGCGCCAGAACCTGGACACAAACTGACTCCCCCGATCCGACACAATCTCCTTGGGCAAACCGTGCAACCGGAAGACCTCCCTGGCAAAAATCGTGGCCAACTCTTGTGCAGAGGGTAACTTCTTGAGAGGAACACAGTGGCACATTTTGGAAAACCGATCCACAATCATGAGAATGACCGTATGGCCTCGGGATGCAGGGAGGTCCACAATGAAATCCATCCCCAGGTGTGACCATGGGCGCTCCCCGGTGGCTATGGGTTGCAGAAGGCCCAACGGAAGGTGCCGAGGGGACTTACTCTGGGCACAAACGGAGCATGCCGCTACATATGCGGCGATGTCGGAACGTAGGGAAGGCCACCAGAACAGACGTGAAACAGCCCAGGACAGCTGATTCTTTCCAGGATGCCCCGCGGTCTTGGAGTTATGGTAGGTTCGCAACAACCGAGTGCGCAACTCCTCAGGCACAAAACATCTGCCGTTGGGTCTCCCAGAGGGAGCACCAGATTGAGCCGCCAAAATCTGCTCACCCAGGGGAGAGGTCAGGCTGGTGCGAATGGCGGCCAGGATCTGATTCGGAGGTATGATCGAAGTCGGAATCGACTCCTCCCTGGACAGCTCGGAGTACTGCCGTGATAAGGCATCCGCCCTGATGTTCTTGGAACCGGGTAGGTAGGAGACCACGTAATTAAAACGTGACAAGAACAGAGCCCATCTGGCCTGACGTGGTGTCAATCTCTTGGCCTCAGAAAGGTAGGTCAGATTCTGTGGTCCGTCAGGATGAGAACCGGAACCACCGAACCCTCGAGCAAGTGCCTCCATTCTTTAAGGGCCTGCACGATGGCCAATAACTCCCTGTCACCAATCTGATAGTTGCACTCCGCGGAAGACAGTTTCCGGGAGTAAAACCCACAAGGAAGCAGAGGACCCTTTGGTGTTCTACGCTGAGACAGAAGGGCGCCTACTCCCGTCTCAGACGCGTCCACCTCGAGGACAAAGGGCAACCCAGGGTTGGGATGCGACAGAATCGGAGCCGACACAAAGGCGGACTTTAGGGCCTCAAAAGCTCGGATGGCCTCGAGCGGCCAGACCTGGGAATTACTGCCCTTCCTGGTCAGATCCGTGAGAGGCTTGGCCAGCATGGAAAAGTCCCTGATGAACTTCCGATAATAATTGGCGAAGCCCAAAAAGCGCTGCAGGGAACGAAGACCACTGGGCTGGGGCCACTGTAAGACAGCCGAAACCTTCTCAGGATCCATGGAGAACCCCTCAGCGGAAATGATGTAACCTAAGAAGGTTACCTGGGATCGGTGAAATTCGCATTTCTCAAGCTTACCGAACAGCTTGTTCTCTCGTAACCGTTGCAACACTCGTCTGACATCCAGAATGTGGGCCTCCATGGATTCAGAATATACCAAGATGTCATCCAAATAGACCACCACACACTGCTGCAACAGGTCACGGAAAACATCGTTGATGAATTCCTGAAAGACTGCGGGCGCATTGCACAACCCAAAGGGCATAACCAAGGATTCGTAATGACCGGTCCTGGTGTTAAACGCGGTCTTCCACTCATCGCCCGCCTTGATCCTTACCAGGTTATATGCCGCCCTCAGGTCGAGTTTGGTAAAGACCGTGGCCCCTTTAAGGCGATCGAACAGCTCGGAAATCAAGGGTATCGGGTAAGCGTTCTTGATCGTGATGCGATTGAGACCCCTGTAATCGATGCAAGGCCTCAACTCACCGCCCTTCTTTTTCACAAAGAAAAATCCAGCCCCTGCCGGGGACGAAGATTTGCGAATGTGTCCGCGTGAAAGCGCCTCCCTCACGTACTCCTCCATGGCCTCATTCTCCGCTACCGACAGTGGATAGACTTTGCCACGAGGAGGAACGGCACCAGATTGTAACTCTATGGCACAATCGTATGGGCGGTGCGGAGGTAGGGCAACCGCGCGCACCTTATCGAATACATCCCGGTACTCCTCGTATTCAGGAGGCAACAGAGAGTCCGAGGAAGTACACAGCAACTTGACAGACCCATGGATGCAACTAGCCCCACACTGCGGTGACCACGAGAGGATCTCGACCGATCTCCAATCGAAAGTCGGATTATGCTTCTGGAGCCAGGGGTACCCCAAGACCACCGAGTAGTGTGGAGACGAAATAACCTGGAGGCAGACCGACTCTCTGTGAACGGCACCAATGGCTATCCCCACTGGAAGGGTCTCATGAGTCACGTTTGGCGGCAGAAGGGGTCTGCCGTCTATCGCCTCAAGAGCCAGTGGGGAACCTCGAGCCTGCAGAGGAATGGAATTGGCGGCAGCGAACACACTATCAATGAACAAACCACCAGCACCAGAGTCCACCAACGCCTGGGTCGTCACCGAGCCCCCGACCCAGGAGAGGACAACAGTGATCAGTGGTTTGTCAACACGGGAAACCGGGGACGAGGAGACTCCACCCAAGATCTGCCCCCGACAGGATCTCAGGTACGAGCGTTTTCCCGGACGGTTCGGACATGCCAACCGAAAATGCCCACCGAGACCACAGTACATGCATCGGCCCTCGCGTCTCCGGAGTGCCCTCTCCCCCTCGGACAGGCGAGCAAACCCCAGCTGCATGGGTTCACCCCCAGACAAGTCATCCCCAGGAGGCGTGGGAGGAGAGGGAGGCACGGGTGGGACAGCAAACGTAGGCACCAATCTGTTAGAAGACCTCCGCAGGTTCTCCTTAAAGGAAGGTCTCTCCCTGAGTCTGGTGTCAATCAAAATCAGGAAAGAAATAAGAGACTCGAGCTCAACTGGTAGGTCCTTAGCTGCAACCTCATCCTTCAAGGCATCCGAGAGACCATGAGAGAAAGCAGCGACCAGAGCCTCATTATTCCAGCCCACCTCTGCTGCCAGGGTACGAAACTCAATGGCGTATTCAGCTACGGATCGTGAACCCTGTCTGATGGACATAAGGAGCTTTGCAGCAGAGGCAGCACGAGCCGGCACATCGAATACCTTCCGAAGAGAAGCAACAAAACCGGAAAACTCGGCAACCACCGGATTGTTGTTCTCCCATAAAGGGCTGGCCCAGGCCAAGGCCTTGTCCGAGAGCAGCGAGATCAAGAAGCCCACCTTTGATCTCTCAGTGGGAAAGGCATGTGGCAGCAACTCGAAATAAATGCCCACCTGGTTAAGGAAACCTCGGCACTGAGTTGGCTCTCCCCCAAAGCGCTGTGGAAGAGGGGCAGAACCGGTCATACCCCGAAACACCGCAGGCGCAACAACAGGTGTCGGGGTAGACTCTGGCGCAACAACCGGAGCGGCAGTAGGAGCGAGCCCAGGAGCGACAACCGACCCATCGGCAACGGGAGCGAAATGAGCCGTGCGTTCAAGCAGGGTTTGCAACGCCACAGCGAACCGACCCAACAGGTGATCCTGCTGATCAAGTCTGGCAACCAGCGTGGGTAGCGAGGATGGCCCTGTACCGTCAGAATTCATGGCTTGGTCCTAATGTCACGGAACCATGAACCAGACGTACAACAAGAGATAAGTGGAAATAAGAAGGCTTTATTGAAAATAAAGCTGTAAAGCAAAGTCCAAACGGATGGTGAAACCGAGCAGAGTCTTTGCGAAGCCAGAGGTCAGGAACCAGAAGGGTAGTCAGACGAAGCCAGGATCAGGAACCAGCAGGGTAGTCAGACGAAGCCAGGATCAGGAACCAGCAGGGTAGTCAGACGAAGCCAGGATCAGGAACCAGAAGCAGCAGCAGTCTTAGAAGCATGTGAACACAAGAGGACCAAGCAAGGAACTGAAGCCACAGACCTCCTATATATATGAGCTAGGCATCCAGCTCCTCCCAGTGGGAAGGAGGAGCCGCAGGGTGGAAGGCTACAAGAAACCCAGAAACCAAGATGGCCGCCAGCACATGTCAAACGAAGGAGAACAGCAAGAAGGTAAGACCATGACAGTGCTGAGGTAAACCTCTCTTTTAGAGAGGAAAAAGCAACTTTAGCGGCATCAGACCATTTAGAAAAATCTGTCCCCTTCCTAGTCATGTCAGTAGGGGGTTTTACAATAAGTGAATAATTTTTGATGAATTTCCTATAGAAATTTGCGAAGCCCAAGAACCGTTGTAGTGCTTTGAGGTTCTCAGGAAGATCCCAATCTAAAATTGCCTGGACCTTCCTAGGATCCATACGGAAACCTGAAGCAGATAAAAAATAACCTAGGAATTGTATCTCCTGAACAGCGAAGACACATTTTTCAATTTTAGCATATAATTTATTCGTCCGTAGGACCTGCAGTACTTGTCTGACATGCACCTCATGTGTTCTCAGATCAGACGAATAAATTAAAATATCATCTAGGTATTTTACCAGAAACCTGCCGATTAGATGACTAAAAATGTCATTAACGAAATGTTGAAAGACGGCAGGAGCATTGGTCAGACCGAAAGGCATAACTAGATTTTCATAATGCCCCTCAGGGGTGTTAAAAGCTGTCTTCCACTCACCCCCCTCCTTAATACGAATCAGATTGTAGGCCCCCCTAAGATCAAGTTTGGAGAACCACCTAGCACCCGCAATCTGGTTAAACAGGTCAGGAATGAGAGGAAGAGGGTATGGGTCTCGGATGGTTATCCGATTTAATTTGCAAAAATCTAGGCAAGGACGCAGGCCCCCATCTTTCTTTTTAACGAAGAAAAACCCTGCAGCCACGGGTGAAGAAGAGGGTCTGATGTGTCCCTTAGCCAAGCTCTCGGAGATATAATCTTTCATGGCTTGTCTCTCTGGACCTGAAAGATTATATAACCTGGTCTTGGGTAATTTTGCGCCGGGAATAAGGTTAACCGGGCAATCATAAGGACTATGAGGTGGTAACTTCTGACAACCCTTTTCAGAAAAAACGTCCTCAAAATCAGAAATAAATGTAGGTAGGGTAGTTATGGAGGCGACTAAGCAATTGCTATTTAAGCAATTTTCTCTGCACTGCTCACTCCACTCCAATATCTCCCTGGCCTGCCAATCCACCACTGGATTGTGCGCTACCAACCAGGGAAGACCCAGCACTACCGGAGTGGGAAGCCCCTCCAGAACATAACATGAAAGCATCTCGTTATGGTGGTCCCCTACCCGAAGATGTAAATTATGAACAATGTGGGTGAGGTTTCTCTGAGACAGAGGAGCAGAATCAATAGCGAATATGGGAATAGGTCTCTGTAGCGTACAGAGAGACAAACCCATAGTGCGGGCAAAATGGGCATCTATCAAATTTACCCCTGCTCCACTGTCTAGAAAGAAAGAAATAGTCTCCGTCTTATCACCAAAAACAATAACCGCTGGCAACACAAATTGCGATGTACGTATGGAGGAAACGTATACTTCCCGGCTGACATCCTCCACACAGCCTGGGGTTAGTAGTTTTCCGATGGTCTTTTGTTTCTGAGGAAAGAAGGACAGACATTAAAGAAATGACCCCTCTCCCCACAAAAAAAAAAAACCCACGCCTACGGCGAGCCTCAGGAGGACGGACCTGACGAGTAGTTCCTCCTAGCTGCATATGCTCGTCTAAGTCCGTACAGACTAACTGCTGCTTGGGAGGGGTTACCAATGGCTCCGGTTTTTTCAACCTGTCCCTAAGGTGTCTATCTATTCGGATAGAAAGGGACATAACCGCATCAAGGGAAAAGGGGGTCTCATATAATGCAAGCGCATCCTTAACCCTTTTGGATAACCCAGAGCAGAACTGACTCCTGAGAGCCGGGTCGTTCCATTGGGTATCCGTAGCCCACCTACGGAAGTCAGAGCAATACTCCTCTACCGGCCGCTCTCCTTGTAGGAGTCTCCGTAATCTTGATTCAGCCAGTGCGACTCGGTCAGGGTCGTCATATATGAGACCCAAGGCCCCGAAAAACACATCCACTGACCGAAGAGCCTGGGAATCAGTAGGTAAAGAGAACGCCCAGGACTGCGGGTCCCCCTGCAGCAGGGAAATAACAACCCCCACCCGCTGTTCTTCATTACCAGAGGAGTAAGGGCGCAGTTTAAAGTATAATTTACAGGCCTCACGGAATGTCAAAAACTTGTCCCTTCCCCCAGAAAATCTGTCAGGGAGAGGGACCTTGGGTTCCGCAACAACCTGGTTACCAGTAGCAACCGCTGGGCTTGCGGTCTGTTGTAATTGCTGCTGTTGCTGGAGGACCGACGCCTTCAATCCTGCCACCTCCAAAGACAGGCCATGAAATTGTTTGGACAGAGCAGCAATTTGATCCATACTGGATTCTAAGTAGGTAAAAAAAAATATATATTTTTTTTTTACCTACACAAAATAAGGGCCAGATATAATGTAATGACCGGCGTCACGCACAGGGAGGGAAAAGGGAAAGCCCTGCCCAAGGGAGAGGGTAAGGTGGTGACCCCTGACTCACCTTGCGGCTGGCACCTGACTGCCCTGACGTCCCTAGACGGGTTCCTCACCCGTGCGGCGATCACGTGCCTAAACCCTGGCTTTCCCTAAAATGAGCCCTAGATAGTGAACGGGCCGGTGGGATCGCTAGTCCGCACCACTGACACTAAGAGGGAAACACCAGGGAGAGGACAGACAATACAGACAAACACATACACCCAGGTGGGCGACCACAGCAGACCACAAAGGTCCAACAGGGATCCGGAGGGTAGCGTTCTGGACCAACAACCAGAGAACGCAGCAACACAGCTCCAGAGGGTCAGAATAGATGTCCAGGCAGGAAGCTCTATATCTGGCAACCAGAGAAGTGTGAGAGGGGAATATAAGGAGGTTGGGAGTGCTGGACAAGGAACAGCTGAGGAGAAGGAGCTACGGATCCCTGAGTGAGCCAAAAGGGTTTGCAAAGCAAACCCAGAAAGCTACCATAAGGAAACAGCCCTATCTTACATAGAGCGCGCAGCCAACCGCTGCGACTTCCTGACCCTGGGTATAACGGAGTCAGGCGTGGTTCTTGGCACCCTCGTGACACTATATGGGGTGATCAGGGGTTAATAAAGGGTTAATAAGTGACGGGGGGGGGGGGGGTGTAGTGTAGTGTGGTGATTGGTGCTACTTACAGAGCTGCCTGTGTCCTCTGGTGGTCGATTTAAGCTAAAGGAACCACCAGAGGACCAGGTAGCAGGTATATTAGATGCTGTTAACAAAACAGCGTCTAATATACCTTTTTGGGGTTAAAAAAATCGCATCTACAGCCTGCCAGCGAATGATCGCTGCTGGCAGGCTGTAGATCAACTTCTCAGCTGTGTGTCGCTGTGAACGCGCGTGCGCATGTGCGCGCGCGTTCACGCAAAATCTCGGCTCTCGCGAGATGACTCGTATATGCGTCCAGGAGGAATAACCCGGCCGCCCGCAGGACGCATCCCTGCGTTAGGCGGTTGGGAGGTGGTTAAATTGGCGTGTCATCAGCCCCACGTAGATTTTGTCACACGGGCATAGGGCCCAGTATATCACCCCAGTGGTAGCACAGTCAATTGGGTAAGTAATCCGGTATTCCTTTCTGTGTGCGGTGTCCCAAAAAATGTCTGTCCTATACATATTTCAACAAGCAACACATTTCCAGCATGGTTTATTGCCCCATTCGGGGCCCTTGGACCCGAAGAGTCCAGGTTGTCTCACAATGTGATGGCTTCGTACCAGATGGTCCTTGAGATTTTTGGACCGTCTAAATGTTAGACGTGGGCGGACCGACATTGTCGGTCCCAGCTGTGAGTCCCCACGCAATATTCCCCAATATTTAGATAGTACCTCACCTATTTCGGTGTAGTTATTGTTGTATGTCGTGATAAATCGTATCTCATCAGGTGCGTCCCGCCGTACTCGTGGTTGTAGGAGTTCAGGGCGCTTGGCCTGACGTGCTCGACGATATGCCCTCTCAATCGGCCGTCTTGTATACTCTATCTGCTGAAACCTCTTCCACAGGTCGTCAGCCTGAATTTCAAATAATCAGTGGAACAGATTCTTCTTGCCCGCAGGAACTGGCCGACAGGAATACTGTTGATCAGATTCCTCGGGTGAGAGGACTGAGCTAACAGAAGGGAATTAACCGAGGTATGTTTCCTAAATAGATCTGAAGTGATCTTCCCATCAGCATCCACCCGTAATTTCACATCCAAGAAGTCAATCTCTGTCCTACTGCATGTGTAAGTAAGTCGGATATTCAGCTGGTTTTTATTCAGCTCATCCACAAACATTTTGAATTCCTCACTGGAACCCTGCCAGATGATAAGCAGGTCATCAATGTATCTTCCCCAGTACTGGACCTTCATCCCCAGAGAAGACACACTGGTTTGTAGGATCTCTATCTCCCACAGCCCCAGGAACAAATTAGCGTATGAGGGCGCACAAGACGCCCCCATTGCTGTCCCCCGGAGCTGTAGGAAAAAGAGACCCCCAAATGTGAAAAAGTTGTGGGTAAGCACAAACTCTAACAGGGTCATATTCAACTTACATTTCTTTGCTTCCAAGTTGGAGCTATGTAAAAAGAACTCTGCCTTGAGCCCATCCAAATGCTTAATAGATGTATACAGTGACTCAACGTCGCATGTCGCCAGCAACATATCGGGGTCCAGGTGTAGATCTTCGACCTTTCCGAGAACATCTATGGTATCCTTCAAGTGTGACGGTAGCTCTTCAACCAGCGGGTGTAAGAAGGAGTCGATGTACTTGCATACTACCTCATTTAGACTGTTAGTTCCCGACACAATCGGGCGTCCCAGGGGTTCTCGCAGATCTTTATGCACCTTGGGAAGAAGGTATAGGGTGGGAATTACCGGATATTCTTGCAACAGATAAGACGCCTGTTTAGCCGAAATTACCCCTTCCAAGACTGCCCCATTCAGTATGCTGCTTAACTCATCAGTGTATTTAATAGTGGGATTGAAGGTCAATTTGATATAACATTCCTTGTCATGCAGCTGCCCCCAGGCCTCCCTTTCATACATGGTGCGGGGCCAGATGACAATGTTGCCCCCCTTATCGGCCCCTTTGATCACCACATCATTCCAGGTCTTCATTTCTTTCAAGGCGGACCTTTCCCCCTTGGTGCAGTTATCAATTGCATTGGATGCCGGAATCTTGGATGCCGGAACGACAGTGGGGGAAATTTCTAAGATTTGGGACATAGTTTCTTGGGAAACTCACCCGTTTCTGCAGATACTTCTTGCTCCTCCAATAGGGAAGTTAACATGGCCAATGCCTCCTGCTCCTGCGGGGTTGGAAAATTGGGGTCCGGCATCTGATAAGGCTACTTTCACACGAGCGTTCGGGTGTCCGCTCGTGAGCTCCGTTTGAAGGGGCTCATGAGCGGCCCCGAACGCATCCTTCTGGCCCTAATGCATTCTCAGTGGAGGTGGATCCACTGAGAATGCATCTGCCTGCCAGCGCTCAGCCTCCGCTCCGCTCAGTGAGCGGACACCTGAACGCTGCTTGCAGCGTTCGGGTGTCCGCCTGGCCGTGCGGAGGCGAGCGGATCCGTCCAGACTTATAATGGAAGTCAATGGGGACGGATCCGCTTGAAGATGACACTATATGGCTCAATCTTCAAGCGGATCCGTTCCCCATTGACTTTCAATGTAAAGTCTGAACGGATCCGCTCAGGCTACTTTCTGACTTAGAAAATTTTCTAAGTTATAATGCAGACGGATCCGTTCTGAACGGATGCAAACGTCTGCATTATCGGAGCGGATTCGTCTGATGAAACATCAGACGGACCCGCTCCGAACGCTAGTGTGAAAGTAGCCTAAAATAACTTCTTTAAAACCAGCTTGCATGCAAACAGATGCACATCTCTCACTGTCAAAAACAAATCAAAATCACTGCTAGGAGAAAAGGAAAGACCCTACTCCAGGATAGATTTTTGATCATCCGTAAGTATACGGGTGGACAGATTAATTACCTTTAATGTTCCATACGTCCCATCCGTTCGTCTCTTTCCTGTCCGCACCCAGGGATTCGCCTACTTCTGTTTATTAGATCTGTGGGGGTATCTCCTAGAGTCCAAGACCCCAGAGCTACCATCCTCACTTCTTGACGTAATATAGGTTATAGATGCCGATCTCAATCTTGCACCAGGGTCTCTGTGCTTCCAACGATATACCCTATTCATCTCAACATCTAAGCGATCCCTCTGTAGTTTTTTCATCTTAGTAGTTTTAATTTGCTCCTTCTATTTGACGAATAGTGCATCCACCTCTTTTCTAAAGGCTTCCAATTCACTTGTAGACATTTTTTGGGATAATGATTCCACTTCCCCAATTTCACCTTCAAGCTGGGATAGGGTTTTAGTATTAAGTTCAATAATAAGCTGCATTTGGCTGCGTGAGCAGCCATCACAGGTTGTCTCCCATTTAGCACAGAACTCTTTATCCTCCCAGCCTTAGGAGGGGAATGTCTGTACCCTCAAACCCCTCGGAATTAGTGATTTGAAAATATACTGTTCCAATGTGGCCTTGTTCCACCACGTTCTAATACGTTTGTGCAATAGACTCTTGAACCTTATCTTGAGCTCCCTCGCGCTCCGTTGACCAGGATCCTCCACACCACCTGGACCCCGATATGTTGCTGGCGACATGCGACGTTGAGTCGCTGTATACATCTATTAAGCATTCGGATGGGCTCAAGGCAGCTGAGTTCTTTTTACACAGCTCCAACTTATCAGAAATTGCACAAAAATCTTTGCATAGTAAATATAAATAAACTATTGACAATGTAAAATACACAAGCAATGGTAAGTGGAGACAAATGTGAGGATAATATTTTATTTTATTTTATTTAATTTTTTATTTTTTTGCTCTGACGCTGCGGTCATGTGCTGCGTCACGTGATCGCCGTGTCAGCTTTGCCCCGCCCCCTTTTTTTTTATTTCTTTGCTCGGACGCTGCGGTCATGTGCTGTGGTCATGTGCTGAGTCATGTGACCGCTGTGTCAGCTTCGTTCCGCCCCTATTCTGGGCACTGATTGGTCCACCAGACCTAAAGCTCCATGAATACTGATGGAGGTGTTACCTAAGTTTTTAATTAATCCTTTCACACACCTGTGTGGGCAGTATATTAGGGGAGTGTTTGTTCATTGTTTCACATCCCCAGAAGAAGCCAGATTGACTGGCGAAACGTCGTTGGGTCAGGAGGTGGCTGAGAGATCGACACACCACTCAGGGTATGCTTATCCTTTTCTTTTAATCACCAAGTCTGTTTATCCTCACATTTGTCTCCACTTGACATTGCTTGGGGCTTATTGTCTTGAGGTGTCTTGGTGACTAGCATCTGATTATCATAATATATTTTTCCCTGACTCCTGGTGTGCTGACCTCCCAGCCCCTCCTTTGGTCCTATTCCTCTCCCTTGTGTTCCACCTTTGTGCTGCCTTTTTTTATCTTCATGTATGTATTTTACATTGTCAATCAAGTTTATTTATATTTACTTTCATTTTACACAGCTCCAACTTGGAAGCAAAGAAATGTAAGTTGATTATGACCCTGTTGGAGTTTGTGCTTACCCGCAACTTTTTCACATTTGGGGGTCTCTTTTTCCTACAGCTCCGGGGGACAGCGATGGGGGCGTCTTGTGTGCCCTCATATGCTAATTTTTTCCTGCGGCTGTGGGAGAGAGAGAGAGAGATCCTACAAACCAGTGTGTCTTCTCTGGGGCTGAAGGTTCAGTACTCGGGAAGATACATTGATGACCTGCTTATCATCTGGTAGGGTTCCAGTGAGGAATTCAAAATGTTTGTGGATGAGCTGAATAATAACCAGCTGAATATCCGACTTACTTACACATGCAGTAGGACAGAGATTGACTTCTTGGATGTGAAATTACGGGTGGATGCTGATGGGAAGATCACTTCAGATCTATTTAGGAAGCATACGTCGGTTAATTCCCTTCTGTTAGCTCAGTCCTCTCACCCGAGGAATCTGATCAACAGTATTCCTGTCGGCCAGTTCCTGCGGGCAAGAAGAATCTGTTCCACTGAATATTTATTTGAAATTCAGGCTGACGACCTGCGGAAGAGATTTCAGCAGAGAGAGTATACAAGACGGCCGATTGAGAGGGCATATCGCCGAGCCCTGAACTCCTACAACCACGAGTACGGCGGGACGCACCTGACGAGATACGATTTATCACAATGTACAACAATAACTGCACCGAAATAGGTGAGGTACTATCTAAATATTGGGGAATATTGCATGGGGACTCACAGCTGGGACCGACAATGTCGGTCCGCCCACGTCTAACATTTAGACGGTCCAAAAATCTCAAGGACCATCTGGTACGAAGCCATCACATTGTGAGACAACCTGGACTCTTCGGGTCCAAGGGCCCCAAATGGGGCAATAAACCATACAGGAAATGTGTTGCTTGTTGCAATATGGATAGGACAGACATTTTTGGGGACACCGCACACAGAAAGGAATACCGGATTACTTACCCAATTGACTGTGCTACCACTGGGGTGATATACTGGGCCCTATGCCCATGTGACAAAATCTACGTGGGGCTGATTACACGCCAACTTAAAAAACGTATTCGGGAACATGTACTGGCGATTACAGCTGCAGCTGATATTACGGATAATGATCTCCTTGCGACGATACCAAGACACTTTAAGGAGGTACATGGCTGCAATGGCTCCTTGCTGAGGTTTAGGGGCATTGACCACGTCAGGATATCCCCTAGGGGGGGAAATTGGAAGAGGATTATTGCCCAATGGGAATCTCGATGGATCATTACTAGAGTTGAGCGAACACCTGGATGTTCGGGTTCGAGAAGTTCGGCCGAACTTCCCGGAAATGTTCGGGTTCGGGATCCGAACCCGAACCGAACTTCGTCCCGAACCCGAACCCCATTTAAGTCAATGGGGACCCGAACTTTTGGGCACTAAAAAGGCTGTAAAACAGCCCAGGAAAGAGCTAGAGGGCTGCAAAAGGCAGCAACATGTAGGTAAATCCCCTGCAAACAAATGTGGATAGGGAAATGAATTAAAATTAAAATTAAAAAAATAAAAATGACCCAATATCAATTGGACAGAGGTCCCATAGCAGAGAATCTGGCTTCACATCAGCAGAGAATCAGTCTCTTCATGCCATAGCAAAGAATCTGGCTTCATGTCAGCAGAGAATCAGTCTCTTCATGCCATAGCAGAGAATCTGGCTTCATGTCACCCACCACTGGAACAGGCCACTGTCACACATTTAGGCCCAGGCACCCAGGCAGAGGAGAGAGGTCCCGTAACAGAGAATCTGGCCTTATGTCAGCGCAGAATCTGTCTTCATGTCATAGCAGAGAATCAGGCTTCACGTCACCCACCACTGGAACAGGCTACTGTCACACATTTAGGCCCAGGCACCCAGGCAGAGGAGAGAGGTCCCGTAACAGAGAATCTGGCCTTATATCAGCACAGAATCTGTCTTCATGTCATAGCAGAGAATCAGGCTTCACGTCACCCACCACTGGAACAGGCCACTATCACACATTTAGGCCCAGGCACCCAGGCAGAGGAGAGAGGTCCCGTAACAGAGAATCTGGCCTTATGTCAGCACAGAATCTGTCTTCATGTCATAGCAGAGAATCAGGCTTCACGTCACCCACCACTGGAACAGGCCACTGTCACACATTTAGGCCCAGGCACCCAGGCAGAGGAGAGAGGTCCCGTAAGAGAGAATCTGGCCTTATGTCAGCACAGAATCTGTCTTCATGTCATAGCAGAGAATCAGGCTTCACGTCACCCACCACTGGAACAGGCCACTGTCACACATTTAGGCCCAGGCACCCAGGCAGAGGAGAGAGGTCCCGTAACAGAGAATCTGGCCTTATGTCAGCACAGAATCTGTCTTCATGTCATAGCAGAGAATCAGGCTTCACGTCACCCACCACTGGAACAGGCCACTGTCACACATTTAGGCCCAGGCACCCAGGCAGAGGAGAGAGGTCCCGTAACAGAGAATCTGGCCTTATGTCAGCACAGAAGTTGTCTTCATGTCATAGCAGAGAATCAGGCATCATGTCACCCACCACTGGAACAGGCCACTGTCACACATTTAGGCCCAGGCACCCAGGCAGAGGAGAGAGGTCCCGTAACAGAGAATCTGGCCTTATGTCAGCGCAGAATCTGTCTTCATGTCATAGCAGAGAATCAGGCTTCACGTCACCCACCACTGGAACAGGCCACTGTCACACATTTAGGCCCAGGCACCCAGGCAGAGGAGAGAGGTCCCGTAACAGAGAATCTGGCCTTATGTCAGTGCAGAATCTGTCTTCATGTCATAGCAGAGAATCAGGCTTCACGTCACCCACCACTGGAACAGGCCACTGTCACACATTTAGGCCCAGGCACCCAGGCAGAGGAGAGAGGTCCCGTAACAGAGAATCTGGCCTTATATCAGCACAGAATCTGTCTTCATGTCATAGCAGAAAATCAGGCTTCACGTCACCCACCACTGGAACAGGCCACTGTCACACATTTAGGCCCAGGCACCCAGGCAGAGGAGAGAGTTCCCGTAACAGAGAATCTGGCCTTATGTCAGCACAGAATCTGTCTTCATGTCATAGCAGAGAATCAGGCTTCACGTCACCCACCACTGGAAGAGGCCACTGTCACACATTTAGGCCCAGGCACCCAGGCAGAAGAGAGAGGTCCCGTAACAGAGAATCTGGCCTTATGTCAGCGCAGAATCTGTCTTCATGTCATAGCAGAGAATCAGGCTTCACGTCACCCACCACTGGAACAGGCCACTGTCACACATTTAGGCCCAGGCACCCAGGCAGAGGAGAGAGGTCCCGTAACAGAGAATCTGGCCTTATGTCAGCGCAGAATCTGTCTTCATGTCATAGCAGAGAATCAGGCTTCACGTCACCCACCACTGGAACAGGACACTGTCACATATTTAGGCCCAGGCACCCAGGCAGAGGAGAGAGGTCGCGTAACAGAGAATCTGGCTTCATGTCAGCACAGAATAAGTCTTCATGTCATAGCAGAGAATCAGGCTTCACGTCACCCACCACTGGAACAGGCCACTGTCACACATTTAGGCCCCAGCACCCAGACAGAGGAGAGGTTCATTCAACTTTGGGTTGCCCCGCAATATAATGGTAAAATGAAATTAAAAATAGTATTGAATGAGGAAGTGCCCTGGAGTAGAATAATATATTGTTAAGGGGAGGTAGTTAATATCTAATCTGCACAAGGGATGGACAGGTCCTGTGGGATCCATGCCTGGTTCATTTTTATGAACGTCAGCTTGTCCACATTGGCTGTAGACAGGCGGCTGTGTTTGTCTGTAATGACGCCCCCTGCCGTGCTGAATACACGTTCAGACAAAACGCTGGCCGCCGGGCAGGCCAGCACCTCCAAGGCATAAAAGGCTAGCTCTGGCCAGGTGGACAATTTGGAGACCCAGAAGTTGAATGGGGCCGAACCATCAGTCAGTACGTGGAGGGGTGTGCACAGGTACTGTTCCACCATGTTAGTGAAATGTTGCCTCCTGCTAACACGTTCCGTATCAGGTGGTGGTGCAGTTAGCTGTGGCATGTTGACAAAACTTTTCCACATCTCTGCCATGCTAACCCTGCCCTCAGAGGAGCTGGCAGTGACACAGCTGCGTTGGCGACCTCTTGATCCTCCTCTGCCTTCGCCTTGGGCTTCCACTGGCTCCCCTGTGACATTTGGGAATGCTCTCAGTAGCGCATCTACCAACGTGCGCTTGTACTCGCGCATCTTCCTATCACTCTCCAGTGTAGGAAGTAAGGTGGGCACATTGTCTTTGTACCGGGGATCCAGCAGGGTGGCAACCCAGTAGTCCGCACACGTTAAAATGTGGGCAACTCTGCTGTCGTTGCGCAGGCACTGCAGCATGTAGTCGCTCATGTGTGCCAGGCTGCCCAGAGGTAAGGACAAGCTGTCCTCTGTGGGAGGCGTATCGTCATCGTCCTGAGTTTCCCCCCAGCCACGCACCAGTGATGGGCCCGAGCTGCTTTGGGTGCCACCCCGCTGTGAACATGCTTCATCCTCATCCTCCTCCACCTCCTCCTCATCCTCGTCCTCCTCGTCCTCCAGTAGTGGGCCCTGTCTGGCCACATTTGTACCTGGACTCTGGTGTTGCAAAAAACCTCCCTCTGAGTCACTTCGAAGAGACTGGCCTGAAAGTGCTAAAAATGACCCCTCTTCCTCCTCTTCCTCCTGGGCCACCTCCTCTTCCATCATCGCCCTAAGTGTTTTCTCAAGGAGACATAGAAGTGGTATTGTAACGCTGATAACGGCGTCATCGCCACTGGCCATGTTGGTGGAGTGCTCGAAACAACGCAACAGGGCACACAGGTCTCGCATGGAGGCCCAGTCATTGCTGGTGAAGTGTGTCTGATCCGCAGTGCGACTGACCCGTGCGTGCTGCAGCTGAAACTCCACTATGGCCTGCTGCTGCTCGCACAGCATATGCAAGGTGGTGTTCCACCTGGTGGGCACGTCGCATATGAGGCGGCGAGCGGGAAGGCCGAAGTTACGCTGTAGCGCAGACAGGCGAGCAGCGGCAGGGTGTGAACGCCGGAAGCGCGAACAGACGGCCCGCACTTTATGCAGCAGCTCTGACATGTCGGGGTAGTTGCGAATGAACTTCTGCACCACCAAATTCAGCACATGCGCCAGGCAAGGGATGTGCGTCAAACCGGCTAGTCCCAGAGCTGCAACGAGATTTCGCCCATTATCGCACACCACCAGGCCGGGCTTGAGGCTCACCGGCAGCAACCACTCGTCGGTCTGTTGTTCTATACCCCGCCACAACTCCTGTGCGGTGTGGGGCCTGTCCCCCAAACATATGAGTTTCAGAATGGCCTGCTGACGTTTACCCCGGGCTGTGCTGAAGTTGGTGGTGAAGGTGTGTGGCTGACTGGATGAGCAGGTGGAAGAAGAGGAGGAGGAAGCTGAGTAGGAGGAGGAGGAGACAGAAGGCAAAGAATGTTGCCCTGCGATCCTTGGCGGCGGAAGGACGTGCGCCAAACAGCTCTCCGCCTGGGGCCCAGCCGCCACTACATTTACCCAGTGTGCAGTTAGGGAGATATAGCGTCCCTGGCCGTGCTTACTGGTCCACGTATCTGTGGTTAGGTGGACCTTGCCACAGATGGCGTTGCGCAGTGCACACTTGATTTTATCGGACACTTGTTTGTGCAGGGAAGGCACGGCTCTCTTGGAGAAGTAGTGGCGGCTGGGAACAACATACTGTGGGACAGCAAGTGACATGAGCTGTTTGAAGCTGTGTGTGTCCACCAGCCTAAATGACAGCATTTCATAGGCCAGTAGTTTAGAAATGCTGGCATTCAGGGCCAGGGATCGAGGGTGGCTAGGTGGGAATTTACGCTTTCTCTCAAATGTTTGTGAGATGGAGAGCTGAACGCTGCCGTGTGACATGGTTGAGATGCTTGGTGACACAGGTGGTGGTGTTGGTGGTACATCCCATGTTTGCTGGGCGGCAGGTGCCAACGTTCCTCCAGAGGCAGAGGAAGAGGCCGAGGCGGCGGCAGCAGCAGAGGAAGAGGCCGAGGCGGCGGCAGCAGCAGAAGAGGCCGAGGCGGAAGTGACTTCCTTGTTTTTAAGGTGTTTACTCCACTGCAGTTCATGCTTTGCATGCAGGTGCCTGGTCATGCAGGTTGTGCTAAGGTTCAGAACGTTAATGCCTCGCTTCAGGCTCTGATGGCACAGCGTGCAAACCACTCGGGTCTTGTCGTCATCACAGTGTTTGAAGTGCCATGCCAGGGAACTCCTTGAAGCTGCCTTTGGGGTGCTCGGTCCCAGATGGCGGCGGTCAGTAGCAGGCGGAGTCTCTTGGCGGTGGGTGTTCTGATTTTGCCCACTGCTCCCTCTTTTGCTACGCTGTTGGCTCGGTCTCACCACTGCCTCTTCCTCCGAACTGTGAAAGTCAGTGGCACGACCTTCATTCCATGTGGGGTCTAGGACCTCATCGTCCCCTGCATCGTCTTCCACCCAGTCTTGATCCCTGACCTCCTGTTCAGTCTGCACACTGCAGAAAGACGCAGCAGTTGGCACCTGTGTTTCGTCATCATCAGAGACGTGCTGAGGTGGTATTCCCATGTCCTCATCATCAGGAAAAATAAGTGGTTGTGCGTTAGTGCATTCTATCTCTTCCACCCCTGGGGAAGGGCTAGGTGGATGCCCTTGGGAAACCCTGGCAGCAGAGTCTTCAAACAGCATAAGAGACTGCTGCATAACTTGAGGCTCAGACAGTTTCCCTGATATGCATGGGGGTGATGTGACAGACCGATGGGCTTGGTTTTCATGCGCCATCTGTGCGCTTTCTGCAGAAGACTGGGTGGGAGATAATGTGAACGTGCTGGATGCACTGTCGGCCACCCAATTGACTAATGCCTGTACCTGCTCAGGCCTTACCATCCTTAGAACGGCATTGGGCCCCACCAAATATCGCTGTAAATTCTGCTGGCTACTGGGACCTGAGGTAGTTGGTTCACTAGGACGTGTGACTGTGGCAGAACGGCCACGTCTTTTCCAAGCACCAGAGGGTCCATTAACACCACCACGACCATGTCCACGTCCGCGTCCGCGTCCTTTATTAGATGTTTTCCTCATTGTTCCCGTTCACCACAATTTTGAGAATGGCAAATTTGGGAATAGTTTTTCAACCCAGAACAAAAAATGTGCTTTAACGGTCACTACAAATAACTTGACCCGATAAAACAGTACAGATTTGGTTGAATAGAAATGTCAGGCCTGTTTTTTTTTTGCGCTATGTGACAGGTATAGGTTTAATCACAGAATTAGACTTCTATCTGCACGGTAGCGTGTGTCTTAGGTTTTTCTGAATGACACTATCAGCACCTTCAATGTAAGATATCATTTTTGGGATAGATTTCAAGTAGGCCTCAAATACCAGAAACTAGTTATTTTGAGAATGGCAAATTTGGGAATAGTTTTTCAACCCAGAACAAAAAGTCTGCTTTTACGGTCACTACAAATAACTTGACCAGCTAAAACAGTACAGATTTGGTTGAATAGAAATGTCAGGCCTGTTTTTTTTTTTGCGCTATGTGACAGGTATAGGTTTAATCACAGAATCAGACTTCTATCTGCACGGTAGCGTGTGTCTTAGGTTTTTCTGAATGACACTATCAGCACCTTCAATGTAAGATATCCTTTTTGGGATAGATTTCAAGTAGGCCTCATATCCCAGAAACTAGTTATTTTGAGAATGGCAAATTTGGGAATTGTTTTTCAACCCAGAACAAAAAGTCTGCTTTTACGGTCACTACAAATAACTTGACCAGCTAAAACAGTACAGATTTGGTTGAATAGAAATGTCGAGCCTGTTTTTTTTTGCGCTATGTGACAGGTATAGGTTTAATTACAGAATCAGACTTCTATCTGCACGGTAGCGTGTGTCTTAGGTTTTTCTGAATGACACTATCCGCACCTTCAATGTAAGATATCCTTTTTGGGATAGATTTCAAATAGGCCTCATATACCAGAAACTAGTTATTTTGAGAATGGCAAAGTTGGGAATAGTTTTTCAACCCAGAACAAAAAGTCTGCTTTTACGGTCACTACAAATAACTTGACCAGCTAAAACACTACTGATTTGGTTGAATAGAAATGTCAGGCCTGTTTTTTTTTTTGCGCTATGTGACAGGTATAGGTTTAATCACAGAATTAGACTTCTATCTGCACGGTAGCGTGTGTCTTAGGTTTTTCTGAATGACACTATCACCACCTTCAATGTAAGATATCCTTTTTGGGATAGATTTCAAGTAGGCCTCATATACCAGAAACTAGTTATTTTGAGAATGGCAAATTTGGGAATTGTTTTTCAACCCAGAACAAAAAGTCTGCTTTTACGGTCACTACAAATAACTTGACCAGCTAAAACAGTACAGATTTGGTTGAATAGAAATGTCGAGCCTGTTTTTTTTTGCGCTATGTGACAGGTATAGGTTTAATTACAGAATCAGACTTCTATCTGCACGGTAGCGTGTGTCTTAGGTTTTTCTGAATGACACTATCCGCACCTTCAATGTAAGATATCCTTTTTGGGATAGATTTCAAGTAGGCCTCATATACCAGAAACTAGTTATTTTGAGAATGGCAAAGTTGGGAATAGTTTTTCAACCCAGAACAAAAAGTCTGCTTTTACGGTCACTACAAATAACTTGACCAGCTAAAACACTACTGATTTGGTTGAATAGAAATGTCAGGCCTGTTTTTTTTTTTGCGCTATGTGACAGGTATAGGTTTAATCACAGAATTAGACTTCTATCTGCACGGTAGCGTGTGTCTTAGGTTTTTCTGAATGACACTATCACCACCTTCAATGTAAGATATCCTTTTTGGGATAGATTTCAAGTAGGCCTCATATACCAGAAACTAGTTATTTTGAGAATGGCAAATTTGGGAATAGTTTTTCTACCCAGAACAAAAAGTCTGCTTTTACGGTCACTACAAATAACTTGACCAGCTAAAACAGTACAGATTTGGTTAAATAGAAATGTCAGGCCTGTTTTTTTTTTTGCGCTGTGTGACAGGTATAGGTTTAATCACAGAATCAGACTTCTATCTGCACGGTAGCGTGTGTCTTAGGTTTTTCTGAATGACACTATCAGCACCTTCAATGTAAGATATCCTTTTTGGGATAGATTTCAAGTAGGCCTCATATACCAGAAACTAGTTATTTTGAGAATGGCAAATTTGGGAATAGTTTTTCAACCCAGAACAAAAAGTCTGCTTTTACGGTCACTACAAATAACTTGACCAGCTAAAACAGTACAGATTTGGTTGAATAGAAATGTCAGGCCTGTTTTTTTTTTGCGCTGTGTGACAGGTATAGGTTTAATCACAGAATCAGACTTCTATCTGCACGGTAGCGTGTGTCTTAGGTTTTTCTGAATGACACTATCAGCACCTTCAATGTAAGATATCCTTTTTGGGATAGATTTCAAGTAGGCCTCATATACCAGAAACTAGTTATTTTGAGAATGGCAAATTTGGGAATAGTTTTTCAACCCAGAACAAAAAGTCTGCTTTTACGGTCACTACAAATAACTTGACCAGCTAAAACACTCCAGATTTGGTTGAATAGAAATGTCAGGTCTATTTTTTAGGCGCTGGGTGACAGGCTCAACTTGCCCCTGATGTAGTATATGGCCAAAAAATAACCACACTGTTGATGGTTAAACGCACTTGGGTGACACAGGCTCAGCCTGCACCAGATGTAGTATATGGCCAAAAAATAACCAGACTGTTGATGGTTAAATGCACTTCGGTGACACAGGCTCAGCCTGCAGCTGATGTAGTATATGGCCAAAAAATAACCAGACTGTTGATGGTTAAATGCACTTCGGTGACACAGGCTCAGCCTGCAGCTGATGTAGGATATAGCACAAAATAACCACACTATTGATGGTTAAATACACTTGGTGATAGCTTGTGCTGGCGCACCACAAGTCACAAAATGGCCGCCGATCACCCCAGAAAAAAAGTGATCTAAAAACGCTCTGGGCAGCCTCAAAAAAGTGAGCAAGTCAATATTAGCACTTCAATGATCCACAGCTGCAGATCGATCACAGAATGAAGTCGTTTGGAGAAGTTAATCTGCCTAATCTCGCCCTAACATCACAGCTGCAACCTCTCCCTATGCTTGAATCAGCAGAGTGACGTGCAGCGCAACGTGACCCAAGCTTATATAGAGGTTGGGTCACATGCTGCACTGGCCAATCACAGCCATGCCAATAGTAGGCAAGGCTGTGATGGCCTCTAGGGGCATGTAGTATGACGCTTGTTGATTGGCTGCTTTGCAGCCTTTCAAAAAGCGCCAAGAAAGCGACGAACACCGAACCCGAACCCGGACTTTTACGAAAATGTTCGGGTTCGGGTCCGTGTCACGGACACCCCAAAATTCGGTACGAACCCGAACTATACAGTTCGGGTTCGCTCATCCCTAATCTTTACCCTTAACTCCATCACACCATACGGACTTAATGATTATAAAAGCTTTGTGCCTTTCTTGCAGATTCCCTTGTGCTCCGCTTGCCGTGATCCTGACATTCACTAGGTAAGCTTTGGTTTTTAGCAGTATATGGTTTTTATTGCCTGTTTATCATGTTTTTATCACTTCTAGTGTTGTGTCTGGTTATCTGCCTGTGACCTTACCCCTTTTTCTGCTCAGTTTCTCCTAGACTCTGCGGATGATTTAGCGCGCTTTCTAAGCAGCACCATGGTGGTGTGGTGTTCCAACAGCGGACGGCCTGTGTGGAAACATAATTATGCACGGACATCTTATACTCATCTGGATGTAGGGTGCATCATGAATTCATGCATTCTGCATTGCTTAGTTTTTATGTAATTTATTGTTATGTTTGGACATTGTATTTGTGGACACGAACAAGTTGTATGCAACAAAGTATTGTATATTTAAAGATGTGCAATAATAGGATTGGGTCATTACTATCTTTATTTATTTTTTCTTGTTTCTTTGTCACATTAATTATGATCATTGGTGTATTTATTAATAAATTTATGAGGAGTGAGCGCTTCTCTCGTAATATGGCTGGGTAGGTTATACTACTCTCTTAATAAGGGTGCCGGACTGTTTGTGTCCATTTGTTTATGTGTGTGTATTTAAGAGAGTATAGGAGCTATACAGACATACGTGATCGTCTCCACCCACTTATTGGTCAGGTGGATACCGTTGCTCGGCGGCCGCGGTCGCCGCGTCCGGATCATGTGGTTACTGGGGGCGCGTCATCCTCGCTTCCGGCCTTGATGTCATATCCGGTTCGCTGCGCAGAGCTGGTGTGGCGCGGGTCGGGGGCGGGGTTGGGGCGTTCCTGTATCAGGTGGTCTGGTCGTATGCGCATGCTTGGCGGTGACATCACGCATGATGTCCGCTGTGTGTGTGCAATAGGATAGACGATAGCGCTTCTCAGGTGCAGGATGGGAGGGAGTTGATTGTTGTACCTGATTGGCTTATGCAGATAGGCTGGGTATAAAGGGTGGGTCATATGGCAGGTTCATTGTGCCCTGTGAAAAAGCTAGTGAGCGAAATCGACGTCAGGCCGTCCCTCCAGCCAGGTTAGTTATCTGCTATGTACTCAGTATGCTAATGTCGCTGCTTGTGTGTTGACACCGTGGGCAAGTTGTATCCTGTATAGTATTATGCTTTTTGGTCTTTTTAAGCCACCCAGGGTTGATATTTTTAGACCTGTGGTGTATTTGTGCACTTATTGATGAGACTGATACTTGAGCACATTGATTGTTCCATTCTTCTCTGATACAGTTTCCGGTGTACCACACAGGCAGCGGCAATTTTATGCAACAATTGTATTGATATACATACTGGCTTGGGGGGTTTCATCTACACTTCTCTGCATTTCCCTACTGGGTTTTAATCATTTATTAATTATTTATTTTGTTTGTATGCATATTTGTTTAATAAAGATTTGTATGAAAATTACCGTTGGTGTGTTTTACCTTTGTAGGAGTTTCATGTATCATACCATGTGTACGGAAAATGATAATGAAAGGAGTATCAAATATGTCATTTTATGAGACTCTGCTGCCTAATCCTGAAGACAACTCACATGAAGGATATAGAAAATATCTGGCAGTATACAGGAAAAAGGGCAAGGGTAAGAACCATATTATCTAAGAAATTTGGTTCTAAAAGGGGATTGAAGAGAAATGTGTCTCCATCTTGTCTTCTCTATATATGTAAAGAATTGTTGTAACATCTCACCCACGCACTGTTTCACCTCCACCCGCTGTGAGTTTAGTTTCGCTTATCTGTCCCAGGACAGATTCTGGGAATATCCTAGAACTAGAACAAACATTCTTGTCTTATTCAGGGTCATTCGGCACAACTGCGTACATTCTTATATGTGAGTGATTAAAACCTATTCTTTTTACTTACTGCACGTCCACATACCATAAAAGGATGTTCCGGTAATATCTATATGAGCACCAATGTTTATCTTTATGATTGGTTTAACGCTGTTGTTATGCAAACTTTTCTACTGCCTATATAAGGCTAAGCGATAGCATAATAAAGTTAGAGTGTTTCTCAGTGATACCTGTGTGTGTCTGTTATTGCCAACTGAGAAACATCTCTCCTGACGTCAGTGTCTCAAACCAAGGTTGTCGTATAGGTCCAGAAAGGTCCAAATCCTTTCAGTAGGCTCAGAAAACAACATTGAAAGTTGATAGAGAAGATATCCAAATGGATTGTGGACATCACGGGGACGTGCGATCAGACAAAAGTTATCTAGAGTCAACAAAGCGGCAGTAGGGCCTCTCCTGTCTAACATTTCCAAATCCTAAATACCCCAGTGCCATTCCCTATAATTTTTTATTAATCATTCCAATAACAGGGCATCTTAAGAGTCCTGTATTGTTATTTATCGTCACTACCTCCCCGAGTCGGGAGTGGGTAATTGCCGCGCACCCCCTCCTTTCCTTCAATTCTTCTGCTTTAATAATTTGTCCTACATTTCCGCTCGATCACAATTAAATTTCATCCTTTGATCTTACTTGGATGTGGTCTCTCTTTCTCACGCTCCCTCTCCCCTGATTCGCCGCTAACCGTGATCAACATGGTAGGCACAGAAAAGAACATCGAAAGTTGATAGAGCAGATATCAAATTGGATCGTGAACATCAAGGGTACGTGCGACATGGTGGGGCAGTATGTGTGCACATGCCTACACGAACTGACTGACAGGGGTCAGTCCCTGCACCTTCTGGGTCTCCAAATTGGGCACATGGCCTGAACTTGCCCTTTACGCCTTGGAGGTGCTGGCCTGCCCTGCAGCCAGTGTATTGTCTGAACGTGTGTTTAGTACGACTGGAGGGGGTTATCACTGGTTATATTTCCCAATGTTTTGGGGTGTACCCTAATTTAAAAAAATATAAATAAATTTAAAACCAAAAGCTGTGTAGGCTACCTCCTCCTCCACCACCGCCGCTTCCACCTACACCGCCACATCCACCGCCTCCTCAACCTCCTACTCCATATGGACCTCGTCCTCCTAGATCAAGATTATTATTTTTTATTTTTACGTATTTTATGTTATTTAAATTCATTTCCCTATCCACATTTGTTTGCAGAGCACTTGCCATGCTCTTAACCACATTTTTCTGTCATTTGCAGCCCTCTAGCCCTTTCCATGACATATTTACAGCCATTTTAGTGCTCAAAAGTTCGGGTCCCCATTGACTTCAATGGGGTTCAGGTTCGGGGTCAAGTTCAGGTTAAGATCTTTTTTGTGAAGTTTGGCCGAACCCGTCAAACCCGAACATCCAGGTGTCCGCTCAACTCTATCTAGTAGCATTAAAGGCAGAGCTTGGTAAGAGCTCATCTGCATACCCTCTTCACAAAAGCGTTTCAGTTTAATGTAGTTAGAACTTTAAAGGGGTTCACTATGATTTTGATATTGATAGGTCATTATTAGAGATAAGCAAATTTCTAATAAATTATGTTATAGTGTATAGTGGTATAGAACACTGTGCCTTGCAGAAAAATGCATAGGGAGTCTGCTGTGGTATTGAAAAAATACTGTGATTCAGTATGACACGCAGATGACAGGCGTCACTCTTAGAATCACTTCACAGTAAAGTATTTGGACAGTTATGGGGCCAAAACTGACCAAATAACTCAAGTGTGAACTCAGCCTTATGTAATGTCCTGGAGTGCTATTACCACTCTTTGGCACCTTGCTACCACTTCCTATAGGCTAAAATAAAGTGTCATCTAATGCAGTAGTGTATTTATCTTCACTGTGCATATTTATTCATGTAAAACTGTTATATTCATATAAATGCCTGGTCTACCACTAGGTGGCAGCAACATTTGGCAGTGCTAGTTCCAGGGAATGTACTGGATTGTCCATTCTCTCTCTCTCTCTAGAGGAAGAAGAAGGAGAGGAGGAGTTTAGTTAGTGAGTGAGTCAGTTGAGAGAAGTTCCTGTATGGGGAAGCAGCAGGCTCTTGTCCCTCCTGGACGAGCATGCAAGAAGTCAATCTAGCTTTCCCCCTCCTGGGGAGAGGTTGTGTGTGAGAGACTAGACGTACCCCTTCATGGGGAATGCAGCAGACCTGGTCCCTGCTGGACATTTTCTGTTAGTACTACGCTAGCCTTATCACTGGAGGTTGTGCAACACCAAGCTAAAGCTAGAGGTTGAGGTACTCTAAGCCAGGACAAGAAGTTCCTAGGATGATCTACAGTAAGAAACTGACTACTGACATAGCTGAGCGGAGAGAGCTACAGAGAGGATACAGCAGAGAGGAGTTTGTTGCAGAGACAAGCATTTGCCTGCTGAAACCTATTGATGACCAAGATAAAGTCTGGAAACTGTATGGAATACCATTTATGCCAGGTAAAGCAACTGTTCAACCATCTACAAAGCCTGGACTCAACTTTGTTCTACACCATCCAAGTTCACCTACCCCCTTTTTGCACTGCTTCAGACCACACCACGTCTGGGATCCACAAATATCCAGGTAGGAACACCGTGACACGTGTATATAACATCTACGGAGACTGTAGGCCACCCTGCACCACTCTGGCAATCCGACTCTGGGCACCAACATTACCATCTACAAAAGGATGCCTTGTGCTTCTGCTGCTTAACCACAGCTGGTGTCACATTTACTTGCTCTATAAGAGGGACATATTTTGTGGAAAACTTCCTAAGGGGCAAGGGATACCCCAGGCGTGGCCTAGTGGGACGTTTCACTTACAGTTCAATGTTAGCACCAGGTATAAAGAACTGTGCAGAGGCCCAAGATCCTACTATAGCGTGAAAGAGGGCACTTCTTTTACACCGTCGTCAGCTGATTCCACATAAATTTCTACAGAACCTGTTCTATTAAACGCTGATACAAGTAGAGCCCCCCTGACAGAGTGGAGAGGGTGTCAGCAGTAAGTTTGTGTTGACGTCACTGATTATTTTGCCCTTCCTCTGATCCATCAGGACAACAACTCCCAAAAAACGGATCCTGAATGTTGAGCATCTGCCTTCACTTGGTCAGCACTTGGTCAGTAATCCATCAGTAATGCTAAGGCCAACAAAAAAAAGAGGATCCAATAAAGAGATGTGAATAGAATATTTGTATGTCTTCTGTGTTTTGTACCCACTTCTGCTTTTGGCTACCAAGTCATAAGCCAATTCTGATGCAAAATAGGGACCATGTCATACAGGCCTTACAGCTGCTACATAGACAGGATCCGTTGTGTGTCTCATTTTTCCTTCCTTCTGACAGATCAGAAGAAGGGTCAAATAAATGGTGATGACAAAAAGGCAAAATAGTGGCCCCATCATGGAGTGGGGAGGGTAGGAACAGCATGAGAAGTCCACAGAGTAGCCCAGTGACAGAGTGTTGAGGTGGCAGCAGCATGAGGAGACCACAGAGTGGCCCAGTGTTGAGTCAGCATCAGCATGAGGAGACCACAGAGTGGTGAGGTGGGAGCAGCATGAAGAGACCACAGAGTGGCCCAGTGACAGAGTGCTGAGGTGGCAGTACCATGAGGAGACCACAGAGTGTTGAGTTGGCAGCAGCATGAGAAAACCACAGAGTGTCCCAGTGACAGAGTGTTTAGTTGGCAGCAGCATGAGGAGACCACAGAGTGGTGAGGTGGCAGCAGCATGAGGAGACCACAGAGTGGGGAGGTGGCAGCAGTATGAGAAGACCACAGAGTGGCCCAGTGACAGAGTAGGAGGGTGGGGGGCAATACCAGTACTAGCCGAAGGTGGTGGGTGGCAGTAGGAGCACCTGGCAGCATGTGTGTGGCATCAGGTGGGTGGCAGCATCAGAATAGTAGCTGAAGCAGGTAGCCAGAAGAAGCAGGTCTCTTTTGACAAAGTTTGGGTGTGGCACCATGGATGATCTAGTCTGATGAATCAAGCACTGGTGTGTGGAAATCCTGGCTGATATATGCCTGATTCATCTTCACAAAAGGTCAGTTTCTCTACATTTTAGGTGGACAGGCGAGTTCTCTTTGGGGTAACTATGGCCCCGGCCACACTAAACACTAGCTCTGATGCCACACTACTGGCTGGACAGGAAAGCTTGTCCAGGGCAAACTTGGCCAGTTGTGGCCACAAATCAAGTTTGGGTGCCCAGTAGTCCAGGGGATCTTCGATGTGGGGTGGCAGGGTGCAGTCCAAGTATGCCACAACCTGCTGGTTCAGGTTCTGCTCTATGCCTACCTGCTGCTGGTGGTGAGTAGTTTCTTCAGTAGGCGGGTGAAGAAAACTGCTCATCAGCGACTCTAGACTTAAGTTTCTGCTGATAGAGCCGGTACTGCTCCTGTCCCACACCCCCAAGCAGCCATGGCAATGGAACGTGAGCGCAGAGGACCCCCGGTCAGACCTGCATGAGGATGGGCGATGGCGCACATAGCCAGCGGCCAACTGACTACATAGGATGTCTCGATAGTAGTTCAGTTTGTCCTCACTCTCACTGGGTGGAAAAAAGGCCCACATTTTCGACCGGTAGCAAGGGTCTAACATGGTGGAGAGCTAGTAGTCATCCCTCTGCCGAATGGTGACAATTTGGCTGCCACTACACAAGCAACTGAGCATGCATCAGGCCATTTGTGCAAGTGACCCAGAAGAACTCTCCATCTCCACTGCATACTGCCACGGTGTGTCTGGGTTATCAGCCTCGCCTTACTCATCGCCCTTTAGATCCTCCGGCTTCTCTTGCTCCTCCTGCTACTCCTCTTCTGTCACCTGTGTAGAAAAACCACCCATTTCTCTACGCATTGCTTGTGCTCGAATGTCCTCCTCTTCCTCTAGTTCAGCCCCCACAGGGCTCATGTGGCCATGAGATGTAGGCCCACGTCTCCTGTCCACGGGCCAGCCAGATTTAGCAGCATCTGTTCTAGGACATAAAGCAGTGAAATGATGTTGTTCCTTCCGTCGTCCTAGCGACTGACAAATAAAGTGGCCTACTCAAAGGGCCCAAGCAAACGACAGGTGTCACACATGAGCTGCCACTGGCTAACATCAAAGTTACACAGGGGAGTACCTCTGTCAGCCTGTATCATCAAGAAATCGTTTATGGCCTTTCTCTGTTCATATAGTCGGTCCAACATATGGAGGGTGCAGTTCCAACGGGTGGAAACATTGCATATCAGCCTATGTTGGGGGATGCCCTTCTGCCGCTGCAGCTCAAGGAGGGTGTGCTTTGCGGTGTTTTAGTGGCTGAAGTGTATGCAAAGTTTCCTGGCCATTTTCAGGATGTCTTGCAGATGGCTGGAAGACTTCAGGAACCCCTTGTTGTGCTTTTTCATAAGTGTAAACAGTTATATCTACTTATTTTAGTTATAATGGATATTCATTGCCTTTAAGAGCAATGTTGATTTATATTCACTGTTTTGTATGGATTTTCATGTAGGCCAAAGTAAGTCCATGAGAAGATTACTGTGCTGTTCAAAAGCTAGTGTTATAGTAACAATATATTATACATTTAGAAAGTTAAAAGATACACCGCACCTGCAGATTCTGAGGCTTTATTGTTTTTCATATCTGAACATGAATTCCACAGTGTGAGAATTGTCTAGATGTTCCTCAAAGTATACATTCATGTATCAAAGTTTGTCCCTCGGCCCTGAGACAAGGCCTCTAGACGTCAGAGGTGTACTAGTGAAAATATCAGGCATGTATGAGTTAACCCTTAATGGTATGATGCCTATTGCTTACACAACAGCGCCACCAAGTGATATGAGCAGTTAATACTACATCAGTAGCAAAAGTGCATTCTGGGTAGTATTATAACGTCAGGCTCCTTATCAATGCACACACCCATCCAACAATGATTGGAAGTTCCAAACTCGGAGGGCGTGTTCATCTGATAAGTTTTGGGTTAAGAAACCAGTTACCAGGAAAAAAAAAGAAAGGAGAAAAAAAAACAAACACAAAGAAACATTTGGATTATAGATCTCTGGAAAATCATTTGGATTATCGGGAAAAACTCTTGAGAGCTGGCTGCCCCAAGACTCTGCACATCACTTGACCCTTGGGTAATGTATATTTTTGTTTTATGTAGTATTGATCTAAATTAATTGGCTTGATAATTAGCCAGATACCCGCTCATTTGCGGATGTGTAACGTTAGTTGCTACATCAATATTGTCTCTGATTTCAGTTACGATGCATATAACTGAATAAAGGAGATAATATTGGAGAAACTCTCTGTTGGGAATCTTAGTATTCCCTAGTTTGACATCAAGCCAATAATTTATAAGTTTTGTTGCAATACTACGATTATCTGAGTTTGGTCATCAATTTTGGACGGAGCAAGGGCTCGTATCTGTCATCTTCTTGATTGAGTTTTTCCGCATAATCCATTGATTGTATCTCTTTCACAAATTTAAAGCTATATTGCATAATATTCTTGTGTTGGTTGAGTAGTGTTTTGTTGGCATCATATAGTGGTGAATTCTGGGTACTGCATATCATTGTATATTATTGAAATTTATGTTGATTCATTTTTGATTGTATATTAAACTATTGTATAATAAACCATTTATATTTTTGCATAGACGCTGGTACCCTGTTTTACTGATTGCACAAAATAATCAGGTTCTTGATCGAACTCATTTTGAGATGATTATGTCCATCTCCTGGATCAATATCGTTTGCATAATTTTTCTTTTGATCCGTTAATTCTTTCTTTTTTTTTTCTTTATATAAAGCATTTGTTTTATATACCCGACATAAAATGGAGGCCCCAGCGAGATCGAGTTAATTCTTTGATTATTTGTGCAAATAGTAAACTGTTCCATACCTTTCTTGGCTAACCAGATTATTCATAAATCTGTGTATAACTTTATTGCAAGAAAATGAGTGCAGCTGGTAGTGAAGCCGGTAGTGATGTTGCAACAGGAGATAGTCCATCTAGCCCAGAGCAGTTAATCCAGATTGTTGTTGAATATGTAAATTCACATTTAAATTTGGATCATGATGTGGCTGCATGGATAAATGAGTTGCAGGCAGAAGCCAAGAGAGAATGTGTGGATGTATGGACGCCACTTGGCACAGTCAGGAGACAACTAACTTATCTTGATGTGCTTAAAAATACTGACAGTAAAAAACAACACCTCTTAAAGATGTTGCCATCAATTTTGTATGCATTATTAGAGGTCAGCATTTTCTCAGAGAGTAGACATGTGCATATAACGAAAGTGCAAGCATATGTATCCCATATGGAAGAAAGATTAGAATCTGCAAAGGCATCGATCGAGGATTTAAAATGCGAGCTCGATCACAGCCATGCTGCCTATCACAAATTAAAAAGTGAGGCAGAGGATCTACACATCCGTTATAGCAGTCTGCAGCAAACAAATGAACTAAGCCAAACTGTAGCTAATGTTCAAAGTGATCTGTCTGATCAGGAGGGATCTCCAGACCCTCCAATTCTCACACCCCAAAATGTAGATATGTCATCATCACATGCTCTTAAAGCGCAATCCATCCGAGACCCTAAGCCACCCTAGGGTGATGGCATGATTAAACAGGAGGCCTTAAACCAATTAAATCAGGCGTTTCAAGCTGTAACGGCCTTACTAGGCGCTACCGATGCAAAAGGGCACAGAAGTGCCCCTTCACGTCCTCCTCTAGAGAGGAATGTTAGGGTTAAGTCACCTGTGCCAAGAGGGTCTGATGGAAGTGAGCGGAGCGTGAGTGATTGTGACAGTGATGTGGGAAAGCGTGTGATCCATTCCCTACCACGCAGGCATAAGATTGCCCATCAGGGGGATGAGAGTTTCAGACGACCAACATATGCTGAAGTGGTCTCTAGAAAGAAAAATAATCAGTGTTCAGAAAAGGATCAGAGCTCCTCGACTATCATTAAGTTTCTAAATGTCACTGTGCCCAAATTCTCTAAAAAGGGTTCTGCTGAAATTGCCAATCACTTAGAACTGTACCAGTCCACCATGGGTTCTTTTAAAATTGTATTCTGATGCGGACAGGATCAGATTCCTACAATGGGCATTTGATGGTAAATATCGCCACTACTTTGTTTCATTTAGGGAGAGAGGAATTCAGGATTGGCAGGATGTTTTGCATGAGGTCAAATTAGAGTTTGGCCCTTACCGTACTGTGACTGCTGCAAAACGTGATATCTATAAACTCACATGTAGACCCAATCAGAGTCCCCGGGAATTCTTCCCCATCCTTAAAAATGCCTAAGGGTTGGCGTATAGATCCCCAAACTGGGAGTCTGAGGAGTTCAAACAGCTGTTTTATGATGCAATGCCCATGCAAATTAAGCTTAGCTTGGCTAGAGATCTTGATCTCAAAGCCCCCTTGGACAGGTTGGTGACGGCTGCCACCTCACTGTATAACATCAGTGAATGCCATGCTACAGGTGAGAGGAGATATAAAAAGTCCCCAGAACAAAGCGTAGCAGAAGCTAAGGTAAACCCTAGTTTCAAATTTGAAACGCAGCCACGTAAGTACCCTCAGTCTACAGGACCTGTCCAACAAACCCAGCAACAACAGGTAGGACCCAAGCAAGCAAGACCTCAGAGCCCCAAGGGGCCAGAGGGGGATAACTCCAGCGCTGGGAGGTCTAACTACCGTCCCCAATATTACAATAGAGGTCCCCAAGGATACAGGCGCTGGAACAACAGGCCCAGACAACAGAAGGAAAATAGGCCTGAATCCCCTACCTCACCTAGAAGTCGGTCACCCACTTCTAATAAGGGAACACCAGAAGTCCAAACTGTGCGCAAACCAAACAATCGTTTGGATCATTTGGCAGATCAAGTAGCCAAATTACAGGAGATCATTAGTAAAATGTCCCAGGTGTCAACTGGAAAACAGCCTGAGTCTTTTTTAGGGGTAACTGCAGGACCCAGCTCAGCCCCATAATGCAGGCAGGGCAGGGTCAGAGCCCAGGCCGGTGCAAGGCTACTGAGATGGTTGTAACAGAATCTAATGTGATTTCTATTTCTACTTTGCCTTGCAGTGTTCTTGACCCTAAAATTGAGGCCAAGGAGGAGATGTCTAACATGTTGTCTATATTACAGTCTAATCATGATGATTCCTGCACTAATGTGTCTTCTCCAGTGAGTGATCCTATCATCTCAGCGTCAACCTGCGAGCTGCCGTCTGTAAGCTGTGATGTGATCCAGTGTTCTCCAAAGGTGGGGGCTGCTGCTGCCGCCGCGAGCAGCAGGAATTCCAAGAATACACCAGAGGTCGCGACGCAGCAGAAAGGTCAAATCCTTAACAAATGTCAAATAAGTGATCACCCTAATTTTTTATGTGATTTGTTTCAGATCAAAGGCCGATATTTTCTTGATTCCTATCTCCAAGATGAACTTATTGGGCCAAACAGGGATTTACTTGACACAGGATCACAAGCCACTATATTGTCATATAGTTATTTCAAACAGGTATTGGAGGTGACAGCAAAGAAGCTGAAACTGAAATCGTTTGATGGCTCTTTGATAAGTGTCGGCGGAGACGCTTTGCAGGTAAAAGGTACATCATGGTTAAAATTCAAAATTGGCAAGAAGATAATTAGACATCCCACACTGATTGTGGACCTTCCCTATGATCGGCTGATCATAGGAATCGACCTCCTGAGAAGATTGAGTTCCATAGTAGACTTCATCAATGAAGCCGTCTGGACTCAGGTGAAGGCACCCATTGCCTATGAGTACTCTTGCAATGCACAATCCCAACGTAATTGTCATGTGATTGAGGAAAGGTTTAACTCTGCTGAAGTGCATTTTAGGAACAATCAATGAATCCTGAAAAATGGTGAGCCCGAGGAAGCCGTCAACGGTGCCGCACATACCATAACCATCCAGAAGGACAGAATTGAAAAGGTAACCCTGGATGGGGATGCATTAACTATTTCTCTTAAAGGGAGAAGTTACGAAGTCGCGGACCTGACCAGGCATACTCAATCCATGGTACGGATTGAGAAGGTTAATGATAACTTATTGATTCCCGTACAGGTGAACAATATGGCCCGGGTGAAATACGCCAAGTTGGATCTGAAATCCGAAGCCAGTTACATAAGCCTGAGTCTCTTGAAACAGATTGCTAATCCTAAAATGATTAAAGTTTCCTCTCCACAGGACCAATGGGTTCATGATCTGGATGGAGATTCACAGAGTCATAATGTGATTGCAAGATGTCTTTTGTCTATTTCCATAGGAGATAAAACCACAGAACATTTATTCATTGTGTTGAATGAACCACGGTACCAGATGTACTTAGGTAATGACCTTCTACACCGATTTGCTGTGCAGATTGATCTGGTCAACAATACTCTATGGTCCAGATTACCTGGAAACCCAGAGGGATTCCAGAATGAAGAGCAAGCCTTGAGATGGGGACAACAGATGCCCTATGCCGTGAGTATCGTGGTTGCAGATGAGGTTAAAATCCCTGAAGGCTGTAAACCATTTCTTCTTCCCATTCAAATAAAGAAGGGACAAAAACTGAAGAATGCAGATGCTTTGATCTGTTTGTCCAACCGGATGCAGCAACTCGGCCTGAAGGTAAAGCCGACTACTATGGCAAACATTCATCAGGATCCATTGCATATGGTAATTCATAACATGGCTCCCCATAGTATATCTCTACAAAAAGATACTATAATTGGTCTGGCTATGGATTCGGAGTATTACACTTTTGGTTTCCAAAATGATGTCATTGGACTTATTCCTGATGAATACCTGACAGAAGAACAGGTAGTGGAGCAACATTTTTCCTCAACACCTGAGGGGTTATTTAATATCCACTCTGTTTATCCTTTCAGCTCTGAAGAAGGTACATGCCACATCGAAGAGTCATCATTGGTTTTCAACCATGAGATCGATGAAAAGGAGTACGAGTCATGCCAAACAGTAAAGGATAAGGTACGCAATACTCAAAACGATTTAACTAGTGAGCTTGAAGAAGCTTACGAGTTAAGTCAACCTGAAATCTTTCCAGAATTTCAGGAACGGGTGGAAGAGCAAATCTCTGTGGCTGACGCATGTTCCGAGGAGTCGGAGTGTCAACAGCTAAAGAGGCTCTTCGCCGAATTCCAGGACATGTTTGCTAAGGATTCTTACGACTGTGGGGAAACTGACCTACACGTTGCAAGAATTCAAACGGATCCCAATGCACCCCCTGTATATGTTAAACAGAACCGACTTCCGCTGGCGGCATATGAGTCGCTATCGGAAATCGTCAAAAACTTGGAGAAGCGGGGGATCATCCGTCCAGTGCACAGTTCATTCAACCATCCTGTGCTTGGGATTCTCAAACCCAATGGTCAATTCCGTCTCTGTTCGGACCTAAGGCAGTTAAACAAACGTGTATACATGTCCGGATGGCCCGTGCCGTATATTGACCAGAGTTTGGCGCAAATACAGGGATCCAAAATTTTCACTGCTCTGGATTGTGCGCAAGGATATTGGACAATTAAAGTGGACGAGAGGGATCAATACAAACTGGCCTTTACGTTTGGAAAGCAACAATATGCATGGACCCGATTACCTTTCGGGTACATAAATGCGGGTCATGAGTTTGCTGTGTTCATGCATAAGGCAATGCCTGATGCCACTGAACGAGGTACCTTATCCTATGTGGATGACATCCTAATCAAAAGCACAACTTTTGAGGAGCATATTACGGAACTGAGGCATGTACTAACCCAACTGAGAAACGCTCAATGGTGTCGTACCAAAGTAAATTTTTTAGGTCACGAAATCACTGCCGATGGAATTAACCCACAGAAGAAGAAGGTGGAAGCAGTGATCAACACAAAGTCACCTACAAATACCAAGGAGTTGAGATCCTTCCTGGGCATGATGAACTATTCACGTAAGTTTATAGATAACTATGCCGAGATTACAAAACCTCTTTTGCAGTTGCTGAAGAAAGGAGTAAAATGGGAATGGAGTGAGCGTCACGAGCAAGCTGTGAATGAGTTCACAACCAGACTTATCCAGGCCCCATGCCTTGCCTATCCAAAAGGTGGAAAACCCTTTTACATTGAAACAGGCTTCACCGACAAAAGTGTGAGTGCAGTCCTTTTCCAAAAACAGGACAACCTAAACAAGATCATCGCCTATGCCAGCAAGTCCTTGTCACCGGTTGAGGTAATGTTCAATGACTGTGAAAAAGCATTACTGTCAACTGTGTGGGCTTTGCAATATTTCAGGAGTTTTATCCAGGGCGAAAAGATCATTGTGGAAACTGCACATCAACCCCTGCAATATTTGCAGAGTGATAGAATCAAGGATGGGAATTTATCAATAGTGTTGAGCGCGAATATTCGAATTGCGAATTTTTTTCTCGAATATCGCAATTTCGAGATTTCGCAAATATTTAGAATATCGTTCTATATATTCGCGAAATCGAATATTCATTTTTTTTCTTTTTTTTTTTATTATTATATTTTTTTCTTTCCCACTTCCCCAAAGTTGTTCTTACCTGTCCTTTGGATTCCTGGCTTCCTGGCTGCTCCAGTCAGTGGCGTTTTCAACTTACTGCTATATTCCATATTAGCTAAATTACAATCTAATCTATATGTGTATTTTACGAAATTTCGCAATAGTCGCAATTGCGATGCGAGTAATATAACACGAAATATTCGCATGAAGATTTCAACTTAGCACTGCTATACTCCATATTCTAGCCTAATATGGAATATAGCTGTGCTAAGTTAGCACTGCTATATTCCATATTAGGCTAGAATATGGAGTATAGCAGTGCTAAGTTGAAATCTTCATGCGAATATTTCGTGTTATATTAGTCGCATCGCAATTTCGACTTTTGCAAATGTTCTTAATATTGCTCTAACTTCGTCTCTTAGAATATTACGAATATTCTAAAAGACGAAGTTAGAGCAATATTAAGAACATTTGCAAAAGTCGAAATTGCGATGCGAGTAATATAACACGAAATAGTCGCATGAAGATTTCAACTTAGCACAGCTATATTCCATATTCTAGCCTAATATGGAATATAGCAGTGCTAACTTAGCACAGCTATATTCCATATTAGGCTAGAATATGGAATATAGCAGTGCTAAGTTTAAATCTTCATGCGACTATTTCGTGTTATATTACTCGCATCGCAATTTCGACTTTTGCAAATGTTCTTAATATTGCTCTAACTTCGTCTTTTAGAATATTCGTAACATTCTAAGAGACGAAGTTAGAGCAATATTACGAAATTTCGTAAAATACACATATTAGCCTAGCCATAGTCATTAGCATATGAACGTTGCCTTATACTATCAAGATAAATATTCGCAATATGCGAAAAAATAATTTCGCGATAATTGGAATAATTGCGAATATTCGATTTCGACGAATATAACACGAATATTCATGCGAATATTCGCGAAATATCGCGAAATCGAATATGGCACCTCCCGCTCATCACTATTTATCAAACAGCAGGATAACCGCCTGGACGATGTCCTTAATGGGATGGCCATTGGAAATCAGGTACAAACAAAATAATAAGAATCCAGTTGCTCAAGGATTAGCCGAACTGCATGATTGTTCCAATTCAGGACATAAAGGTGAACCGCCACAAAATGATTTTCTGGAAGAACAATATTCATCTCCATACAAGTCTTATGAAGAAGAATACTGCAAATCCTTACCATGTGCATATGTTGATGGCTGTTCTTTCCATACCGATGTAGAAACTGAACTCAAATTGGTTGCAGGTATCGGAATCGTATGGAATAACACATTCCCAGACATGTCCGTCGGATATAAAATTGGTTCCAAAAGTAGCCAGTTCGCGGAGCTCACTGCTTTGTATAAAGCTGTACAAATGGCTATTGATTCTGGTCTTAAAGAGTTTGTTATAATCACAGATTCTAATTATGTTCGCAGTAGCTTCGTGGAGTACATCCCTGGATGGAAAAGGTCTAATATGGCAAGAAGTAACAATAAGCCTGTCAAGCATGGTAAAATGTTTTGTAAGATTGATGACATGGTTACCACCCATGGTCTCACCATTTACTGGAAAAAGGTAAGAGGTCACTCAAAATCTCCAGGTATAGATAAAGAGGGGAATGATTTGGCAGATTCCCTCGCTAAACAAGCAGCCATTAATGGAGAAGTCTTGAACGTTGATGACCTCATGGGAACTATCCTAGTGGATGCAATAACAAGAAGACAGGCCCAAAAGTAAACCGAAGCCAATGTGGCACAATGGAGCCAAGATTCCCCTAGTGAGGATCTCATCGCGAGTCAAAAGGGGGATCCAGTCATTGGTATGTTTTACAAACACATTGAAGATCCGCAGAATTGTCCCATAACTTTGGAAGACTGTGCAGGCAAAGAAGAGTTACGAATTTTGATGAAGGGTAAGTCCCAATTCTCGTTACAGGATGGATTGTTGGTAAGAACCTCGAAGAATGGTATCTCACAATGGGTGGTACCCACAGCATACCGAGGTTTGATGTTACAACACGCCCATGACGCCCCAACGGCTGGTCATCGAGGTGAGAAGTTAACGTATGAATTACTATGGGATTGCGCTTATTGGCCTCATATGTTGCAAGACGTTCGCACATATTGTCAAGGATGTTTAATATGCCCTCAATTCCAGCCGCAAGCACCCACTCATCGGGCACCGCTGATGAAAAGGGGGATGTCCATGCCATGGTCAGACATCCAGATTGACTTTATTGGACCAGTAACAACTTCATCAAAAGGCAACAGATATATGTTAACCGTGACTTGTCTATTCACAAAATGGGTAGAATGTTTGCCTTGCAAGACTTGCAGTTCAAGTGTGTGTGCGTCTCTACTCATTAACCACGTGTTTTCCAGGTTCGGTCTTCCCCAACGCATAGAGTCTGATCGCGGAAGTCATTTCACTAGTGAGGTGATGACAAAAACGTGGGAGATATTGGGAGTAAAAAGGAAGCTACATATAGCTTTCCGGCCAGCCTCTAGTGGTGGAGTGGAACGCTACAACCAAACAATTGTCAACATTCTAAAGAAATTTGTCAATGAATCCGGTAAGGACTGGGATGTAAAGTTGCCTCTGGTTCTCATGGCCATCAGAGCCACTCCAAGCGCAGCAACCAAACTTTCTCCCTTCGAAATGATCACAGGAAGGAAGATGGTGTTACCCCAGCATTTACTCTACCGGACAACAGACCAAAATTTGATAAATGCTTCAACAGCCCATAAATACATAAAGAATCTACGTAAGCACCTTCAACATGCTTTTGCATTTGCCCAGAAGAATCTGGAGAAAGCAGCCGTAAGCGCCAAAACCTACTATGATCTGAAGACTACTCAAAAGGAGTACCAAATTTCCGATCAGGTTTATCTCTATAACTTCGCCCGGGATCAGGTGAAGGAAAAGAAGTTCCTGCCTTCCTGGAAGGGACCCTATGTCGTCATTGACAAATTGTCACCTGTGGTCTACAAGATCAAAATTCCTAAGGGGGATGAATTTATAGAGAAATGGGTGCATATTAATCAATTACGTGTTTGTCATCCTAGGTCACAACTTCGCCAAATGGAAGGATTGTCGGATGATGAGGAGTGAAGAGATATCAAGGTTCCAGCTAAAGATGGAAACCCATGATTGGTATAGTATGAACATACAAATGTACTAACCTATCCTCATGTATTTTCCTCTGTAACTAATTATCTCTTAACTCACTTTTACATCGAGAACTTGCTCTGTCCAAGAAAAGAAACAATGCCAAATCAAAGATGTATGGTCGTATTAACTCTTTTCTTGCAGGAGTGATAAAAAGTGGAATATGTATGTACTTATATTTGTCATACAATATATTTCAAGCGCAAGATGGCATCGAGTGTTGTTGCCATTGTCTACATCATCCTGATCTTGGGGAAGGAGTTCCAGGCCGAGCCGATTGCTGTACCAGGCCCTTCATCTGGGATCATGCTACAGGATACCACGGGATTCCTCTTGACAAATAAGAGGATTCTATCCCAAAAGATCTACGTCAGTTTGGATTCACGTGTCTTCGTCGAAAGACAGTTCAACATTTTTGAGATTTCGTCTCCGAAGATAAAGATTTGGTATCAAATGCACATCGGCTATTCCCAAAAAAGGATTACACAGATCCTGGAACAGACAAGGAAAACCATGACTAGAGAACAGTTTTCAGCAAGTCGGCGACCAAAACGATTCATTTCTGCGATTACAGCCGCCATAATCTTTGCCGTAGTGGGCACTGTCATTGCCACCGGTGTATCAGCTGTTAATTCCATCTCTATTAAGACATTGGAACTTGAGATTGGTTCACTGAAAAGGAACCTAATGAGTATTCATGCAGAGATGGAGAATCAGAAAAAACATTTATCGGACTTATATTCCGTTGTAGAGGTTACTGTCATCACCACCGACTTACACTCAAAATTATTGACTCATTCAATAAATCTTCATGAGAGTCACGAACAGTTTAAACAAGAACTAATGTCTCTGAAGAATCCGAATGAAAAGCCCTTTGTGACATTCCAATGTAGTCCAACTTCTCTATTGGATTACATTGTAATGAAGGGAGATTTGTTGTGCTTTTTCATAAGTGTAAACAGTTATATCTACTTATTTTAGTTATAATGGATATTCATTGCCTTTAAGAGCAATGTTGATTTATATTCACTGTTTTGTATGGATTTTCATGTAGGCCAAAGTAAGTCCATGAGAAGATTACTGTGCTGTTCAAAAGCTAGTGTTATAGTAACAATATATTATACATTTAGAAAGTTAGAAGATACACCGCACCTGCAGATTCTACGATAATTCATTAGCTGCAAGTACTAGCTTCAAGTACTACATTAAGTACTAGTAAAGAGATATTGCAGGAGACTGAAGAGACTCAAGAGATACTGCAAGAGATTGGCTTAGAGTCTCCAACTGGCTCATCTGTGTTGTTTTTGCTGATCATTGCTTGAGAAGAGGTAAGGAATTCGGTCAGCTGTTTGCTATTGTGCGTTTGCTAATGAGCCTAGCTCACTAAGGTGTTGCATTTGTTGCTGAGGGCGGAGCTTGGGAAGCAGTGTGTGTATATATAGAGACAGACTCATTAGCTGGCCTAAATTATTAGCTGCAAGTACTAGCTTCAAGTACTACATTAAGTACTAGTAAAGAGATATTGCAGGAGACTGAAGAGACTCAAGAGATACTGCAAGAGATTGGCTTAGAGTCTCCAACTGGCTCATCTGTGTTGTTTTTGCTGATCATTGCTTGAGAAGAGGTAAGGAATTCGGTCAGCTGTTTGCTATTGTGCGTTTGCTAATGAGCCTAGCTCACTAAGGTGTTACATTTGTTGCTGGGGGCGGAGCTTGGGAAGCAGTGTGTGTATATATAGAGACAGACTCATTAGCTGGCCTAATTCATTAGCTGCAAGTACTAGCTTCAAGTACTACATTAAGTACTAGTAAAGAGATATTGCAGGAGACTGAAGAGACTCAAGAGATACTGCAAGAGATTGGCTTAGAGTCTCCAACTGGCTCATCTGTGTTGTTTTTGCTGATCATTGCTTGAGAAGAGGTAAGGAATTCGGTCAGCTGTTTGCTATTGTGCGTTTGCTAATGAGCCTAGCTCACTAAGGTGTTACATTTGTTGCTGGGGGCGGAGCTTGGGAAGCAGTGTGTGTATATATAGAGACAGACTCATTAGCTGGCCTAATTCATTAGCTGCAAGTACTAGCTTCAAGTACTACATTAAGTACTAGTAAAGAGATATTGCAGGAGACTGAAGAGACTCAAGAGATACTGCAAGAGATTGGCTTAGAGTCTCCAACTGGCTCATCTGTGTTGTTTTTGCTGATCATTGCTTGAGAAGAGGTAAGGAATTCGGTCAGCTGTTTGCTATTGTGCGTTTGCTAATGAGCCTAGCTCACTAAGGTGTTACATTTGTTGCTGGGGGCGGAGCTTGGGAAGCAGTGTGTGTATATATAGAGACAGACTCATTAGCTGGCCTAATTCATTAGCTGCAAGTACTAGCTTCAAGTACTACATTAAGTACTAGTAAAGAGATATTGCAGGAGACTGAAGAGACTCAAGAGATACTGCAAGAGATTGGCTTAGAGTCTCCAACTGGCTCATCTGTGTTGTTTTTGCTGATCATTGCTTGAGAAGAGGTAAGGAATTCGGTCAGCTGTTTGCTATTGTGCGTTTGCTAATGAGCCTAGCTCACTAAGGTGTTACATTTGTTGCTGGGGGCGGAGCTTGGGAAGCAGTGTGTGTATATATAGAGACAGACTCATTAGCTGGCCTAATTCATTAGCTGCAAGTACTAGCTTCAAGTACTACATTAAGTACTAGTAAAGAGATATTGCAGGAGACTGAAGAGACTCAAGAGATACTGCAAGAGATTGGCTTAGAGTCTCCAACTGGCTCATCTGTGTTGTTTTTGCTGATCATTGCTTGAGAAGAGGTAAGGAATTCGGTCAGCTGTTTGCTATTGTGCGTTTGCTAATGAGCCTAGCTCACTAAGGTGTTACATTTGTTGCTGGGGGCGGAGCTTGGGAAGCAGTGTGTGTATATATAGAGACAGACTCATTAGCTGGCCTAATTCATTAGCTGCAAGTACTAGCTTCAAGTACTACATTAAGTACTAGTAAAGAGATATTGCAGGAGACTGAAGAGACTCAAGAGATACTGCAAGAGATTGGCTTAGAGTCTCCAACTGGCTCATCTGTGTTGTTTTTGCTGATCATTGCTTGAGAAGAGGTAAGGAATTCGGTCAGCTGTTTGCTATTGTGCGTTTGCTAATGAGCCTAGCTCACTAAGGTGTTGCATTTGTTGCTGAGGGGCGGAGCTTGGGAAGCAGTGTGTGTATATATAGAGACAGACTCATTAGCTGGCCTAATTCATTAGCTGCAAGTACTAGCTTCAAGTACTACATTAAGTACTAGTAAAGAGATATTGCAGGAGACTGAAGAGACTCAAGAGATACTGCAAGAGATTGGCTTAGAGTCTCCAACTGGCTCATCTGTGTTGTTTTTGCTGATCATTGCTTGAGAAGAGGTAAGGAATTCGGTCAGCTGTTTGCTATTGTGCGTTTGCTAATGAGCCTAGCTCACTAAGGTGTTACATTTGTTGCTGGGGGCGGAGCTTGGGAAGCAGTGTGTGTATATATAGAGACAGACTCATTAGCTGGCCTAATTCATTAGCTGCAAGTACTAGCTTCAAGTACTACATTAAGTACTAGTAAAGAGATATTGCAGGAGACTGAAGAGACTCAAGAGATACTGCAAGAGATTGGCTTAGAGTCTCCAACTGGCTCATCTGTGTTGTTTTTGCTGATCATTGCTTGAGAAGAGGTAAGGAATTCGGTCAGCTGTTTGCTATTGTGCGTTTGCTAATGAGCCTAGCTCACTAAGGTGTTGCATTTGTTGCTGGGGGCGGAGCTTGGGAAGCAGTGTGTGTATATATAGAGACAGACTCATTAGCTGGCCTAATTCATTAGCTGCAAGTACTAGCTTCAAGTACTACATTAAGTACTAGTAAAGAGATATTGCAGGAGACTGAAGAGACTCAAGAGATACTGCAAGAGATTGGCTTACAGTCTCCAACTGGCTCATCTGTGTTGTTTTTGCTGATCATTGCTTGAGAAGAGGTAAGGAATTCGGTCAGCTGTTTGCTATTGTGCGTTTGCTAATGAGCCTAGCTCACTAAGGTGTTACATTTGTTGCTGGGGGCGGAGCTTGGGAAGCAGTGTGTGTATATATAGAGACAGACTCATTAGCTGGCCTAATTCATTAGCTGCAAGTACTAGCTTCAAGTACTACATTAAGTACTAGTAAAGAGATATTGCAGGAGACTGAAGAGACTCAAGAGATACTGCAAGAGATTGGCTTAGAGTCTCCAACTGGCTCATCTGTGTTGTTTTTGCTGATCATTGCTTGAGAAGAGGTAAGGAATTCGGTCAGCTGTTTGCTATTGTGCGTTTGCTAATGAGCCTAGCTCACTAAGGTGTTGCATTTGTTGCTGAGGGCGGAGCTTGGGAAGCAGTGTGTGTATATATAGAGACAGACTCATTAGCTGGCCTAATTCATTAGCTGCAAGTACTAGCTTCAAGTACTACATTAAGTACTAGTAAAGAGATATTGCAGGAGACTGAAGAGACTCAAGAGATACTGCAAGAGATTGGCTTAGAGTCTCCAACTGGCTCATCTGTGTTGTTTTTGCTGATCATTGCTTGAGAAGAGGTAAGGAATTCGGTCAGCTGTTTGCTATTGTGCGTTTGCTAATGAGCCTAGCTCACTAAGGTGTTACATTTGTTGCTGGGGGCGGAGCTTGGGAAGCAGTGTGTGTATATATAGAGACAGACTCATTAGCTGGCCTAATTCATTAGCTGCAAGTACTAGCTTCAAGTACTACATTAAGTACTAGTAAAGAGATATTGCAGGAGACTGAAGAGACTCAAGAGATACTGCAAGAGATTGGCTTAGAGTCTCCAACTGGCTCATCTGTGTTGTTTTTGCTGATCATTGCTTGAGAAGAGGTAAGGAATTCGGTCAGCTGTTTGCTATTGTGCGTTTGCTAATGAGCCTAGCTCACTAAGGTGTTACATTTGTTGCTGGGGGCGGAGCTTGGGAAGCAGTGTGTGTATATATAGAGACAGACTCATTAGCTGGCCTAATTCATTAGCTGCAAGTACTAGCTTCAAGTACTACATTAAGTACTAGTAAAGAGATATTGCAGGAGACTGAAGAGACTCAAGAGATACTGCAAGAGATTGGCTTAGAGTCTCCAACTGGCTCATCTGTGTTGTTTTTGCTGATCATTGCTTGAGAAGAGGTAAGGAATTCGGTCAGCTGTTTGCTATTGTGCGTTTGCTAATGAGCCTAGCTCACTAAGGTGTTGCATTTGTTGCTGAGGGCGGAGCTTGGGAAGCAGTGTGTGTATATATAGAGACAGACTCATTAGCTGGCCTAATTCATTAGCTGCAAGTACTAGCTTCAAATACTACATTAAGTACTAGTAAAGAGATATTGCAGGAGACTGAAGAGACTCAAGAGATACTGCAAGAGATTGGCTTAGAGTCTCCAACTGGCTCATCTGTGTTGTTTTTGCTGATCATTGCTTGAGAAGAGGTAAGGAATTCGGTCAGCTGTTTGCTATTGTGCGTTTGCTAATGAGCCTAGCTCACTAAGGTGTTGCATTTGTTGCTGAGGGCGGAGCTTGGGAAGCAGTGTGTGTATATATAGAGACAGACTCATTAGCTGGCCTAATTCATTAGCTGCAAGTACTAGCTTCAAGTACTACATTAAGTACTAGTAAAGAGATATTGCAGGAGACTGAAGAGACTCAAGAGATACTGCAAGAGATTGGCTTAGAGTCTCCAACTGGCTCATCTGTGTTGTTTTTGCTGATCATTGCTTGAGAAGAGGTAAGGAATTCGGTCAGCTGTTTGCTATTGTGCGTTTGCTAATGAGCCTAGCTCACTAAGGTGTTGCATTTGTTGCTGAGGGCGGAGCTTGGGAAGCAGTGTGTGTATATATAGAGACAGACTCATTAGCTGGCCTAATTCATTAGCTGCAAGTACTAGCTTCAAGTACTACATTAAGTACTAGTAAAGAGATATTGCAGGAGACTGAAGAGACTCAAGAGATACTGCAAGAGATTGGCTTAGAGTCTCCAACTGGCTCATCTGTGTTGTTTTTGCTGATCATTGCTTGAGAAGAGGTAAGGAATTCGGTCAGCTGTTTGCTATTGTGCGTTTGCTAATGAGCCTAGCTCACTAAGGTGTTGCATTTGTTGCTGAGGGCGGAGCTTGGGAAGCAGTGTGTGTATATATAGAGACAGACTCATTAGCTGGCCTAATTCATTAGCTGCAAGTACTAGCTTCAAGTACTACATTAAGTACTAGTAAAGAGATATTGCAGGAGACTGAAGAGACTCAAGAGATACTGCAAGAGATTGGCTTAGAGTCTCCAACTGGCTCATCTGTGTTGTTTTTGCTGATCATTGCTTGAGAAGAGGTAAGGAATTCGGTCAGCTGTTTGCTATTGTGCGTTTGCTAATGAGCCTAGCTCACTAAGGTGTTGCATTTGTTGCTGAGGGCGGAGCTTGGGAAGCAGTGTGTGTATATATAGAGACAGACTCATTAGCTGGCCTAATTCATTAGCTGCAAGTACTAGCTTCAAGTACTACATTAAGTACTAGTAAAGAGATATTGCAGGAGACTGAAGAGACTCAAGAGATACTGCAAGAGATTGGCTTAGAGTCTCCAACTGGCTCATCTGTGTTGTTTTTGCTGATCATTGCTTGAGAAGAGGTAAGGAATTCGGTCAGCTGTTTGCTATTGTGCGTTTGCTAATGAGCCTAGCTCACTAAGGTGTTGCATTTGTTGCTGAGGGCGGAGCTTGGGAAGCAGTGTGTGTATATATAGAGACAGACTCATTAGCTGGCCTAATTCATTAGCTGCAAGTACTAGCTTCAAGTACTACATTAAGTACTAGTAAAGAGATATTGCAGGAGACTGAAGAGACTCAAGAGATACTGCAAGAGATTGGCTTAGAGTCTCCAACTGGCTCATCTGTGTTGTTTTTGCTGATCATTGCTTGAGAAGAGGTAAGGAATTCGGTCAGCTGTTTGCTATTGTGCGTTTGCTAATGAGCCTAGCTCACTAAGGTGTTGCATTTGTTGCTGAGGGCGGAGCTTGGGAAGCAGTGTGTGTATATATAGAGACAGACTCATTAGCTGGCCTAATTCATTAGCTGCAAGTACTAGCTTCAAGTACTACATTAAGTACTAGTAAAGAGATATTGCAGGAGACTGAAGAGACTCAAGAGATACTGCAAGAGATTGGCTTAGAGTCTCCAACTGGCTCATCTGTGTTGTTTTTGCTGATCATTGCTTGAGAAGAGGTAAGGAATTCGGTCAGCTGTTTGCTATTGTGCGTTTGCTAATGAGCCTAGCTCACTAAGGTGTTGCATTTGTTGCTGAGGGCGGAGCTTGGGAAGCAGTGTGTGTATATATAGAGACAGACTCATTAGCTGGCCTAATTCATTAGCTGCAAGTACTAGCTTCAAGTACTACATTAAGTACTAGTAAAGAGATATTGCAGGAGACTGAAGAGACTCAAGAGATACTGCAAGAGATTGGCTTAGAGTCTCCAACTGGCTCATCTGTGTTGTTTTTGCTGATCATTGCTTGAGAAGAGGTAAGGAATTCGGTCAGCTGTTTGCTATTGTGCGTTTGCTAATGAGCCTAGCTCACTAAGGTGTTGCATTTGTTGCTGAGGGCGGAGCTTGGGAAGCAGTGTGTGTATATATAGAGACAGACTCATTAGCTGGCCTAATTCATTAGCTGCAAGTACTAGCTTCAAGTACTACATTAAGTACTAGTAAAGAGATATTGCAGGAGACTGAAGAGACTCAAGAGATACTGCAAGAGATTGGCTTAGAGTCTCCAACTGGCTCATCTGTGTTGTTTTTGCTGATCATTGCTTGAGAAGAGGTAAGGAATTCGGTCAGCTGTTTGCTATTGTGCGTTTGCTAATGAGCCTAGCTCACTAAGGTGTTGCATTTGTTGCTGAGGGCGGAGCTTGGGAAGCAGTGTGTGTATATATAGAGACAGACTCATTAGCTGGCCTAATTCATTAGCTGCAAGTACTAGCTTCAAGTACTACATTAAGTACTAGTAAAGAGATATTGCAGGAGACTGAAGAGACTCAAGAGATACTGCAAGAGATTGGCTTAGAGTCTCCAACTGGCTCATCTGTGTTGTTTTTGCTGATCATTGCTTGAGAAGAGGTAAGGAATTCGGTCAGCTGTTTGCTATTGTGCGTTTGCTAATGAGCCTAGCTCACTAAGGTGTTGCATTTGTTGCTGAGGGCGGAGCTTGGGAAGCAGTGTGTGTATATATAGAGACAGACTCATTAGCTGGCCTAATTCATTAGCTGCAAGTACTAGCTTCAAGTACTACATTAAGTACTAGTAAAGAGATATTGCAGGAGACTGAAGAGACTCAAGAGATACTGCAAGAGATTGGCTTAGAGTCTCCAACTGGCTCATCTGTGTTGTTTTTGCTGATCATTGCTTGAGAAGAGGTAAGGAATTCGGTCAGCTGTTTGCTATTGTGCGTTTGCTAATGAGCCTAGCTCACTAAGGTGTTGCATTTGTTGCTGAGGGCGGAGCTTGGGAAGCAGTGTGTGTATATATAGAGACAGACTCATTAGCTGGCCTAATTCATTAGCTGCAAGTACTAGCTTCAAGTACTACATTAAGTACTAGTAAAGAGATATTGCAGGAGACTGAAGAGACTCAAGAGATACTGCAAGAGATTGGCTTAGAGTCTCCAACTGGCTCATCTGTGTTGTTTTTGCTGATCATTGCTTGAGAAGAGGTAAGGAATTCGGTCAGCTGTTTGCTATTGTGCGTTTGCTAATGAGCCTAGCTCACTAAGGTGTTGCATTTGTTGCTGAGGGCGGAGCTTGGGAAGCAGTGTGTGTATATATAGAGACAGACTCATTAGCTGGCCTAATTCATTAGCTGCAAGTACTAGCTTCAAGTACTACATTAAGTACTAGTAAAGAGATATTGCAGGAGACTGAAGAGACTCAAGAGATACTGCAAGAGATTGGCTTAGAGTCTCCAACTGGCTCATCTGTGTTGTTTTTGCTGATCATTGCTTGAGAAGAGGTAAGGAATTCGGTCAGCTGTTTGCTATTGTGCGTTTGCTAATGAGCCTAGCTCACTAAGGTGTTGCATTTGTTGCTGAGGGCGGAGCTTGGGAAGCAGTGTGTGTATATATAGAGACAGACTCATTAGCTGGCCTAATTCATTAGCTGCAAGTACTAGCTTCAAGTACTACATTAAGTACTAGTAAAGAGATATTGCAGGAGACTGAAGAGACTCAAGAGATACTGCAAGAGATTGGCTTAGAGTCTCCAACTGGCTCATCTGTGTTGTTTTTGCTGATCATTGCTTGAGAAGAGGTAAGGAATTCGGTCAGCTGTTTGCTATTGTGCGTTTGCTAATGAGCCTAGCTCACTAAGGTGTTGCATTTGTTGCTGAGGGCGGAGCTTGGGAAGCAGTGTGTGTATATATAGAGACAGACTCATTAGCTGGCCTAATTCATTAGCTGCAAGTACTAGCTTCAAGTACTACATTAAGTACTAGTAAAGAGATATTGCAGGAGACTGAAGAGACTCAAGAGATACTGCAAGAGATTGGCTTAGAGTCTCCAACTGGCTCATCTGTGTTGTTTTTGCTGATCATTGCTTGAGAAGAGGTAAGGAATTCGGTCAGCTGTTTGCTATTGTGCGTTTGCTAATGAGCCTAGCTCACTAAGGTGTTGCATTTGTTGCTGAGGGCGGAGCTTGGGAAGCAGTGTGTGTATATATAGAGACAGACTCATTAGCTGGCCTAATTCATTAGCTGCAAGTACTAGCTTCAAGTACTACATTAAGTACTAGTAAAGAGATATTGCAGGAGACTGAAGAGACTCAAGAGATACTGCAAGAGATTGGCTTAGAGTCTCCAACTGGCTCATCTGTGTTGTTTTTGCTGATCATTGCTTGAGAAGAGGTAAGGAATTCGGTCAGCTGTTTGCTATTGTGCGTTTGCTAATGAGCCTAGCTCACTAAGGTGTTGCATTTGTTGCTGAGGGCGGAGCTTGGGAAGCAGTGTGTGTATATATAGAGACAGACTCATTAGCTGGCCTAATTCATTAGCTGCAAGTACTAGCTTCAAGTACTACATTAAGTACTAGTAAAGAGATATTGCAGGAGACTGAAGAGACTCAAGAGATACTGCAAGAGATTGGCTTAGAGTCTCCAACTGGCTCATCTGTGTTGTTTTTGCTGATCATTGCTTGAGAAGAGGTAAGGAATTCGGTCAGCTGTTTGCTATTGTGCGTTTGCTAATGAGCCTAGCTCACTAAGGTGTTGCATTTGTTGCTGAGGGCGGAGCTTGGGAAGCAGTGTGTGTATATATAGAGACAGACTCATTAGCTGGCCTAATTCATTAGCTGCAAGTACTAGCTTCAAGTACTACATTAAGTACTAGTAAAGAGATATTGCAGGAGACTGAAGAGACTCAAGAGATACTGCAAGAGATTGGCTTAGAGTCTCCAACTGGCTCATCTGTGTTGTTTTTGCTGATCATTGCTTGAGAAGAGGTAAGGAATTCGGTCAGCTGTTTGCTATTGTGCGTTTGCTAATGAGCCTAGCTCACTAAGGTGTTGCATTTGTTGCTGAGGGCGGAGCTTGGGAAGCAGTGTGTGTATATATAGAGACAGACTCATTAGCTGGCCTAATTCATTAGCTGCAAGTACTAGCTTCAAGTACTACATTAAGTACTAGTAAAGAGATATTGCAGGAGACTGAAGAGACTCAAGAGATACTGCAAGAGATTGGCTTAGAGTCTCCAACTGGCTCATCTGTGTTGTTTTTGCTGATCATTGCTTGAGAAGAGGTAAGGAATTCGGTCAGCTGTTTGCTATTGTGCGTTTGCTAATGAGCCTAGCTCACTAAGGTGTTGCATTTGTTGCTGAGGGCGGAGCTTGGGAAGCAGTGTGTGTATATATAGAGACAGACTCATTAGCTGGCCTAATTCATTAGCTGCAAGTACTAGCTTCAAGTACTACATTAAGTACTAGTAAAGAGATATTGCAGGAGACTGAAGAGACTCAAGAGATACTGCAAGAGATTGGCTTAGAGTCTCCAACTGGCTCATCTGTGTTGTTTTTGCTGATCATTGCTTGAGAAGAGGTAAGGAATTCGGTCAGCTGTTTGCTATTGTGCGTTTGCTAATGAGCCTAGCTCACTAAGGTGTTGCATTTGTTGCTGAGGGCGGAGCTTGGGAAGCAGTGTGTGTATATATAGAGACAGACTCATTAGCTGGCCTAATTCATTAGCTGCAAGTACTAGCTTCAAGTACTACATTAAGTACTAGTAAAGAGATATTGCAGGAGACTGAAGAGACTCAAGAGATACTGCAAGAGATTGGCTTAGAGTCTCCAACTGGCTCATCTGTGTTGTTTTTGCTGATCATTGCTTGAGAAGAGGTAAGGAATTCGGTCAGCTGTTTGCTATTGTGCGTTTGCTAATGAGCCTAGCTCACTAAGGTGTTGCATTTGTTGCTGAGGGCGGAGCTTGGGAAGCAGTGTGTGTATATATAGAGACAGACTCATTAGCTGGCCTAATTCATTAGCTGCAAGTACTAGCTTCAAGTACTACATTAAGTACTAGTAAAGAGATATTGCAGGAGACTGAAGAGACTCAAGAGATACTGCAAGAGATTGGCTTAGAGTCTCCAACTGGCTCATCTGTGTTGTTTTTGCTGATCATTGCTTGAGAAGAGGTAAGGAATTCGGTCAGCTGTTTGCTATTGTGCGTTTGCTAATGAGCCTAGCTCACTAAGGTGTTGCATTTGTTGCTGAGGGCGGAGCTTGGGAAGCAGTGTGTGTATATATAGAGACAGACTCATTAGCTGGCCTAATTCATTAGCTGCAAGTACTAGCTTCAAGTACTACATTAAGTACTAGTAAAGAGATATTGCAGGAGACTGAAGAGACTCAAGAGATACTGCAAGAGATTGGCTTAGAGTCTCCAACTGGCTCATCTGTGTTGTTTTTGCTGATCATTGCTTGAGAAGAGGTAAGGAATTCGGTCAGCTGTTTGCTATTGTGCGTTTGCTAATGAGCCTAGCTCACTAAGGTGTTGCATTTGTTGCTGAGGGCGGAGCTTGGGAAGCAGTGTGTGTATATATAGAGACAGACTCATTAGCTGGCCTAATTCATTAGCTGCAAGTACTAGCTTCAAGTACTACATTAAGTACTAGTAAAGAGATATTGCAGGAGACTGAAGAGACTCAAGAGATACTGCAAGAGATTGGCTTAGAGTCTCCAACTGGCTCATCTGTGTTGTTTTTGCTGATCATTGCTTGAGAAGAGGTAAGGAATTCGGTCAGCTGTTTGCTATTGTGCGTTTGCTAATGAGCCTAGCTCACTAAGGTGTTGCATTTGTTGCTGAGGGCGGAGCTTGGGAAGCAGTGTGTGTATATATAGAGACAGACTCATTAGCTGGCCTAATTCATTAGCTGCAAGTACTAGCTTCAAGTACTACATTAAGTACTAGTAAAGAGATATTGCAGGAGACTGAAGAGACTCAAGAGATACTGCAAGAGATTGGCTTAGAGTCTCCAACTGGCTCATCTGTGTTGTTTTTGCTGATCATTGCTTGAGAAGAGGTAAGGAATTCGGTCAGCTGTTTGCTATTGTGCGTTTGCTAATGAGCCTAGCTCACTAAGGTGTTGCATTTGTTGCTGAGGGCGGAGCTTGGGAAGCAGTGTGTGTATATATAGAGACAGACTCATTAGCTGGCCTAATTCATTAGCTGCAAGTACTAGCTTCAAGTACTACATTAAGTACTAGTAAAGAGATATTGCAGGAGACTGAAGAGACTCAAGAGATACTGCAAGAGATTGGCTTAGAGTCTCCAACTGGCTCATCTGTGTTGTTTTTGCTGATCATTGCTTGAGAAGAGGTAAGGAATTCGGTCAGCTGTTTGCTATTGTGCGTTTGCTAATGAGCCTAGCTCACTAAGGTGTTGCATTTGTTGCTGAGGGCGGAGCTTGGGAAGCAGTGTGTGTATATATAGAGACAGACTCATTAGCTGGCCTAATTCATTAGCTGCAAGTACTAGCTTCAAGTACTACATTAAGTACTAGTAAAGAGATATTGCAGGAGACTGAAGAGACTCAAGAGATACTGCAAGAGATTGGCTTAGAGTCTCCAACTGGCTCATCTGTGTTGTTTTTGCTGATCATTGCTTGAGAAGAGGTAAGGAATTCGGTCAGCTGTTTGCTATTGTGCGTTTGCTAATGAGCCTAGCTCACTAAGGTGTTGCATTTGTTGCTGAGGGCGGAGCTTGGGAAGCAGTGTGTGTATATATAGAGACAGACTCATTAGCTGGCCTAATTCATTAGCTGCAAGTACTAGCTTCAAGTACTACATTAAGTACTAGTAAAGAGATATTGCAGGAGACTGAAGAGACTCAAGAGATACTGCAAGAGATTGGCTTAGAGTCTCCAACTGGCTCATCTGTGTTGTTTTTGCTGATCATTGCTTGAGAAGAGGTAAGGAATTCGGTCAGCTGTTTGCTATTGTGCGTTTGCTAATGAGCCTAGCTCACTAAGGTGTTGCATTTGTTGCTGAGGGCGGAGCTTGGGAAGCAGTGTGTGTATATATAGAGACAGACTCATTAGCTGGCCTAATTCATTAGCTGCAAGTACTAGCTTCAAGTACTACATTAAGTACTAGTAAAGAGATATTGCAGGAGACTGAAGAGACTCAAGAGATACTGCAAGAGATTGGCTTAGAGTCTCCAACTGGCTCATCTGTGTTGTTTTTGCTGATCATTGCTTGAGAAGAGGTAAGGAATTCGGTCAGCTGTTTGCTATTGTGCGTTTGCTAATGAGCCTAGCTCACTAAGGTGTTGCATTTGTTGCTGAGGGCGGAGCTTGGGAAGCAGTGTGTGTATATATAGAGACAGACTCATTAGCTGGCCTAATTCATTAGCTGCAAGTACTAGCTTCAAGTACTACATTAAGTACTAGTAAAGAGATATTGCAGGAGACTGAAGAGACTCAAGAGATACTGCAAGAGATTGGCTTAGAGTCTCCAACTGGCTCATC